>NC_090744.1:54373224-54423224 GCF_036898095.1 Palaemon carinicauda | reverse complement strand
AAGAGGCCCTATGGAAGAGTCTAGCATATAAGGATAGAATAGTTTAAACCACACCCAATTCCAAAAGAGTTAATAATGAGGGTCAAATAACTGATCATCTATCAGTATAGAGAAAGGGAATTCCTTTCCCAATCTTATAAGGTCTCAACATTAGACTGTGCTTGGATACACAGAGTATGCTGGAAATTTTAACTATTGTATACTTTTATACCATAGTTTTCTGTCTGTAGTATATTCTATACTACAGATATACTGGCTACTGTATATACATATACTATAGTTACTGCCGGCATACAGCCGACAATGCTAGTACCTAAGGCTTAATTCAACTGACACAATACTGATAAATTTTAATGGCCGGCGGCCAACCGGATTGCCCGCGGATTGCCGGAGGCCGGCGAGTCACCGGCTGTCGCCACACTATCCCCGCCAGCATACAATGTGACGGGGTAGTGGCCGGAATACCAGTCAGATGTGACAGTGATTTAATGGCTGTCGGACCACAAGTCTAGCCTGCATCTTACCGGTAAGGTTAGTTAGGATAGTAGCTGGGGCCACTAGCCAATAGAGAGAGAGAAAGCAAGGAGTGAAGGGTGAAGTACGAGTGGTGGCACTAGCCACTGAATCACTTCCTTCCTCTGGAATGAGGGTTCTAATGGAAGGGGAGAATATAAAATAATCAAGCCTCCACCCATCCACCTCCATGCCGGTATCTGCCAGCGTAGGATATGGATGGCAGCCCAAGGAGGGACTGAAGAACACTCTAAGGCAAATGGGCCTCCTGCCGGCCGCTAGACCTGCGGCTACAGCTATCCTGGAGCTCATGTCCAATAAGGAATCTTTACAACTAGGCCATACCTGCAGGAACCTAAGCGGGCCCTACAGCCTGTCGGCAATCGGCGAGAATGTAGGACAACAGCCACAGTGATGTGATGGCTAGGCCATCACTAAAGGACAGAATGGGAAGGGAAAAAGGGTTCTCTATAAGATGTGAGAGGAGCCGGCGGCATGCCGGCCCTACCAGACCTAAAGGAAGCTCTGTCTCATTATCGGCTCCATCCTAGGCGGACGGGGAATACATTCACCAGCCTAAGGTCTGCCAATACAGTAAGGGGGGGGGGGCAGCATCATCTAGCTGCCTCCCTTAATTACAGAGAAACAAAGTTCCATTTCCGGCACCTTCCTAGGCAGAAAAATAAAACACTATTCTTCAGCCTAGGGTGTGCGAGCACAGGAGTAGTCGACTAAACCAAGGGGAGAAGGGGATCACATGACCCCTTCAAGTGCAGTCTAGGGAGGCCAAGCCTCCTATGCCAACCAACAATATTCAACAGGCGAATACAATCACCCTATCGATCAGTTGCCGGCACACGACAAGTACTCTGAGGTTATGACGCAAACCCAAAGCTCACCATCAGTAGCTTGGTGAAGGGGCAGAAAATCCCTAGCCTTACCTTGTGAGAATGACAATTCGAGGCAAGATCAACTAGGATTGTAGCCATAGGCTACACTCAGAGGGAAGGAGGGATTACGCTATATATGAGGGTATCCAGGGAGATATATGAAAGTATACTAAAGCCATTAGGCTACAAGCCTAGTGACAGCGAGATCGACTACCTAACTCATCGAAGCTCTCTCGTATACTATTTTAGAAGAGGAAATTTATATGCAATCCATATATCTTACATATATAAATTGCCTATTATCTTCATTTAAATTTAATAGCACTAGCAACACTTATTTTATCATGCAAGAGAGTAAACTATGACACATAGGCTAGGAATCCTAGCGTAAGCAAGATCGGCTACCTAATTCACCGAAACTAATGCGAATACTATCGTCATAATATAATTAATTCCTTGCTATAAAGACTAAATAGCTAATTATATTTATATAAGCTATTATACCGGGAGAGTCGTTCTGGCTAACTAAATAACTCATGCCTTACGAACGACAGCGCTGAAGGCGCCTCTGGTCTGGGCAATAGATCTGCCAAAAAATTAGTTTAATTCAATTTAATTTTTACTTCACGGCCATTGCTACATTTATACAGCATAAGAATCAAATACTCAACTTTCCAGAGGCAGAAGAAGCTGAAGATTGCATAATAAATCCTGTTCATGAGAGAGCACTGGGAAAAACACCGAGCGACACCGCTACAGAAAAACGAATAAAGATGGCGGTGATTATAGTGCCATCTGGATGGACGATTATAGCGCCATCGGGGTACTTTAGCAGTAACGGAGGAAAGGAACTTAATAACGGTTCCTCTTTTATTTTGCCACTTTTCCCCTTAAAGCGTAAACGCTATGTGGGGTGCAGATTGCTATGTGGCATGTCAAGAATACGTTCCCTGATATTATGCGATATCGTAAAAGTAGAAACTTTAAGGATATTCGCGCCAGGAGTTAGAATTCTGGAGACCTTAAGTTATATTTTCTGGGAATATCACTGTAGTCAAATATATCCTAGGAAGCTATTTAAAGGAACTTTCCATCAGGACGACATGGCCTGAGCCTCAAAATATTTATATATATATATATATATATATATATGTGTGTGTGTGGTATGTGGTGTACGGTAAACTCCTCAAAAGCAATTGCTCAAAATATAATTTCATGAACTATCAAATCCTAGAAAATCATATAACTCAAAGCATCGTTGAAAACAATAATGATCATGAAAAAATATATTAGGTTTATTCGACATACCTTGTAATAATGTTCTGTAGTCTATTTTCTTTTTTCTGCTAGCAGGTGTGTTAACACCTCACATATATTGCTGAGTTTGCTTGTCGCTTGGACACTCATTCTTGTTTCTGTCCATGTATGATTGTCCAAAGAGACTGATGCATAGCAAGCAACACATTACTCTATTGATGTTTGGAACTATTGTGACATCCCTCAACTGCATTGTTTTTCTTTACTATAGCCCGAATGGCATACCTAAAACAGTTCCATAACTCAATAGTTTAAACTTCAAAAAAAATAGTCGCTAGCCCATGTGTCAAAAAAAAAAAAAAAAAAAAAAAGACCTGATCAGGAATAACTCCATATCCCATTAGATGTCCAAATGTTTCCACAACATTGATGATAGTCATGAATGCCAACGTAGATATAGTGAGAGACGAACCGTGATAGCAAATTCCCCATTGGTGTCGCACAATAACTTGAGGTCATTTGCTTTAATTTTCGATAAGGACTTTGACAGGAATTTAAGGAAATACCCAATACATTTCTTCATTTGAAATTCTTTTTCTATAATGTTAACAGTGGCAAGTTAAAAACCATTCCTTATTGTCAATGGGTATATTGTTGAGATTTATTCTAGAAAAACCTTCAGGAATCTCTCGTCTATTTCCTGGGTTTTGTTTGGTTGTAAGGCACATACGCTGGGTCGCATAATACCTGACTGTACACCATATATTCTACAAAACTAAGCAAAACTTGAAGGAACAGTTTTAAAAGGGTCACCAGTCTGCCAGTACCCTGAACGTGATAATATAGCGAGCTGAACATTAATTCAAGTTACTTTCACATTTCTAATACATCTTGTTCGCAGTTTTGTTCTTGATATATAGATTACCATTCAAAAAAATTTTCTCTCATTTCTCCTCACACATATTTTAGCTCCTTCTGGAGAGCTCAAGAATATCAGAAAAATAACCGAACCAGGAAAAAATAGAATAGCAAGGTTTCAACTAGAAAAAGAATAATAATAATATTGAGCGATTATTAGTGCTCGTTAGCAGAAATGCTAACATGTGTTTTTCAAGAAATTAATGTTTATGAGAAATAATTTTTATAGTAATTGTTCACAAGGAATTTAGAGTCAAGCAATTGATTTCAAGAAATTTACCGGTATTCATATCATTAGATATTTACGATATATGTATTCACTTGTCCAAGTATTTAATCACTATGTTGATGAAAGGGAAAGTGTTAAAAAAACTCAAAAAATGGCTGTTTCTCAAGAAAAGCACCAATGTGTGACATTGTTTATTAACACAAAATTGTATAGGTAGATTCAATGAAACTACGGAACTTAGTATGAAAGAATCATTGTCGTGTCCTTCAATTAAATAAGATGGATCAAGAAATTTATGGAGGTAGCTAAAATGAATCATGGAGTGGATGAATTATAGAAAAGATATAAAAAGATAAAGAATGAATACTAATCTTAACATTTGGACTAGAAAGAATAGCCGTATTCCCTAGCAACCTTGTTCACCGGACATTACTTCCCTGGACTTCTTTTGACAAGAATAGGCTGTTCATTGGAAAAAAAAAAAAAAGATACGTACATCGCTAATGTTAGGCAAAAGATCACTAATGTGAATGCCATCATTGATGAGGCTATGCTAATAGTCCCAAAGCTGAGGGAGTTTTATTTATGTTTTTGAAGCCATAAAGTTTTCTTGAAAGTTGTTCCTTAGTCAGGATTTTATGACGCATTAGAAAAATCCATTTCTGACAAAAGTCCACTCGGGGGATTTTTCAAAAAGAAGGCTAACCTTGTGTTGATATAGTGGCATTTTTGCATATGCAAGAATGTGGGGATACTGCATAATATGCAGATATTATAAGTCCATGCAATTGATCAATTGATATCGCATTTATGTTAGTGGGAAGCATATCTAATTTAGCCTTCCTCTTATATATAACCAAAATATCAAAAGAAAATTAGACAATCAAATACAATTAATAAAATTGTTTCATGTTGTGAAGAAAACGTCGCACTTTTACGATGAAAATGTTATGTTCTATAGGAAATACTCAAAATTAACTTAACCTCTATTTCTTGCTCAGCCTTTTAACATATAGTTGGCAAGACCATCAAATTATCTTCGAAATTTTATAAAAAATGATTCATTGTAGCGTTTTTGACATAGTTTATATCAAATTTGAATTGATACATTGATTTATAAAATGTCCAATTATATATAGATGTCATTACTGAGTATGAATGATGTTTATCTGGTTATAGTTATTATGGGTTCATTCACAACTTTTCCACACGTGCATATACTATTCGCTAATTCAAAAAATCTGACATACAATCTCGTTCAGTAAAATATTTCCTAACATAACGCATCAGTATCGATGACAATTCATTTCAACTTCATATGATCACCATGAAATAAATTCTATGTAGTCAAGCCGAAGATTGAAAAAAGAAATGAAAAAAAGCACGTGACTAGCACAATAACGTTGATATAATATATCAGCATTTAATATGTTTAAAAAAATAAGATGGGAAATTTTTTTACGAAGTCCATGTAAATGAGCTAAATTACTGGCATTCGTGGACATCATCAGAGTCATCTGAATCAAAGTGGTCAGAGCTTATAACCTGCTCGTCATCTTCCTCGACATCAGCCAATTATGTAGCAAGAAACTCGGCAATGTTTTGAGGAACTTGGTCTCCATCGTAACATTTAATTACATAAGATCCGTAGCGCTGTTCTCACCCATTTCCATTTGGACTACAAAATGTGAGCACTGGTAGAAAAGATTTTTTTCATGTGGCATCATCATAGTTGATCCTCTTTATTTCTTTGGTCAGTACTTTGCAACATGGTGGTATGTTACTTGGATTCATCCACTTCATCCTATCTACAGGGTCCTTGTCATTTCGAGCAACCTGGTCCCCGTTAGTGACCAGACCTTTCATATATACAGTAGACCTGGTGTCTCCTTTCATCACAGTGCCGCCTGGCAGATTTGTTCCACCGGTACCCAATTGTATAATAAAGTAAATTAAGTAATTGTATGGCAGTTTAGGCTATATGTAAGATTACTTATAGGACAATACAAGACAGAAAGTATACAACTTAAAACCCAGAACTCATACTTACTTGCGATCTATAAGCAAATGATGATGAATAAATAATTAGATAGATAAATGATAACTGGGAGAAATTATTTAATAGAAGCTCTTCACAGAAACTTGGATCGTAAGTTTCCAAAAACTTTCTGTAATAGGCATAAGTTAATTACAATATATACTTGGTCCTGGTCTGACTTAACGCTTAAGATACATTACTTCAATATGGTACATACTGGACTTAAAATCGGTAACGGGATATGATCTTTCTCTTTTTATGATTTATATGTCTGTTAAACTTACTTTTATTTCTTTTTCTTGATCATTTTCGAGGCTTATAAGTAGATGGTTGGGATGCAAATATAACTAAGGGCATAAAACGATTATAAAATTGAAATAGTGAAGGTAAAGAATCCATTAAAAATATGTTTAAAAAAAATTATATATTGTGACTAAAAATTCCGACTTTCTTCCATAAAACCAACATTTTCCCTTAAAACCACCTATTTCTAAATAAAATTTGCCAGGGCTGGTTTTTTACTAATCCTTAATTCGTCATCATCATCAACCGTAATTAACCCACTGCATGACCAACGCCCTAGACATGTCCTTTCACATGCGTGTCTTTATGGTCTTTCTTAGCAAATCTGTACCCGTAAATTTTCTTAGTTCGTCGATCCTTCATCTTTTTATCTTTTATATGCTTCTTATGCAATCTCTCACAACCGATACTATTATTGTTGATATCCATCTGGGCTATGACCTGTTACTCAAATTATATATCAAGCCATTGTCCATTTCTTTTTCTTACATGCGATCATATCCTCTAGTTTAGTTTGCTCCTGTATCCATATTGTTCTTTTTTTCTGTTTTTTTAGGCTTATTCCCATTATTATTCTTTACATATCACTTTGAGTTGCAACTGGCTTATGTTATATGTTTTTATTAAGACCCTAGCTTTTTGATGCATAAGTTAATACTGGTAGGACCATCTGAATAAAAAAAAAAAATCCCTTTTTAAGGAGAGTAACATTATACTTCTCGTAATTTCACTTTATTTACCAAAAGCTCTTCATCCTAAGATTATCCATCTTTTCATTTTGGTGTCATAGCCTATGGAAACACTGGCTGTCTGCTATAATTTTGTATATTCTTTTATTATCTCTAGAGGTTCTTCCCAAACTTTTACGTGTTGTCTCACTGCATTTTCTTCGAACTAAGACAATACTGAAGGAGGATATATATATATATATATATATATATATATCACAAGCACACGTGATTTCAATGAATGTAAATATCACCCACGAATGGCATTTAATACCGAATTCTATCTTGGGAATATACATCCACTTGGAATTAATTTTATGGTAACAGCTTCTGGCCGGGTGGAGATTCGAACCCCCACCTGTTCGGCTGGAAACCATGCCTGCAGGGACCATACTGACTGAGCTACCAAGAGAGATAAAAAGTTTATGACAAGTCCTCGTACATATAGCTGTCGAATTCAGGAATCTCTTCATACACTTGAAATAAACCCATCTCCACCATGATAGCTGAATCGTAAGTTTGCAACACGTGGTTATTATAAATGAATATATATCACAAGCACACGTGATTTCAATCAAAATCAATGTGCTTGTGATATATATTCATTTATAATAACCACGTGTTGCAAACTTACGATTCAACTATCATGAACAGATTCCTGAATTCAACAGGAATATGTACGAGGACTTGTCAGAAAACTCTTATCTCTCTTGGTAGCTCAGTCGGTATGGTCCCTGCAGGCATGGTTTCCAGCCGAACAGGTGGAGGTTCAAATCTCCACCCGGCCAGAAGCTGTTACCATAAATGAATTCCAAGTGGATGTATATTCCCAAAATAGAATACGATATTAGATGCCATTCTTGGGTGATATTTACACACACACACACACACACACACACACATATATATATATATATATATAGATATGTATATATATATATATGTGTGTATATATATATATATATATGTGTGTGTGTGTATATATATATATATATATGTGTGTGTGTGTATATATATATATATATATGTGTGTATATATATATATATATATATACACACATATATATATATATATATACATATATATATATATATATATTTATATATATATACATATATACATACATATATATATATATATATATAAATGATAAATTTTGCACATTTTTACGTGTTTTTCATATTCAAATAAGCCATATATATTTTTGATATATTAATGTCTGGATTCTCTTAACGACCTCGGGATCAAAGCCCCAGGCGAAATCTCACAAAGACAAGAGCTTGGCTCCGGCCAGGAATCGAACCCTGGTCGGCAAGCTTATATAGACAGTGACTAACCCATTCGGCCGAATGGGTTAGTCACTGTCTATATAAGCTTGCCGACCAGGGTTCGATTCCCGGCCGGAGCCAAGCTCTTGTCTTTGTGAGATTTCGCCTGGGGCTTTGATCCCGAGGTCGTTAAGAGAATCCAGACATTAATATATCAAAAATATATATGGCTTATTTGATATATATATATATATATATATATATATAAATACATATATATATATATATATATATATATACATATATATATTTATATGTAATATATATATATATATATATATATGTTACACCCAATCTGTGAAATTGCCCATTTCCTGAAGTGGGCTAACCACTTGCCCATTTCATGAAGTGAGCAAACCACTTGCCCAGTTCATGAAATGGGCAAATGAACCCTTACCCATTTCATGAAATGGGCAGCCATGAAGCATGAAAATATATCTTTGATACAAAAAGAACCTTTTTATATATATGATCTCGCTCTGCTGCTCCAAGATCAAATCTTTCTGCACTTCAATGTCATACAATATCATTCAAATAAACGATCGTTATAACGACCATTAAAGTATTTTTGTAGGAAGGGGGAAAACTAACCAACATGAAAGGACTTTACTTAATGAAACAAGCTACTTTAAACACAACTTAGTGAAAGAAATATTACTAAAACTGAACAGTAATAAATACGGACATACACAAACTGGTCATATATTTTAATTCTTAGTATTGGGGTCAAAATAAGGAAAACTAATACAAATTATTGTAATTTGAAAAAAAAAAAAAACTTTTAATAAAATAAAATAATTTTTTTTAAACAGCTGTTTTAATCATTAAAAATATGTAAGCAATGGTCATACATATCAAAGAAATTTAAAGTAATTATTTGTCAATATTGTCACATGATTTGTGGCTGTGTCAAGCACTGTTGCATCGAAGGCTAGCTTTCAAACAAGAACACCCCTTTGGCAAGCAATTGCTCCTGCAAAGACATCTCTGGTATCCTTGGCCTCCACACACACTTCCTGCTCGAACTAGCTCGCGAATACTTAACTGTTGTTTGGGGATATTTTCAGGCAAAAGTCCTTTGTACTGAACAAATTCGAATTGATTTCTGGCAAGTTTACCATTGATAATTCCACTTTTTGTTCCAATCACATAACCACTGTCTTCAACTGCTAATACAACACCTACTATGTTAGGGGGGTCTCCTTTACTACGGTCAAATTGAGACACCGGTACAGACACATTGCCTCCAACATCAACTGCTCGCATTGATCTAGTGTTGCGTGCTAACATTCGTTGAGCTTGCTTTTGAAGACCATACTCAGCTTCATTTCTTGCCTGTTTTGCTGGATGCAGTATTTCGGTTGAGATATTTTCTTGTTCAATAGCAGGTTGCTGCTGAGAGTCTGCAACTGGATGTTGTTCACGTTCACATTCAGGGTCTACTGATATTAGGTCATCCTGAGCTGAATCTCCGGTAAGTGGAACTTCTATAAGCCTTTCAAGTTCTTCTTCTTCAATACCAGACGATATTTTGCTGATGAATGCTTCTGGTAAATTTGACTTAAGACCACATCTTGGCTTGTTGCCAGTGAGCGCTTGATAGGGAGTCATCTTGATTGCCTCATGATATGAACTGTTCATGGCCCACTGAACAAAACGGACACCATAACTCCATTTAGCACAATTATTGTCTCTTATCCATGCCATGAGCTTGAGTTCCATATCCCCATAACCTCTTTCAATAGATACCTGACTCTGGGGATGCCGAGGACGCCCATTTACTAAGATGAGTTCAGGCCATAGTGAGGTAAGTTCTTGATATCACTTCTGCTGTAAATTACGGACGGTGGTCTGACTACAACTCCTGCTGCCGATTCTTTTCTGCTACGCTTTTCAACACAGCGCTCACAATGCACAATATACAGTATAGTGACACAATTGATCTTGAAATATTTCCATATTGTTCACACACCTCCTTGTAAGTCTTCTTTTCGCCACCATGGTCGGTGTTACTGTGGGCTTGTTGGTTAATTCCTGTGACTGATTCTTTAGTTGCCATATATTTTCCATTCTTCTTTTTAACTGTTTCTATTTCATCAAAGGAGGTAATCTGAAAAGTTTGCATATTTGGTAGTGTTCCTTTTTAAGCGTCTGTCCAGTCTTTCCTCACTTCAAAATGGCAATTACAATCTTCTCATATTCAGTAGACCACAAGGCAGCACAACATGCTATTTGTTCTTCCATGACTAAAGCTTGAAGGGGTTATACAGGATACTTTGAAAATGCCATCATATATTATGTTAAAAGTGTTTGTATTACAACACTTAATAAACGACTTTAAAACAAATATTTCTGGTTTAACAACTAGTTTGGAACAAATTTTAAGATTCATGCATGAAACTGCCCATTTCATCAAATGGGCTAACCACTTGCCCATTTCATGAACTGGGCAAGTGGTTTGCTCACTTCATGAAATGGGCAAGTGGCTAGCCCACTTCATGAAATGGGCAATTTCACAGATTGGGTGTAACATATATATATATATATATATATATGTGTGTGTGTGTGTGTACAGTATGTATAGGTCTGTGTGTCACACACAAACACGTATATATATATATATATATATATATTACAACATACTTTCTCGGGGTTTTTGGTTAAATTATCATAATTGGTAAAGTAATATTTTGAGTGTCACCTAAAGTTATTTAAATTTAATTTCCTTTCATCGCCATATAGTGGTTTATGTGTTAGTCTCTTAAGATTGTTACGTCACCCATGGAGTGTTTTTTTTTTTTTCCATGTTGACCGTAGGAGAGTTTGGGGCGAAGTGACGAGTGACCTTTTTTGGAGGTAAATGGGATTGAAGGAATAAGCTGCCATTTTCAAACTTAAGGACTTACCGTAGGCTGGCTCTTCAACCGCTGGAGACTACTAGTGGGAGTGATCCATTGCCTCCAGTGGAGGAGGCAGTGGAGAATTTGATCGCCCCCTTTCGAGGAGCAGCTCAGCAGCAGTTGAATGCTCTCACTTTCTCTTGTGCATGGTGAGGGTTTGCTGTAATTTTGTGAGTTTTATCAGCGGGAAGGACTCTCCACGAACCAGAATCCATCACTACTGAATTTAGGAAAGCTGAGACCTATCTTCCGTATGGTAAGGGTAGCGGTTTTCGTTTGCCTCCATTTCACCTCTGAAGGAGTAGAGGGCGGCGCCTCTAGTGATTTTTCACCGCTGTTTGTGTCGCTTATCGGTTACCATAAGCAAGGTCTTGTCCATGATTGGTCCTCGGAATTTATTCGTCTTTTTGTGAAAGCCTACAGCAGGAGTTTTTATTTTTGTGTAAATATAGGTCAACTATTATTGTGATGTATGTGTATTGTGGGCATGGGAAGTTTTGTATAGACTTGTATTTAGAGGGGTAGAGTTGAGGTTCCGAGACTTTCTTGCACTTTTCTATCTCTGTTAATGTAATTGTGTAATTTGTCGGGTGAAAGGTAGTTTGCGAGGTTATTCTTTCCTTTTACTGTTGTCTAGCCTTTCCGTGTCTTTGTTGATGAATGGGTCCTAAATGTGTTTGTTGTAATGTGCTTGTGGTTTGATATTTTCCATTTAAAGTGATTTTCTGTGTTATTTTGTTTGTAAATAAATATTTGATATGACTCTTACAGTGTTTTATGATTACCCACTCCTTTAATATCAGTTACATATTATTGCTAGCTCTGGCAGTGAAGAAAACTTAAAGAACTTGGCCTCCGCTGGGTCCGTGCTTAACATTTGTCGACCCTGCCAGGATCCTGTAAAACTAGTATTTTCAGGATCTCCTGAGTGTACGTAATTATATGTAAACAAATAGTAAAGGAGGTGGTAATTATCAGTTTCTCTAGTTATAATATTTCTTTGACAAAATGACTGATACAGAGGAAGTGGCTGGGGTTAATGTTTCTGAGTTTTTCCGTAGTCCTCATAGGGAGGAGAAGATAAGTGATCTTAGTACAAGCCATATAATGATAATTGGTGAATATCATGAGTTGCATATTGTCGCAGGTGTGAAGAAAGGGAGTTTGTGGCTTCAGGTAATGAAGGCTATGTAAGGTAGAATAGCAGGTCCTAGTTTAGCTGAACCTGACTCAATTAAGGATGAGATAGCTTTACAAAAGATAGAAATGGAAAAGTTAAAGTTACATTTAGAGATACGTAAGACTGAAGTAGCTAATAGGGAAAGAGAGAGGCTTCATGAGAGGGAACGAGAAAAGCTTAGAGTGGAAAAGGAGAGGGTTAGATTAAAATACGAGAGAGAACAGGAAAAAGTAAGTTATATCAGGAAATAGAATTGGAAATTAGGAGAATGGAACATGAATTACAAGTACTTCGGCTGAAGCGACCAGAAGCGGAAGATAGGTATAATATTAGCAACGCGATTAAGCTGGTACCGATATTTAATGAATCCGATGTCGCAGAATTTTTCTCTGCATTCGAAAAATTAGCGAAAAAACTGAGTTGGCCGGAATCAATGTACACTACCTTAGTTCAATGCAGATTGATCGTTAAGGCACAAAGGTTTATGCAGCACTAAGTGAAGAGACGAGTGCAGAGTACAAACAGGTCAAAGAGATAATATTGAAGGCTTAAGAACTGGTACCGGAGGCGTACCGTCAACGCTTTCGTAACTTGCGTAAACAGTATAACTGCACATTTGTTGAATTTGCTAGAGGGAAAGTAAGTGCGTTTTTAGATTGGTTAAAAGTGAAAGGTATCAATGATTTGGAAAGTTTAAAGGAACTAATATTAATTGAGGAATTTAAGAATCACATTGGGATAAAACTTAAAGTACATTTAGGACACTTGAAATTGGAAACTATAAAAGCAGTAGCGGTTGCTGCGGACGAATATACTTTATCGCATAAGTCAGTACACTGTTTTTCAGTGAGACTCAATAAATGGGATAAAGGTAAGAAGGGCGAGAAAGCAGTGGTAATATCTGTTAAGTCGGATGGAGGGAGTTCTCCAAAGAAGGCAAAGTTATCACCTAGTAAGGGTGAAAGTGAAATCATTTGTTTTTTTCTGCAGGAAAAGGGGCCATGTTAAAGCTGATTTTACTGCCTGGAAAGGGCAGGGTAAGTCAAAGCCGGTAGGCTTTATTAGTATGGTTGCTGGGAGCAGGTCCCGGGTAGGTAGTTGCTTTAGTAAGTACGTTGCAGAGGGCGAGCTTTTCGCTAAAGACCGGTTAGGGTCTGGAAGTTGGGTGAGAATACTACGGGACACTGGCGCGGCCCATTCAGTAATCTTACGGTCCTCATTGCCCTGGGACTTCAGAGAGGACGAGCCAGAGTATGTAGTATTAGGTGGCTTTCCTAATACGGTAGTAGTGTGTCCTCTGGGTGAGTTTTGAGTAGACTAAAGGTGGATTAATTGACCTATGAAGTTAGCAATGGTGGATGTATTACCCATAAGAAATGTTGATATTGTGTTGGCTAACGATTTAGAGGCAGTTACGGTATGTGATTGCCTGGTTGTGCAATACAGGTATGCTGACCCAGTTAGTGAAATTGAACCGGTAATGGTTGTAACTCGCTTGGCAGCGCATTCATCTGGGATAGAGGATAAAGGGTTAGGCTTTGATAGTCTAGAGGAGCTGTCAGAGGTAGGGGTTTCTGGGTTAAGAGCTTCTGCGAGTCCTAGTCTAGTCTCTGAGTGGGATAGCTTAGTAGGGTGGGCTAGGGAATCACTTAGGTTAGCTCAGAAGAAGGAGTTTGGAGAATTAGGAGTGGAGGTAGACTCTGATTTGAGTAGACCTCGGTATCTGTGGGAAGGCGGCATCCTACCGAGGGTGAGTAGGTTAACTATGGTTCCGTCTGATGATTGGGAGGTAAGGAAACAGGTGGTAGTGCCCCATAAATATAGGGAAAAGATTTCATAGTTGCGACGCGAGGTTGTGTTCGCAGGTCACTTTAGAATAGGAAAGACTTTTTGGAAAATTGGTGAGGTAAAAAGGTTTATTAATTCTTGCAAAACTTGTCAATTGGTTGGTAAACCCAATCAAAAAATCCCTAAGGCACCTTTGAAACCTATTCCAGCAGTGGGGGAACCTTTTCAGGAAAATTTTATTGACATTGTAGGCTCATTGCCTAATACCAGCAGTGGTAATCAATACATATTGACTATAATGGATTGAATGTCTAGGTACCCAAAAGCAGTGCCCTTGAGGAGTTTCAAGAGTTAGTAGGTCATAAATGCATTAACAAATTTCTTTTCCAGGTTTGGTTTGCCCAAGACGATTCAATCTGATTGCAGGAATAATTTTACAAGCAGATATTTTTGTAAAAGTTTACAGGAGTTGTAGGTCCAACACATCAGGTCATCACCTTATCATCCAGAAAGCCAGGAACAGATTGAGCGATTCCATCAGATGCTGAAATCAATGTTAAAAAAATATTGTGGGGAAAATCAGGGAGGATGGGATAAAGTTCTCCCGTATTTACTTTTTGCTTTTAGGTCCATACCAAGTGATGTAATGGGTTTCACCCCCCTTTGAATTAGTTTTTGGTCACAAGGCAAGAGGTCCCTGGATGTGATAAGAGAGAGTTTGGAGGGGAGTCACCCTAACGTAAGATTGATAGAATTCTTGAGAGTCCAGGAGTAAGTTAACTAAGCCATGGGAATTTGCTAAGAATAATCTAGTAATTGGTCAGGGGAAGATGAAGGAAAAGTACGACGTAAAGACCTGAGTTAGGGGATTTCAGGTTTGGGATAGGGTACTTGCTCTGCTGCTAATTCCAGGAAATCCCTCAACGGTAAAGTTTTCAGGTCCATAGAAGGTTTCAAAGGTAGCTAGTAGTCTTAACTATATGATAAAAACACCAGACAGGCGACGTAAGTATCAACTATGCCATGCAAATATGTTGATACCTTTTGTTGAGCGTGAATAAGGAACCCATCTTATTACTCAATAAGGTTGAGCCTAATGTTGTAGATCTCAGCATTGATATGCCATGGCCCAGAAATAATCAGGAAATGTTAAGTAATTTGTCAGGGAAATTGCAAAACCAAGAAAGGGATCAGATAGAGTCGGTGGTAAATTTATGTGAATCTTTTCCAGAATTATTGAGTCACAATGTGGAAGTGGGGAATGCTAAGCCCATCAAGCAAGCTCCCTATAGGACCAATCCAGTAAAAAGGAAGATTATTGATAAGGAAGTAGAGTATATGTTGGTGCACAATTTAATTGAAGACAATAATAGTCCATGGTCTTCTCTTGTAGTCTTGGTGAAGAAGGAGGGAGGTGAGTACCGGATGTGCTTTGATTACAGGAGAATTAATGCAGTCACTGAAGCTTACAGCTTTCCTCAACCTCGAATAGAGGATTGTATTAATAAAATAGGGAATGCTCAGTATATTAGTGAGTTTGATTTGTTAAAAGGGTATTGGCAAGTTCCATTGACTAAGTGGGCTCGTGAGGTATCCGCATTTGTAACTCAAAAAGCATTGTATGCCTGTAAAGTTATGCCTTTTGGCATGAAAAACGCCTCGGCTACGTTCCAGCGTTTGATGAATAAGATTGTGGGTAGACTGGAAGGAGTAGTGGTCTATATTCATATCATAGTGTATAGCCATGATTAGGCTACACACTTAAAAAGGCTGGAAAAACTGTTTGTTAAGCTCCAACAAGCAGGGTTGGTGATTAATTTGGCGAAGTGTGACATAGCAAAGGTGAAGGTAGTTTACTTGGGACATGAAGTAGGTAAGGGTAAAGTACTACCAAAGTCTGAAAATGTAGAGGCAATTGTAAATTTCCAGGTGCCGGATAATAAGAAAGCCACTCACATTTTTCTGGGAATGATAGGCTACTATAGAAAATTTATAATAAATTTTTCCCAATTAGATAATCCTTTAACTAATTTATTGCAGAAAGGAGTGGAATTCCAGTGGTCGAGCACATGTCAAGAATGGTTTGATGAGTTAAAATCCACCTTATTAACTAATCCAATTTTGAAAGCCCCTAATTTTCAAGTACCATCTAAGTTGGCAATAGATGGCAGTGATGTGGATGCTGGTACTGTCTTGTCGCAGGTTGAGGACCAGGTAGAACATCCAGTGGCTTTCTTTTCAAGGAAATTAACTAAGTCACAACAGAATTATTCCACCATAGAGAAGGAGATCTTGAGCCTGATTCTCGCTCTTGAACATTTTGGGGTTCATCTTTCCAGCTGCAGGACACCGATTAAAGTCTGGACGGATCACAATCCTTTAACCTTTTTGTAAAAGTCTAAGTCACAATCAGAGATTGTGTAGGTGGAGCTTATTGTTGCAGGAATGGAGTCTGGATATTAAACCCATCTCTGGAAATGACAATGTCGTTTCAGACGCCCTATCCCGCTAATTTCTTGTGATTATGAAATTTTTCTTATTTCAGGAGATTGTTTTTTTCTCTTTTTTTTTTTTGTTGTTGTTAGGATGACACTAGTTAAAGTAATAAAATTATTAGTGTTCAGATTATATTTTGAAGGGTAAAGTAACTAGCTAATTTTGATAAACTTGATAGGAGTTTCTTTGTCCTAAGACTTTATCTATCAATTTTTCTTCCATAAAAATTTTTATTTAATGGGGGAAATGTAACGAACTTTCTCGAGGTTTTTGGTTGAATAATCATAATTGGTAAAGTAATATTTTGAGTGTCACCTAAAGTCACTTTAATTTAATTTTCTTTTTGTCGTCATCTAGTGGTTGATGTGTTAGGCTTTAAGATTGGTACGTCACCCATGGATTTTATTGTTTTGTTTTCCATGTTGACTGTGGGGCAGTGTGGGGCGAAGTGACGAGGGACCTTTTTTGGAGGTAGATGGGAGTGAAAGAATAAGTTGCCATCTTCAAACTTGAAGGACTTACCGTGGGCTAGCTCTTCAACCGCCCGAGACTACTAGTGGAAATGATCCAGTGTCTCCAGTGAAGGAGGCGGAGGAGGATTTGATCCCCCATTTGGAGGAGCCGCTCAGCAGCAGTTGAATGCTCTCACTTTCTCCTGTGCATGGTGAGGGTTTGCCGTAATTATGTCAGTGTTATCAGAGGGAAAAGGACTCTCCACGGACCAGAATCCATCGCTACTGAATTTAGGAAAGCTGAGACCTATCTTCCGTATGGTAAGGGTAGCAATTTTGGTTTGCCTCCATTTCATCTCTGAAGGAGTAGAGGGCGGCGCCTCTAGTGATATCTCACCGCTGTTTGTGTTGCACTACGCGGTTAGTGTAAGCAAGATCTTGTCCACGATTGGTCCTCGGACTTTATTCGTCTTTTTTTGAAAGCCTACAGCAGGAGTTTTTATTTTTGTGTAAATGTAGGTTAAGTTACTATTATTGTGATTTATATATATTGTGGGGATGGGAAGCTTTGCATAGACTTGTATAAAGAGGGGTACAGTTAAGGTTCCGAGACTTTCTTGTTCTTTTCTATCTCTGTTAATGTAATTATATAAGTGTCATGTGAATGGTAGTTTGCGAGGTTACTCTTTCGTTTTACTGTTGTCTTGCCTTTCGTATCTTTGTTAATGAATGGGTCCTAAATGTTTTTATTGTAATGTGCTTGTGGTTTGATATCCTCCCATTTAAAGTGATTTTCTGTGTTATTTCGTTTATAAATAAATATTCAGTATGACTCTTGCAGTGTTTTATGATTATCCACTCTTTAATATCACTGTTACATATAATTGCTAGCTCTGGCTGTGAAGAAAACTTAAAGAACTTTGCTCCCGCTGGGTCAGTGCATAACATATATATATATATATATATATATATGTGTGTGTGTGTATGTATATATATATATATATATATATATATATATATATATATATATATACATATATATATATATATATATATATATATATATATACATATATATATCTGTGTGTGCTCAAATAAGTGTCTATGCCGAATTAGTTTATTTTAAAGGCCTTGAGGAGAATAACAGAATTAGTTGAAAAATATTGCATATTGTTAGCAGGATGCCTTTAAACATTTTTTACTATCGTGATCGTCTGTGTGTCTGGCAACCCTGCAACAACACTGTGGGGGAGGGTGGCCTGATTTTTGTTAACATACTACATGGCTGTGAAAATAGACTGCATCTCTGTCTAATTGATGGTACAGATATTACAAGACATTTCCTGGTTGTAGAATCCAGACCTAGAATAAAATCACATCACAGTTCAGAAGAATTAAGGAAATGAGAATGCTATGTCAGAACTTTAAATGTTATAGAATCACTTATGATAATCGCTGAAAATAGAAAAGAGAAGAGAGAGAGAGAGAGAGAGAGAGAGAGAGAGAGAGAGAGAGAGAGAGACATTATAATGTAATAATGTATAAAAAGTATTATATACTATATTGCTGTTATTTTTAATTGTCATGTTGGTATAATTGATGATACAGTTATAGCTGGCATCTGCAATGGCAGTTTATTTCACGAATATGATATACAAATATAAATTTCTATAACAAATACATTTACATACTAACATAATACATTCATTACTTGGAAAACGAAATACAGAAAAATAATATTTTTAAGATTATTATTATTAATATTCTTATTATTATTATTATTATTATTATTATTATTATTATTATTATTATTATTATTATTATTATTATTATTATTTTTATTATTATTATTATTATTATTATTACATAAGGAGTAGATAATAATTCAATCAAATGATAATACAAGTAATTGCTTCCTCAGTGCAGTGGCGTAATTTTGCAATGATCTTTTTCTATTGTTCGTTGTCTTATACTGTAGTCCTACAGGAGTTTAGTCTGATAATTTTATACCAAATATTGCTGTTTATATCTGTAATATTTATAGATGCATTGTATCTAATATTTTCCACTGGAAAACTTTTGTCACTATTTTAATGTTTGGAAGCTTTAATGGGCGATGAGGTTGGTGGTTTCTTATTTGCCGCACATCTCTTGCCTTTTGATGAGTTTTTTTTTTTTTTTTTTTATTTATTTACTCATTGAACTTATACTGTTCTTAAGTGCTGATTTTGTGTTGCCATCATCATCCTTTCAATTTCCTTCTTAAACTCTGCTCTCTGTAACCACTGTAATGTTTCCTTGTTGGCCAATTCTTCAATTTGTCTCAGGAATTTTCTTTGTATTAGTTTTCCTTTCCATTCTTCTAGTTTTTTTTTTATTGTTATCTCTAAATACAGTTTTAGGTCTTCATCCTGCGTTACGAAGTTTTCTTCTCTTCCACTTTTTTTTTCACTGGTATTAAGGTATTGTCCTAGTGCACTACTTTCGGTTATGAAAGTAGTGTACTTTTTCTCCTTCACTGCATGGTATATAGAGCCTGTCAATATTCGCTCTTGGTTGCAGTGCGTGATACCTGTTCGCTACATTTCTAGTTTTTCTATCCATGCTGTATAGCTCTGACTTCTTCCATTCCACTATTTCAGAACTGTACCTGATTAATGGTAATGCCCAGGTGTTTATAACATTTACTATATTTCGAAAGGTAAACTTTGACTTTATTATAGCTTTGATTATTTCCATAAATTCTTTCCTAATTTTTTCCATCATTTCTTAGTGTTTCATTGATTTTGCTTCTATTACCTGGAGTATTCTTAGCCATCTTCCTCTGTATCCTCGATGAAAGAACGCCATATGGCAGCTTTATCCTTTTTGTCATTAATTTTCTTTTCTTTATCTTAAGTAGAGCACAATTTTCTATTCCAAACTCCATCTTGATGCCTGCGGATATAATTTATACCATGTAGAGATACCGTGTCTATATTCTTAGCTTGATGTCATCCATATACATCAGGTGGTTTATACTGTTGTCTCCTTTCTTTAGTGGATACTCAACTTTGATCTTTTCCAGAACAATTGTCGTAGAAATTATAACTACTACTACCTTCGAAGATTTGTCTCCTGGCGTTAACCTTTGCAAGCCATTTTCCAGAACCTGTAAGTATAGTTTTCCAGTTTTTGTATTGTATGTTTTAGGAAGTTTATAGTGCTGTCTTCCATACCATATATCTCTAAGCCTTTTTCAGACATGCGCATCATATTAAAGGCTTTCCTTTAGGTTATCCATGTATTACTAAAGTTGCGTTTTCTTCTTTTATTCAATCTTCAATACCATTTTGTCTATCAGCAGCTGGTCTTTTGGTCCTCTGCATTTCGTTGTGCGTCCTTTTTGCTAGCTGGGAAATGGTGCTTGTTTCCTTCAGGTAGATGTATATCCTTTCGCTGAATATACCTGTTAGAAGGTTCCCCATTATAGTTATGCAGGTAATTGGTCTGTAGTCACTTGCTAAATTATCTTAATTTTTGTCATTTTGAATTAGACAAGTACTTCCTGCGGTCACACATTCAGGTGCTTGGTGGTGTTTGATTCAATGTTCGGGTTGCTCTGCCATCTTTTATGCAAGGCTTTGAAGGCTTTGATCCTGTAACCATGGATTTCATCGGGGCCTGGTGCTTTCCAGTTTGGAATTATCTTCAGCTTGTTTGTTATATCCTCGGTCATGATATCAGAGGGCCTTTGCTGAACTCTTCCATTTCATCAACTTCTTTGTTTTGTAGCAATTTTACTTGTTTATTGTTGGCTGCTAGGTTATACCAACTGATTTCTCAAAGTCTTTTGGATGTATCCGCTTTTGGGTAGTGCTGGTTGTTGTCTTTACCTTTTAGTTACCTGATAGGCCTTTCTGATTCATTTACAAAAGTTTGTTTATATATGTTTACATATCTCTAGATCATTTGTGTTGTCCCCTTTTATTATTCTTTTCACGTATTCAAGTACATTGTTCAGGACCTTTAATGTACTTGATACTTCCCATTTCATTCCTTCCATATCTTATAATTTTTCACCCTGTTTTCTGCCATCCTTTCCTGGTTACTCAGGTCTGCTTTACTTTCTGTTAACTGGATGTCCAATCTCCTTTTCAAGTGCCGCCCGTTTCGAATATTCTCATTGGGTTGTGATGTTGGTATTTTTCTTTTATTAATGCCACGATGACACTTGCAACTGCATCTGCAGGGTTATTTGTTTCCGTGATGTTACTAGCCTCGATTAGTCTCAGTACCTGTATTTGTTTTCTTTTTTAGTTTCTTCTGACTGTGGGCTTTTAGGGGTGATACCCTTATTCCTTCTCCAACATCTTCCATCCGTTATGTTATTTTGCTCAGATGTTCTGCCATTTCATCATCCACTTCTTTTTCAGTTAATTGCTGGCCATAGTATTATAGGTTGCTGATGTTGTTGTCTCTCTCTGCAGATACTACTTATTCCACTAACTCGTGTGGTTTATAGGGTTCTTCTGTGGTGTTCGATCTATCTCTTCCTATCGCTTCTCTTTTAGTTTTTGATAGTTATGTTTTTTTTTTTTTTACAGTCTTGTATTTGATTGGCCAGACTCTGCTCAGTCTGAGGGGAGCTCTTCCTAAATCAACAATTCTTATCTTTTTTTTTGAATTTTCTCTCTGTGGGACCACTCTGACTGTAGCATCTACACACCTCTTTTTATTTGTTTTTCCTTTGCCCATATTCCTCTCTGCTCTACTGCCGATATAGACCTCTGTGAGGCTATTTCTGATTTCTATTGGGTGGCTTTCTTGATGTCCATCAGGTACCTGACCTTCATCTACTGTCTTGAGTTGCATATCTGTCTGCTGAACAAAGCCCTTCTATTTCTAGGAGTTCCATTTATGTCATTGAGGTTCACTTCTTGGATTGTACTCAGCATTATTGGGTTTACTATTTAACCTATAGGAGACCCCTACTAAATGATGATTGACTGAGTGATTTAGAGTTCTTGAAAGTCATTGTCATTGGTGTCGATTGTTATGATAAAGAATTAAAGAATATTCAATTTAAAACCATTAGAATGAAGATATCCTTCTAAAATCTAAATATATTTCAGAAGACCTGCTTCTGAGATAAATCTAAAAATACCGCTAGCCTACAACAGCACATTCAGTCCAAGAATCTTGGCAAGGATGAATCTTATCCTCACCTTGAGTCTCAAATATATATCTATTTCATGTGGTGCTAAAAGTGGGGAATACCAATTGAGAATAGGTACTCTATTTTTACTGAGACGACTGAGGTAATCATGGTAAAGAGCCGTACTCAAGGGAATGCCGTTTGGGAGAGGATTTGACCCTATACTCCTAGGGAATTTGAGATCCACAAGACTAGTACTACAACCAATCGACCATGACGACCACATTATTATTATTATTATTATTATTATTATTATTATTATTATTATTATTATTATTATTATTATTATTATTAGCTAAGCTGCTACTCTATTTGGAAAAGCAGGATTATATCCAAGAGGGAAAATAATCTAATTATGAAAGGAAATAAGAACATAATCAAACTACATAAGAAGTAAGTAATATTAAATTTGAAATATCTTAAGATGGGTGATGATATTAAAATATATCTGTCAATCTGTCACGTATAAACTAAGAAGAGAGAATTTTGTCAGCCTGTTCAAAAACAAAACATTCGTGACTATTTTTAACTTTTGAAGTTCCAACAATTTAACAGCCTGATTAGGAAGATCCTTCCACAATCTTCTCACCACTGGAATAAAGCTTCCGGAATACTGTGTAGTATTGAGCCTTATGATGGAAAAAGCATGAATATCAAAGTAAATTTTGTTCCAACTGGGAAGATATGAATGCATATGTTGGTCAGAATTATGAAAGATCTTATGCAACATGAATAAAAACAAAGTAAACAAGGGTCAACAGTATATTATCCAGGCAAGGAATAAGAAATCTAATGTAACATAAGTTTTTGTCCAACAAATTAAGATGAGACTCAGACTGCACAACTACTTGAAACAAAGTAGAATAAAAGAAAAAGAAATAAGGATAGATGGATCAGCAAGAATTTTAATACACTTTCATTAAAAAAGAAAGAGACCGAGTGTGTTTTTCACAAGTAGATTTACAATCAAGAATCACACACGTGAAATAGTGAGAATCATATGGAGTTAAAGAAACATTATCATTGCAGAGATATGGATGATAAGGTGCCAGTGTCCTCGACACACTTACAACCATACTAAATAGTAAAAGTAGTCAACTATTATTTTTTTTAGTATACAGACTCATCTCAAGCATTAGTCTATTCATCCC
Source organism: Palaemon carinicauda (assembly GCF_036898095.1). Taxonomy (NCBI): domain Eukaryota; kingdom Metazoa; phylum Arthropoda; class Malacostraca; order Decapoda; family Palaemonidae; genus Palaemon; species Palaemon carinicauda. Next base: position 54,399,855 of record NC_090744.1, on the reverse strand, counting down.
AATGATTTATCATAAATTTTCAATGTCCGTTTCAACGCTTCCCCATTTTTATGTTTGGAGCGGACGTACGTGTTTTACCATCCACAACCAGTGCTTATTTAGCTAATTTTGGACCGCACCATGAGCATACTTTTTTTTTTTTTTTTTTTTTTTTTATTAAGATGTCAACGAAACACTTAGTTCGGTAAGTAGCTGTCGGTTATAGGCATGTGTTTACTATGACAGCCAGGGGCTTGTCCCACTCTATCCTTTCTGACTCACCTCTGGTTAGAGTGAAGAAAGGAATGATTATGAAACCCAGATGCCTCACCTTAAGGAGTAACAAAAAACGACCCACCACGTCCACCCAACCAGCCATGGAACACATCCAGCTACCAACTCCACTAAAGACCACCAACTGCATATATACCAGGCCAAACAGATTTAGGCTTACTCCTGGCCCTAACACGACCCCCTATGCTGTCATAGCTGCAATAGAGGCTAAACAACCACATTGGAAGATGACAATTATACTAAATCACGGAGGACAATTCATCATATCTGCACAGGACAAGGAGACCTCGGATTTTCTTTTGCATCAGGAGAACGTCCAACACGTCAATCCCTCAGAGAAACCGATGTAAATAATCAATTATGCCCTTGAACTACTGTTTGAACCAGTGCTGAACCACCCATCCATTCTCTCCGCCAAGAGATGCGAGGGAAATCCGGAAAGAGATCCCACAAGCTCAAAGCAGTCTCCAAGGAACAATAACCTCCACAGAACTCCTTTGGCTATTTAGGAACCTTCCAAACGGATTGATACTTCCCGGAACCCCTTACATGCTTCAGGGAACAGAAGTTTGGACACCACAGGAGTCGCTGCACAGATCCGGAGGTCTGTGCAGTCTGTAGCAGCAAACAACTCCCCACCGAACACTGCAGCTCCAGATTCAGGGTTGGATAACACACTGTTACAAAGTGCTCACACTGGTGACAGCCTCACCATTCTTGGCAGAAGAGATGTCCGGCCAGACACTAGTGCATCGCTAAACTTCAAGGAGCAGATCCCCACTACATCCTGCAGCCAGGTCAGCCACGTTGAGCCCATCACCCTCCTATCAACCACACCTCGCCCATACCAACCACTCCTTCTCCCGACCTAATTCTTCTCCAACCAGACCTGCAACGCCTTAACTTTCCTCTCCTCCCCATCCTCTACAAAAACCCAAACCTCAATGTTTGCCGAAACCTCCTCCAAAGTCACAACTAGCCCATTCCTATACTCCTCCTCCACTTTCACCAAAATTTACCTCTCCTTCATTCCCTGCCACTCCCTCTGAGCACACCTGACCACAATACAACTCATCAACAACCCATACTCCTATTACCACCAATTACTTAAGTGATTTTCCCAGCCTCCCTAGACCAGGAGTCGGAAGTCCTCTGAGCTCCTCCCACCCCTCCACTTTCTTTGAGCCAATCCTCTACTGATAGGAATGACCTTGGGCCCATTACTTGCCCCATGTGTGCCTTCATTGCCGCAATATCCAATGCACTTGGCAGCTTTTCAAGTGCATATGGAATTAACTACTTTTAGCAAGCCCTAGACGATTCTGTTTTTAACAGCGCCTCCTGAGAACTCTGTACCCTCGTCTCTTCATAGTGCCTCCAGTGAACGAACCTGACACAAACACACTCAACAACGAAGAAACTCTCAACAATACGAAAGAGAAAGTGCTCCAAGGGAATACCTGTAGACTCAGAAACAAGTTTGCCTTCCTACAATCCTAAACCTCAGTGCATTATCCAGACACTATTGTGATGCAGGAAACTTTGAAAAGTGAGAATATACCATTCGCATTTTCAAAATACAAAGTGTATACTACGTATCTAACACCAAAAATGAGAGGATTAACTAGTCTCGTCAAGAATAGCATCCTCTCAAAAACAATACAAGGCATCAACTGTGGGACAGAGACAGATATACTCAGTGTCCAAGTGTCTCTGCTAGCCATAACCCTAACAGTCCACAGAGTACAAATCTCCAAACAATAGCATTAATGCAGAGGGGCTCTTTACCGCCGCCTCTGAGGATGATACAATCATTGCAGGTGATATCAACACCCATCACCTGTTCCTGAACTCAATATTGGCAAAAAACAGACAGACCAACAACTGCACGCTCTCCAGCAAGACTATCCAGATGTAACATTGCTTAACAATGTGTCAGAAGCAACCCATCTAAGGGGCAGTCCTTTAGACCTCACCTTCCTATCAAGCACCATCCAAAGGGGTGCTAAATTGCGACAACATCCTGTCCTAATAAGTGATCATTTTGCAATTAAAATTGACCTCAAACTAGAAAAGTACCCATCTCTTCCCCAACCAATAAAAGGTGGGACCCAGACTTGGCAAACTGGATAAGATTTGAGCAATCTTTAATGAAATGGCCTTGTGAATATATAAAGAACCCTCAAAAGGACATCCCTGGATTTTAACAAACAACTCAATGCTGCTGCCAGTTTATCTATGCCTCAGATAAAGTATTCAGGAACAAATTATGCAGATGAATGGTACTACAACCGCCACATCAAAATAGGAATGCAAGAACCACCCGAACCAGAAAGCTCTTTAGAAGACACAGAACTGATAAATTTCATGCTCTACTCTTTGAAATCTGTGTTACAAGTAACAGTGGAAGTGAAAATAGACAAATGGTACTCAGGGTGCCATGAAATTAACATCAACACATCTCTAGCAAAGATATGGGGCTGGTTCAAAAAGATCTCTGGGAAAACAGCACACCCACAGTCCACCACCCAGACCTATTAGCAGAAACAAATAGAATTACAAATAACTTTGCAAACCGAGCCAAAAGCGAAAATATTCCTCTGCAAGCCATTAATAGGCCGAGAACTCTGCTGACAATTAAAAACAACATTATTGAATACGCCTGCAACATGACAGATGACACAGACAACCCTTACACCATGAAAAAACTCAACACATCTCTCGCAAAAGGCAGAAGCGACATTGCCCCTGGAGCTGAGCTAATCTCTTACAGTATGGTTAGAAATATGGAAAGTTCCGCAAAATTGGTGTACTTACACTTAATGAACAGAACACACATTAAAGACTCCGTCCAATAACCTGGAACCAACAAGACACTAAACCCATCCCAAGACCCAAAAACAACCAGACACATACCGACCCATAGCTTAGCTGGACCAAGAAAGTCATTGGACGAATGATGCTCAGAAGATACCAATGTAAAATAAGCCAACTACATCCTAGTCTTTATGCCTACAGAAAAAGTATAGGCACTCAAGAATGTATATCCTATGACCTCACAACAATCAACGACAAAAAAGAGATTGTCAACTTTCTTGACCCCGAGAAAGCCTTGGAACTAGCCAGTTCCCCAGTAATCCTCTTCACAATCATAGAGAAAAGAGTGAAAGGACACCTACTGGTTTGGACTTAATCGAGAAGCCAAGATTACCTTCCAAGGGAAAACCTCCGAGCTCTTTCCTCTGGAAAATAGAACTCCTCACGGGGACGTAATAAGTCCAAATCCATTTAACTTACTTATGGAGAATCTTGCCACTCTAGACCTCCCAAATTGAGTGGAGATCTTCCTAGACATCGATGATATATATATTATCTGCCCACAGAAAGGAAACTAATGCAAAACCACTTAAAAGGCACTTGACATGATCCAGGCCAAATGCAAAGACCTTGTGCCAGAAAATCAACTTCAACAAGACCAAAGCCATGGACATCAAATACCCAGAAGAACCCCCAAATTTAACTCTTATGGACAAAGCTCTAATATGTGTGAAACAATTCATGTATCTAAGAGTAATCACAAACAAAACTCTATCACCTGCCAACGAAGTAACCCACCTCATGGAGAAAACAAAAATTTGTCTCTCGGCCATAAAATGAATGACCTCCCTCGAACAAGGAGTATCAAACAGCCTCGTAAGACTGCTTTACATTCAAGTCATTTGATCTCACATCGATTACACAGCACCTACAATCACCTTACTAAGCAAAACTCAAAAAGCCACCTTAGAACTGGATACAAAGAATGCCGTGATACTCATCAGCGGCTCTCCAATGTGGACCAGACTCACCTAATCTAATTCCCCTTTCAGCCAGGATCGATATCAGAAACTGCAACATCATATCCAAGTCAATCAAACGAGACAGAGATTGCCCTCTGAAGAACAGACTCAAAAGACTCCTTCCCTTGGCGGAGGAGACTGATCTGCTAAAGGCTCATGCAAAGAGACTACTGGACACACTTAGAAGAAAGCAAATTAAAAATGAAGCCTACAAGACAAAGGGCCAACGTAAGCTACATCACCCCAGCCCCATGGTCACCGGACCCCATCCAGTACAACTTCACCATCCTACCACCAGCAAGCAAAGCTCTCTGCACATCAGAACAACTTACAGGAGGCAATAATTCAATCACCAACACCTCAGCCCCTAACATATACTATACATATTGAACACTTGATCGTGATATTTCTGCAGCAGCAGCAGCAGCAGTCATTTCTCCATCAGGTTACAGAAAAAACTGGAGGCTCCCAAACCATGCCTCTATGCTGCAAACCGAGCTAGTGGTGATTGCCAAAGCTCTAAAACACTCTGCCCGTTTACATGGTGGCAACACAACAATCCACATAGATTCGAGAGGAGCCATTCTGGCTTTCAGCCTCAAAGAACCCACTGAAAATGTCTACCTAATCACACCAATACAGTATCTAGCCTTAGCTCACCGAAGCATCAATAAGCAGATAACCCTGGATAGGATTTCAAGTCACACTGGAATCCCTGGCAATGACGAGGCCGATCCCCTAGTCAACTCTGCCCTAATATGCCAGTTAATCATTATTACACTTCAACCTCCACTGACAACCACCAAGAAGTAAAGGACTGCCTATTGCATCATGCTAAAGGCTAGTGAAGTAAGGCAACAAACATAATCCCATATCTGCTTGCAAGAAAAATTCCCCACCAATTTGCAGTCATTATTTTCAGACTGAGACTGGGATATCTGAGCAACTGGCAAATCATCATTGATCATAACGAGGACCCAGCAGCTCAACCGAGACAGGAAAGACAATGCAACAACTGTCTGCAACTGACTGATGAACTTCTGCAACACTAACTATTGAATTGTCCAGAAACTAGCCTACTAAGACAAGATTTCAACTTCAACATTCCTGTAACTACGAGAGCAATTGTAAAACACATTATTGCCAATGTTGATAAATTCTCATCCTTTCTCCGTAGCTACCTCCCTCCAGATAGCATAATACAAGCACGAGTTTGAAACCGGAGTAACCAAACTTTGAATTATGCTTAACATCTTTTTAGCTCTTATCTCACTAGCAATTCCTCTTTTCTCTTATAGAAGTTCAGGTCTCCTTCCCAACTAAACACTAAATCTGAAAGCAAGTAGACGTCTCAATGACTGTATTAAATATATTTTTTTTTCTAGTATTATCATGTAAAGGAAGGTTTATTCCACCCTTTCTATACCATTCATATTCGTTAACCAATTTCTTCTTTTCAGCTCTCTCCTATTCAAACTGAAACTTCATACTATTGCTCATCCTAAAAACTTAAGCTCAAGCTACTAAGGAGGTTTTTTACTCATTCTATATCAGTATCTCTAACTAAACTTTCCCAACTCCTTCCCGAGCTCTTCTACTCATCGGGACTTACTGCTGTACTACTTTCTCTCCAACTGAACAATGGGAACTAGTGGGCTCTTTTGGGAAAGAGGCCTACTCCTCTACGTCATCTTCTTCCTTTTCCTTTGACCATAAAGAGGCTGGGTCGCTTTTAAAAATAAGAAAAGCAAAGTGGCTGATAATTACCTTGACCCATATTCTATCCCAAACCAATTTCAAATAAAGTTGCTTGTTATCCTTAATCCACATCCTATCCTAAAACACCTACAAAGAAAAGTTGCTGATTATCCTTAACCCACATACTATCCCAAACCACCTACAAATAAAAATTTCTGATTATCCCATAACCTGACTTACCTACAAACTAAAAAAATCGAAACCAAACACTTACAGGCTGCAAGGGTTCGTGCCTAGCCGTAAGGGCCAGGCAATCTGAAACCACAATAACAACCCTTTAAATGAATTTTTAAACCGCAGGACCGTATGTATGCTAATTCACAATGAGTAAGTTATATCAATTTTTAGGATGGCGGTGGTTTAAGGGTTATTTCAACATCATATTATCAATGTTCTGAAAACATAGAACCCACGACTTAGTAAGAATATCCAACAACGAACAAGAAATATTTTTTGTTATGATCATCCCCTTGACTGTTGAAATAGTTATATATATAATTTGAATTAATATAAACCTAATTATATAATACTACTTCATTATTTCATTAGAAATTATGAATTAACGATGATAATTCATTGCCATGTGTGTATATATATATATATATATATATATATATATATATATATATACATATATATATATATATATATACATATATATATATATATATATATATATATAGATACATATAAGAACTAAGTAACTGATCGACGGTAACAGATATTAATGTGTAGATCATAGAAAAGAAATATAATAATTGGGAAATTTTATCCAACAAATTTAGATGAAATTCAGCAGGTGAAGTTCAGAGAAGATGAAAATATTCAAATTATGGTAGAATATTACTATAACAAAAGTATTATCATGATATATAAATCACCAAAATCTTTGATGGCTTTCACAATATTTTATTTTTTTTATGCAATTTAAGTACAAACAGACCGGTTGTGTTTCTGAAGCGTAAACTTACAAACATTAATCAACGGAGAATTTTAAAGGCTTTTTATATAGTTAAAGAGATATCGTCGATAAAAAAAAAAATAAAAAAAAAAAAATGCGGTGTTGAGGAGTCACTGGCCTCAACCTACATGAAATCATATTTTTTTAGGGTTTATATCCTCCCCTCATGATCCTTAAAATACACTCATCTGAGATATACTTTACATCTACTGAGGGATTCAGAAAGCTCAGAAGATTTAAGTGAGGCACAGAAAGTAGTATTAACTGCATATCTCTTCCATAGTTTTATACATCCTGTTTGTTATATAAAATATGAAATTAGAAATAACGAACAAGTAATATTTTTCTTCCTCTTACCGTTCCCCGACTTATACTCCTGATGCTAGAGAACTTCAAATGTATCAATCAATCAATCCATATATATATATATATATATATATGTATGTATATATATATATATATATATATACATATACATATATATATATATATATATATATAGACAGGGGGAACTGGAAGAAAAATAGACAAATATTATAACTAAATAGAGAGTTGGTGAGATCTGCAGTTGCTGGGAAGTTGTTGGTACAGGGACTCCAGGCTTTAGTACGTTGAAGAAGGGCTAGCTGCTTCTCTTTGTCAGTAATGTGACAACATTTTGGTAATGGATTTTTAATGTCTGAAGGGGACACTACCATTAGAAACTAATTCAGTCCAATTTCTGATTTTCTTAATGTTTCCCTTCATATCTCGTTTCTTCGCCGTTCCTCACAGTTTATGCACCTGTGCGTTAGTGGAAATAATGGTGAAACTGCCACATACGGATTTTTGATGACTGATTTGTTTCCTGAATAAGATTTTGAGCCACTCCAGAGAAACTTCTAGTGCAAGTAAAATTTGAACGCAATGTTTTGCTAATAGGAAAATCATGGCGTGAGTTAGCAAAGCCTTTTTATTTTTTTATTCCTGAAAAGCTGCCAACAAAAATAAAGGCGAGGTAATCTTTGATCAAACAAAAGCTGAATTCTCTTGGAAGAGAATTAAGTTTTCTTATTCCCATATATTCTTTGACTACTATTGCATGAATATTTGATGATACAATTTGATGGAAAGAAAGTAACCCTATCTCTCTCTCTCTCTCTCTCTCTCTCTCTCTCTCTCTCTCTCTCAAAATTTAGTGTGCATATTTCTAGAAGAAAAATCTTAGATAAACTAATGGCACTACTACCATGAAAAACCGGGTTACCTTAAAGATACTATTTACGGACTAAGAGAGAACGGGAAATAACTATATATATATATATATATATATACATATATATATATATATATATATATATAGGGAGTGTGAAAGGCAAAAAGCGATTGAGTACCATAAAATAGAATACTAGATATTCTAATATAGGAGAGAACACTGAGTGTTTATTGTATCTTGATAAGCTTTTATGTTGGGGACTGAGCGGTTGGTTTATTATATTGTCCTGATGTTTGTATGTTTTTTTTTTTTTTTCAATATAAATAGTTATCTAAATTTTAAGAAGAGAGAGAAAGGTAATAGTGAATTCGTACATAGCTATTAGTTATTCGTAATCTAGCCGTGCATTCTATTATAATTTTTATATAACTTTGTTCCTGAAGGTTGAGACAGAATTTTTACCATTTTCTTTTTGTGTGTGTGTGTGTGTGTGTGTGTGTGTGTGTGTATTGTAAGCATAGAGTCGATAATTCCTATAAATGCGCTAATGATAGTACATAAATTTTACTTCTCTATAATTTGAGAAATAATATCTGATTTTCACTTCCTAATTTGAAAAAATGAAATCGCATATTTTTTACTATATTAAAATCACTAGAAGGAATAAACAAGGAAGCTTGGCATTCCATGTTAGGTTCCCGTATCTTTCCTCCTATCTGGGTTCACTTCGTTGTAGAATTTATACGTGCAAGGTTGTTGGCCACGCATTTTCTACCTTTTTGATTGTTAGGGGGGAAGAGTAGAGTTGCTAATCAATAAATTTTATCGCTTTTATTTTCCCAATATTTGCTATTTTTGTTGATTTTTTTAGAAATAATAAGGAAATGATGAATACATTCATATAAATATCACACAAATCCGCGCTAGAAAATCGTATGATTTTCCAGAAATGTGGCAAAATTTGGATAAATTAAAAAATATAGTACATTTCTTACTGGAAACACATGTATCCAGAGTAGACAGCGCTGGCTTTAAAATATATAAAGAGAACCGAAATTATGAAATTTTAGGATATATAGGCTTGTTACTTGAGTTGTCTTGAACGAATGTCTATAACAGGAAAATATAGTATTCACATATAAGTTTTATTTATAGATGAAACACCGAAAAGCGTTTTTTTCTTATATTCTATCAAATAATATTGATAATAAGAAGAATCATTATTCACAAAATATTTATCTACTAAATGTTATGACATTTTCAAATACCTTCCGTCGTTTTTTTTTTCTTTAATAGGTAGTCACTAGATAAAGAAAATGTACTGCAGAACACAACAGGATAAAAATCTTTCCTATGGAATTCAAATTACACAATTTCTATGGCATAGAATAGAAAATTTAAAAACAGCCATAGATTGAACGTTATCAATATATATTCTCAAACGTGCTCTTCTTTCGCAAACTGATTCATGAACATTTACTTTTTTCTGATTAAAGGTTTAATTATTTGAAAAGACACTTATCATCATCCTAATTATTCTTTTATGTATAAGATAGAATAGTTTTCCAACTTGTAGGTGATATCTGTGTCATATAAGTGAGCCTTACTTGAACGCGATGACGTATGATTAGAAAAAAAAAAAAATCTTTGCAAAAGGAAAGAATGAGAAAAAAAAAATTCCCTTTTTCAGCGCCGAGAATTAACTCGACCAAAGGTGATTCACCTCGAAGATCGCAAAGGGTTAATGATAATTTGTACAAACAAGTCAATGGGAGGACTATGGGTTCCCACTTTTGCTAATATTTTCATGTGTTCCCTGGAGGAGACCGTGCTTGAAAATTGCTTTCTAAGATATCAATCAGTGTTTTTTGTTAGATATGTTGATGATACCTTTGTTCTATTTACGGATGAATTCGGTGCTGACTCCTTCCTTGATTTTGCTAATTCTCAGCAAAAAAGCATATCATTCTCCATAAAGAGCAAATAATGACAAAACAACATGCTATAACACTAAAAGGAGAGAAGAGAAAACAAAGGAACTAGAGGAAGAGACAGAGTATCCACAACTAAGTCTATACATGTTGTGTTTTCCTTATTCCTTGAACCTGCAGCAGCAGCAGCAGCAGCAGCATCTAATAACTTCTTGCTTGCCACACTCGAGAACCTAGAGGTGACATTATGAGGTTGTTTTCCTCCCTTTTCGGCTTTCCCTAGTCAGTTTAACTCTTCACTGAGAGCGAAGTTATCTTCAAGAGGTGTTTCATCTATGGCATTAAGAATGGTATAAATTCAGTTTTACTCATAGTTCCAATTTGATCAAGTATGTGAATTTGGGGGTTCAGGAGTATATACCCACATATTGAACGAGCATTATTGTCATGCAAATTAGTTAAGATATTTTGCAATAAATATTAAAAGTTTAGAGGGAACAAATGGAAAAGTTTCCATGCCGTAAAGCAATTTTAAAGAATTTCGTTGTTCTAATTACAAAGTGATTATGATCGTTTTTGCAAGTATCAAGAGAGGGAGAATGTAAATTTTTATAAAACATAAAACAATTATATATTTTTCTATGGTCTATAGGTTTTACCACACCATATATCAAAATGAGCATTGTTAGATATAGTCTTTGAAGCTAAACTTAATGCTGAAGAGGATATCCGGTGATCAAGGAACAACAAAAATTTCCAATATCCTTAATGAAGTATGAATATATTTCCCGGTAATTAAAGGCAATTAATTATGTGCTAAAAAGGGTTTTCAGCCAATTAACATCATTGTATTTCAGGAGGGGACAGAGTTTCCTGATAAATGGAATGAATATGAATAATGGATGGGGATACATTAAATAAAATAAAGAATGGTAAAGAGGAACCAGGAAGACTGGAAATCATATGACAGATAAGTGAAGGAGGTAATGAAAATAAAGGAAAAGAAACGAATTTCTTCGTCTCGTACCCTCTCAATTACACCATTGTTTCTCCTTCCGTATGCGCTTTGTTTCTGTTAAGCTAAATATATTTCATCTGAAAATTATCCGCTATTCAGTGGAGCTGAAATATCAATGCATCGGATATCATCTAGAAAAAGCCCAAAGGAAAAGTAATATAATTTAAAAAATGGGAAAGAGGCAGAGGAAATAGATAACGATGAAAAGTCAAAATATACTCATAACTAATGAGGGCATTTTTCTCCTCGATTCGCAATTGTTTTGTATTTTTTTTTCTTTTTTTCGTATTCGTGAGACAAGCTTCTGTCACTTCTATTGCTCCTTCATCACTCACTTTACTTTGCTTCAAAAGCACCAGAATCTTTAGATGCTTTGATTTAAAGAAGAAAGAATAAATAAATAAATAAATGAATAAATAAATAAATAAATAATTAAATAAAAATTAATAAATAAATAAATAAATTACCTAAGCAATAGTTACTTCCCGTTCTCCCTATTCCAGTGAAATATTTTTTAGGCAACCCGTGTTTTCAAGGTAATTTTTCCATTCATTTACCTATGATTTTTTTTTCTAGAAATATGCATTTTTTGGAGAGAGAGAGAGAGAGAGAGAGAGAGAGAGAGAGAGAGAGAGAGAGAGAGAGAGAGAGAGAGAGAGAGCGATGAAATATCGTGTTAGTTGTGTACAACAAAATTACAAAAGTTGGTTTTGGCTGGTGGCAGGTAAGAGCAGGTCCATATGTTTTTTAACAGGAGCTCATGTTACGTTCACTTAAGGTAAACAATGAGGATTGCCTCCAGTAATTAATTTGCCACTCTTTAAACAGTTCCTTGAATTTTCTCTCTCTCTCTCTCTCTCTCTCTCTCTCTCTCTCTCTCTCTCTCTCACTTTGGATAGGATCTTTCCTTCAAATTATATCAACAAGTATTGATGCAATAGTAGTCAAAAATATATAAGAATAGAAAAACTTTATTTCTCTTCCAAGAAAATCCAGCTTCCGTTTTGTCAAAGATTGTCTCGCCTTTATTCCCGTTGGCAGCCTTTCAAGAATAAAAAATAAAAAAAAAGCTTTGCTTACTCACACCATGATTTTGTTATTAGCAACACATTGCGGTCAGATTGTACTTGCACTAGAAGTTTTTCTGGTCTGACTAAAACTGTTATATTGAGGAAATAAATCAAATACCAAAAATCCGTATGTGGCCATTTTGCCATGAAAGGAAGCATTAGGAAAATCAGAAGTTGTACCGAGTTAGTTTTTATGGTAGTTTCCCCTTCAGACATCAAACATCCATCACTAAAATGTTGTCACATTTCTGACAAAGAGAAGCAGCTAGCCGTTCTGCCTTGAGTCACTGTACCAACAACTTTCCAGCAACTACCGATCTCACAAGCTCTCTATTTAAGTATTATAAAGAAGCGGCAATATTGATTTTCTCTGCACATAATTTTGTTAAATTAATTGTTGTGTTTTCTTGAAGAGATTATATATTCGTTCCCCTTCTTACCATCCTTCAATCGATTACTCTTCTTTGCATGACAAGTTCTCTCTCTCTCTCTCTCTCTCTCTCTTGGTTGTTAGCTGACCCTTGTGGGTTTTAATTATGGAGGAGAGATGAAGTGATAAAGAGGGAAGGAACTAGGCGTAGGTGTCTGTATCACAATAACACATATCCCTGAACTAATTAATCCTTATTCGATTTGGGTCTTAAAATCCCAAAAATAATAATAATAATAATGCTTTATTCCTGTATGTTGTACTCAAACGGACAGATATTTGTTCCTTTAGTTTAAATAAGTACCTTTGCTTACAATGAATCTCTCTCTCTCTCTCTCTCTCTCTCTCTCTCTCTCTCTCTCTCTCTCTCTTTCTTTCTCTCTCTCTCTCTCTCTCTCTCTCTCTCTCTCTCTCTCTCTGATCTAGCTTTTATATGGAAGGTAGTTTTCTCCCTATGATTAATAACAGTCTGTATCTGGGTCTCTGCCTGTTGCCTGTCACTGAGTGTAGGTTCCTCCTCCCTTAAATATCACATAGGAATGAAAAGGTTCTATTTGTTCCATATCCACCTGTCTCCCACACTTCATTCTCCAACAAATCTGCAACTATTACTAAACCCAATTATTAACGGCCAAATATCTTGCCATTTTTTGACCTTATAGAAATTGCAGAAATGGAGATGGATGTGATAAGCAAAGAAAAATGTCCAGAAAGTGAACATTGAGTATATAGAATCCATATTCTAAGCGATATTTCTTTTCTTTTTTTGTTGATATTCATTTTAGAATAAGTGAAAAAATGACACAATAGATCATTTCAAAATTTTACCGCTATTTAGAATTTCATTCAAGCTCTATGGACTTTAAACGTTAATTTGAAATCTGGTTTTATAGACAAATTTTTTTTTTTTTTTGTGTATCAGTAGAAATATAACAGCAAGAATGGAGAACATAAGCCATATATATGGAATAAACATAATTTACCAAATAATTAAGCATGAAAATCTTCATATAAACAAGATGTCTCGCATTATTCGAGGTTCTCTGAGAATTGGAGAGAAAAAAAAGGGAAAATTTGTAGTTATGTAATTAAAAGATGGGGAATGATTTATGGATTGATTGATTGATCGATTTGAAGCTTTATAGCAACATGAGTATACGTTAGGGAATGGTAAGAGTAAGAAAAATTTTAGTTTCTAATTAATTTTTTAGATAAACAGAATATATAAAAACTATAAAAGAGATATGCAGTTGATACTATTCTCTGTGTCTCACTTAAACCTTCTGAGCTTTCTGAATCCCTCAGTAAATGTAAAGTATAGCTCAAATGAGTTCATTTTGCAGACCTTGAGGGGAGAAGATGAACCCTGAAAAATAAGAATGTATGTAGGTCAAGGACAGTGACTCTTCAACGTCCAATTATTTTTATTTTTTATTTTTTTAATATCTACAATATATCTTTAACTATATAAAAATCATTCAAAAATTCTCTGTTGATTAATGTTTGCAAATTTACGTTTGAGAAACACATCCGGTCTGTTTGTACTTGAATTGCATAAACAAATGAAACGTTGTGAAAGTCATCAAAGATTTTTGGTTGGATAAAAGCTTCCCAATTATTATATTTCTTGTCTATAGTCTAGATATTAATATCTGTTACCGTCGATCAGTTAATTAGTTCTTATATGTATATATATACACACACACATATATATACATATATATATATGTATATATATATATATATATATGTATATATATATATATATATATATATGTATATATATACATATATATATATATATATATATACATATATATATGTGTGTATATATATACATATATATATATATATATATATATGTATATATACATATATATATATATATATATATATGTATATATATACATATATATATATATATATATGTCCAATTAACGAATCAGAAATGGGCCACACACTTTTCAGTTACAGTTAGTTAAAAAAAATGAGAGTGACTTAATACTCTTTTTTCGGTAGTTGAATGATCTTGAAAGTTAAGGAGCGTCAGATTTTCACAAGTGAAGATTATTAATTATTTCATAGGTTTGTGTTGACTTTGAAATATATTTCGTTGTTTTGCTTTCTGGATCTGAAACTTCTATAAATTACTAACGGTTCACATTTCCTATTAGAATATAATCAACGATGCTATGTAGTCTATTATTATAGTCTTTTTGCATTTTTCAAAAAACAAATTTTGCTTTTTTAAGTCTGGTAAAATTAAATGAGTCTTAGCATCCCTATTAGAATCCAATCAATTTGGTTTAGTGATTAATATAACAAATTCATTTTTGTTTAAGGCTCGAGGTGAGGGTGGCAGGTTCATCCTTACCAAGATTCTTGGAAATGATGTGTCCTACCATGCAAGTGGCATTTTTAGATTTATTTCAGATTATTAGATTACTCTAATCTCTTAAATGTTGTGATCCTCTATACAGTATATGTTGAAGTATCATCTACAAAGAATAAAAACTTTAATTTAGTACTCGTATGTATTATATCATTGACATATATCAAAAAGACGATTAGTCCCAGAATAGACCCTTGTGGAGCACTGCACATGACCGTATTGTAGGAAAAAGATTTGTTATTGTATACTGGAAATTGTGTTCCGGATGAAGAATAGCTTTCTAAAAAGTTATAAGCTTTTCCTCATATGCCATAGTTTGTGTAGCAAATATGATGGGATATGGAATCAAAGGGTTTGCTTATATCACAAAATACTGTAATTTTATTACTTTTTTGTCTAAAGTATCATGAATACTTTGACAATGTTGGTGAATAGGTAGTTCAGTGGAATAATTAGATCTCAAGCCATACTGACACTCAATTAGGAGTAGAAATTTTTTAAAGTATTCAATTAGACTGATGGCAAAAAATATTTAAAATATTTTACTGATGCTTTTCATCATCACATTCCTTATGTATTTTTATATCAATGTCATCAAATCTCGGAGAGTTAACTTTTAGTTCATTTATAATATCCTCAATTTCTTGTTGTGTTATGAGTCTAAAAAAATATAGGAAGGTACTGGCAATATCACTGTTATCAGATAGAGTTTTATCTTTAAAATTCATAAAAGTCGGCAAATTGTATCTATTTATCTCCATTAAATAATATAAAGTTTTCCATGTTTTCTTAGACTCACCTGATTGTTCACTAAATTTTTAATTGAAAAAATTTTCCTTATCTGTATTTATTAATTATTTTAAGGTATTCCTATATCGTTTGAATATTGTGTGAAAGGCCGAGAGAAGGTTGTGACTCTGAAAGCAACTGAGTGAGTTTATTATACAACACTCTCCTTTATATACAAAAGCTCCAAGCAACAAGAAATTTCGTGTTCAAAACAGACACCGTTACCGATGAGAAAAACAGATATGTTTATTCAGGTTCTTTCTAGTGCTAGGGAAGAGCGAAGATACAAGCATAATATATACACAAAATGAACTATGTACGATTGTGTGACACATAGTTGGTATATGGCTCCCCCACTAAAAAATGACATACTTTATATGTTAAATAGGGTGCCCTGATCTAGAGAGGTGAACTGTAGGCTGGTCATCTGTCAGGAGATGAGCAGGTTTAAGACGATCAATGGAGACCCAGTCTTCTTTGCCACGAATGTTTAGTAGGAATGCTTTCGGACTGTGTAGGATCACAAGGAAAGGGCCCGTGTAAGGGGGCGTTAGCGGTGGCTTGCTACTATCGTTGCGCAGGAAGACGTGCATTGCAGAGTGCCAGTCTGTTAGTATGTGTTGCTTCGCTGGCGGCTTTCAAGTCTGGCGGCATGGAGTAAAATTTTCCCATGACATGACATATGCGCTGGAGATTGTCAGAGAAGGTTGTAGAAGGAAAAAATTCGGCAGGGATGACCAACGGGTCGCCACACACCATTTCAGCTGCTGAGACGTCGAGGGCGTCTTTAGGAGCGGCCCTTAGTCCCAGGAGGACCCAGGGAAGCTGAGTAAACCAGTTGAATTCCTTGCAGCGGGACATCAAAGCTGCTTTGAAGGAGCGAGGAGAATGTTCAACCATTCCATTGGCAGCTGGGTTGTAGGCCGTTGTCTGATGTAGGGTGATGCCCAGGAGATTCTCTAATGATGTCCACAATTGAGAGGTGAAAGTGGTACCCCGGTCAGAAGTAATATGCTCAGGGATACCAAATCAAGCAATCCATCCTGAGAGTATGGCAGTCGTACATGAGGCGGACGTTGCAGTTTCCATGGGAATGGCTTCATGCCAATGAGTGAAGCGGTTGGTGACGATAAATAGGTAACAATGTCCTTGTGATTTGGGTAGTGGGCCTACAACGTTGACGTGAATGTGTGCAAAATGACGCAAAGGTTGAGAAACGGGGCCCACTCCTGAATCCGTGTGTCGATGTACTTTGGAAGTTTGGCAAGAAGTAGAGGCGCGTATCCAATCCTTAGTATCGTTAGAAATGCCGTGCCAAATGAACTTCGTCTTCAGCAGCTGTGGAATAGAACGTCACGAGGGATGTGAAAGGCCGTAAATAAAATAAAAAACTTGCCGGCGCATGGGAGCAGGAATTCAAGGTCGCAGTCTACCAGTAATGACGTCACAGAGGAAGGTGGTGTTGGATTCTTCGAGGGGGAAGTCTTCCCAACGGAGGGACGTGCAGGGTGTCCTACATGCTTGATACTCTGGATCCTGTCATTAGGCTCCAGCCAGGGCGCTGTAATCCAATACCAGTTGAACAGCAGCCAATGTGTTTCTTGACAGGGCATCGGCAACGGGATTCATTTTCCCAAGGACGTATTGAAGGGGGCAATTGTATTCAGCCACAGCGGAGATATGTCGGCATTGACAGGCGGACCAGGCGTCAGACTGTCGATTGAAGGCGTGCACCAGAGGCATGTGGTGTGTGCAAATGACGAAGGGTGTACCTTCTAAGAAATGGGGAAAGTGACGGACAGCCAAGTGCACCGCCAGCAATTCGCAATCGAAGGTAGAATAATCCGATTCTGCCTTGGACAGTTTTCTGCTGAAGAAGGCCAATGGGCGGGGCGAGCCTTCCACTACCTGCTCGAGTACTGCACCAATAGCAACATTGCTGACATGGGTGGAGAGAAGGAAAGGGGCATGTGGGATAGGAAAAGTAAGAGCCGCAGCAGTTGATAGGGCCTTCTTTGCATTGCAGAAGGCCGCTTCTTGAAGGGGACCCCACTTCAGATCCTTTGGCCTGCCCTTGAGGGAATCGTAGAGGAGAGCAAGAATGGCAGCAATGGCTGGCAGAAAACGGTGATAATAGTTGATCATGTCCAAGAATTCCTGCAGAGCTTTGACGGTCGAGGGTGCTGGGAAGTCCTTAACGGCTGTTGCCTTCTCAGGAAGGGGATGGACTCCTTCAGGAGTGATGCGGTGCCCTAAGATTGACACTTCGTTGGCGCCTAAGGTACACTTGTCGTACCGGACTACAAGGCCGTTTTGTTGCAGGCGGTCGAGCACGATGCGCAGGTGACGGAGGTGTTCCTCTTTTGAGGAGAACACAAGTATGTCGTCCACATAACATACACTGAAGGGGAGGTCCCCTAAGATGCCATCCATGAGACGTTGAAACTTGGCCCCAGCATTACGAAGGCCAAAACAGGAGTAATTGAAGGTGTATGTACCAAACAGAGTGGGGATGACTGTCTTGGGGATGTCTTCTGGGTTCATAGGGACCTAATAATACCCCTTTGGGAGGTCGAACGTAGAGAAAACCTTCACTTTTTGCAGGTAGGAGGTCACGTCGGCAATGTTTGGGAGGGAGTAGTGATCCGGTTATGTTTGCATGTTCAGGGGCCTGTAATCCCTGCATGGACGAAGGGAGCCGTCTTTCTTCAGAACGATGTGTAAGGGTGACGACCATGGGCTGGAGGCCTTTTGGCAAAGCCCCATTTCCTCCATTTCGGCGAACGTCTGTTTAGTGACTGCCAATTATTCCGGTGCCAGACGTCTGCATTTTGCGAAGACTGGTGGTCCCGTCGTCTTGATATTGTGATAAATACCGTGCTTTACCAGACCCGTGGGCGTTTGGCGAAGTTCTGGACGGAAAACTTCTGGGTACGACGTGAGTAGGTGGGCATAGGCATCCATGGGTACGCTGATATGGAGAGCGAGGTTGGAGGGGGCGTGTTGAAGAGGTGTCGACAAGTACGAGTCTGCGGTGACCAATGGTCGGTGGGCGACATCGACCAGAAGGTGGAAATGAGAGAGGAAATCCGCACCGAGGATTGGCAATGTGACGTCAGCAACTAGAAACTTCCAATTAAATTTACTATTTCCGAACGTTAATGTGAGGTTCTCATAACCGTAGGTGGGTATCGCAGATCTGTTGGCAGTAACCAAGCGGACGTCGGTAGACGTAGACAGACTATGTCGTGTCCTGAAGAGTTCCATTGGCAAAAGAGAACGACAAGCAACTGTGTGTACCAAAAATCGCACGCCCATTACTGCATTATGTAAAAAGAAAAGATTAGAAACACGTGAGGACACCGCCACGAGCGATGGCCTACTTACAGGTTTTTTGGCCACTGACAATCCTTGTCACATTTGTTTTTGGTTGCCCCGAATCTTAAGTGGTAGTAGCAAAACTGCGCGGATGGAAGGTAGTAAGTGGCTGTAGAAGTCGTTGGTTGGGGCGCGAGCAAGTGGTGGGTGGTGGGTGGCTTTGTCGCCGCTTCGGCACGTCATGGGGTAGGCATATATGTCGTACGGTATTCACGTCAGCTTCGGTTGACGATGAATAGGCGTCCTCTTCGTTTGGGGTGGAGGCGTTGATGGAGGTCTTGAAGTGGCTGTCCATAAGGCCGTCAGCTTTGGTCATCAAGTCCTTTTTTGGTAAATTATTGACATCGGGTATGGCATCGTGTATTGGTTCCGGTAAACGACGTATCTCAAGGGTAGGAAGTATTTTCACCTTAAGAGGAGAGCCGTCTGTGGCAGGTTGCAGGCGAGGAATACTGATCATTTCCCTGAGGGCGAGCGAAGACCTTTGGTCCCCCAACGGTTGTTGCGAGAGCTGAACAAACTTTGATATACGGGCGCCTGACGACGGCGAGTACTGCTGCAGAAGGTATGTTTCGAGGGCGTCATACGCTATTGGGGTGTCTCCTTGTTCAAAAAGCTAGTCGGATATTTCCGGGAAGGTGTCCCCGGGTATCCCCACGAGAACATAATCTGCTTTGGTGGTTGAGCGAGTCACGCCCTTGATGCGAAACAGGACTTCTGCGTGCAGAAACCAAGCAAACGCCTTTCCGCTGGCGAATGAACAAAGTTTCAATGGGGAAGTCGCAGCAATAACTTCCACAGAGTCTGCCATAGTACCAGCGATGGAGGGGGAAGAGGGGGTTGAAGGCGGTAGGAGCGAGTCGACTTCCGGGTTCACTAATGTGACGGGCCGAGAGAAGGTTGTGACTCAAAGACTGGATGAAAGCAACTGAGTGAGTTTATTATAGAACACTCTCTTTTATATACAAAAGGTCAAAGCAACAAGAAATATCATGTTCAAAACAGACACCGTTACTGATGAGAAAAACAGACTTTTTTTCAGGCTCTTTTTAGTAAGAGGGAAGAGCAAAGATATAAGCTTAATATATACACATTGAACTATGTACGATCGTGTGACACACGGTTGGTATAATTGTTTCATATGTTAGCGGCCATTTTTTGCATAACTTTTTTAACTTGTTACGATGTTTTCTTTTATTTTATATTTGTTTTTCATTATGTTTTTCTTTACCCAAAAATTATTTTATTTGGAAATTGATGTTTTATAGTCTCTTGAATGTGTCCATGTATAAATCAAATATATTTTTCAACTCCTTCCGTATTAGCTAATTCTGAAACCCACCTAATTTTTTTTCATTCTTCTATGAAAGTTGCAACCTTATTACTAGTAATAATTCTCTAGTTACTTGCACATATGATATATTGTTAAAGGCAACTGTTGAAAGAAGACCAAATACCGGGAAATGGTCACTCATAGTGGAATAAAATGTACAACTTTTCATGTAATTGTGAATGTCATTTGACCATATGTGGTCAATTAATGTTGCAGAGGTAAAGGTTACTCTAGTTGGCTTTAATATACTTTGAAGGAAATTGTAAAAAATGGAACATATTAATAAAAGAAATTACATTGATATTAGTATTTAACAAGTCGACATTAAAATTTACAATCAGATAACATGGTAAATAAAAGCTTGATATATAATCTAAAATATGATCTATTGAATCATAAATTTCATTGAGTGATGCATTAGGTGGTCCGTGAAAAACGCTATCATATTATAGAGAGAGAGAGAGAGAGAGAGAGAGAGAGAGAGAGAGAGAGAGAGAGCATTTTATATCTTCTCAAACAAATTTTTTTTTATTTTATTATCAATTGACTTTGAATATAAAAATTTTGATTTCTCTATTTGCAAACCATGTTTATAAACCTTAAATTATGATTATTGTATGCATTCTTTAGTATAAAGAATTTATTTTGTAATCCCATGTATATGAAACACTTGGTAATTGTTACCATCTTCATATAATTAATTTTGATTGAGCCTATTTTCCCCTCTCTCATATCGCTTGTTAACTCCTTGTTGCTATTACGCTCATAAACTAAAATACCTAGGCTCACAATATAGAGGCGCACAAGGTCTAGCCTATATGTATTATGGGATTAGAAAAATTTATAACACGATTCTCTCTCTCTCTCTCTCTCTCTCTCTCTCTCTCTCTCTCTCTCTCTCTCTCTTACACACACACAGTATTTTAGTCAATTCATGGGTTAATATCACATTCAATTAGTCCAGATTCCTCTTCCTGAAAAGCTCGCTTAAAATGCCTCACTCAACTTGACTGTTAGACAGATCTTTTTTTGGTAGACAGTTATTGGAGTTCTATCCGGGACCCGTTCAGGTATATATATACACACACACACACACACACACACACACACACATATATATATATATATATATATAGCTGAAATTTAAGGCATAATGTTATGGTAGAAATATTTCATGTTTTTCAGAAAGCAGATATAAAATTAAACCCTAATATCTATCTTCAAAATTCAACTGCTAAGTGTTGTAAAGTTAGACCTATCAGACTAGTTGCTGATACAAGAAATGTGGCTTAATAATTACAGTAAATTATATATTATAGTAATATAGAATCAAAACTAGTCCTTATTGACACAAAGAATATTACTATATGGATTATTATAGAGAAATACATTTGTCTAGTTTTCGGAAGCGGGAGAAATATTTTTTTTCCCTGGGCTTTCATATAATATTTTACTACAAATAAGGCTATGTGGCAATATATTTTCTACTGTAAATCCAAACAGTATCAAAGAGTCAACACAGAACCGAAGATCCAAGGGTACAACTAGAACCTACATCTAAAGGTTCCAACATACAGTTTCCACCTCAAAATGTGTTTTAACTTGTGAGCGAAAATAAGATGCAGTTTATTGATCTAATCTGTGAGGACCTGGTGGATCAGAAACTTTCAATATTATAGACTTGTCGTGACGAGAAAACTTCCCACACCCATGGGCTATTTTTTCCTGTTAGAGCCCATGGGGTTATGGCATCTTGTTTTTTCCATCTAGTGTTATATATTAGCTTGTAATAATGATAATAACGTACAGTCGTAACCATTCTATATTACTATCATCATCATGATAAGAAATGATTAACAGTCACTTTATATCATTATCAAGAAGAATTGCATATCAGTTCTCATTATATATATATATATATATATATATAGATATATATATATATATATATATATATATTTGTTTATGTTCAAAGTAATGGGGAAGGTCGTAGAATACTTGCGTCCAGATATAGACTATAGTAATATACAGACACGCTAACACTCATTGAATTAATTTCCTATGAAAGGATACTAATTACCTTTTGAAACTGCTACACTTAAATTTAGTTATACTGAATGTCAGGACAGATTAAGTAAGTTTTAAATAATAATATGATAAACCTAGACAAGTCAGAGAGAGAGAGAGAGAGAGAGAGAGAGAGAGAGAGAGAGAGAGAGAGCTGTTTCTAGGAATACAATGGAAAATGTCAATAGTCCAAACAGAGATGTCAACTGCAGAAAATCTGTACTATGACTTGAGAAGTAAACAATACCTATTTTCATATATTTTTTTTTTTACTCGTTTTGAAGAAGAAAGATTTTTATCCATTCTTTTTGTCCCCAAATGGAAAAGGGTCTTTTTGGTAAATTTCAGTCCTTTTCATATTGGTTACTGAATTGCAGTTTTTTTTTTTTTAATATTGAAGTTTAGTGTTTGAATATTTGATTTTCATTTTTTTTTTTTCAGTGAGTGACGTCCCGTTTCACATCGTCGATATGGTTGCCGCGTTTTTGTTCTCCTCTCAAGTTAATCACATCGAATATCTAAAATTAATATTAACCTAATTTATGGCTCTTTTTCTTGGAATAGTTTATTTTTTACTAAATATAAAGAAAATCCTTTTGTAGTATCAAAGTTCATCATCTCTTTGTTCCTTGATTTCCCTCTTATATATATATATATATATATATATATATATATATATATATATACACACACACACACACATATATATATATATATATATACACACATGTATATATATATATATATATATGTATATATATATATATGTATATACACACACATATATATATATATATATATTATCATTATTAGAACATTATTATTTTTTAATCATTCATCATCTACCAATTTTCTCCTAACATTCCCGAAAAATGATGGCCCAAAACCCTGTATCTCCATGCAGTATACTTCTCTGGCAATGTCCTTACCTATCAAACATTGTTCCTTTGATCTATAACATTATTCGAAGTTGAGAAATATTGTCAACATAGCAAAATCGATAATTATCTAGAGGATAAACTGAATATAGTATACATAATGGAAAAATTGTTGCTTTTTATTTATTTATGTAAAAAATCAGTAAGCTCTGTCGTTTCCAAATGCCCCTACAGTATATTTAATTTCATAAAAAACTAGAATAACTAAAACTTTAAAAAGAGTCGCTCTCTCTCTCTCTCTCTCTCTCTCTCTCTCTCTCTCTCTCTCTTTCGGAGAAGGAATGGTATATGCATACAAGGGACCTAATAACGAGACAATCACAAACGAGGAAGCAATTAAAGACCTTGGTGTAATGTTAAATAGGAATATGTTAAGCAACGACCAAATAGCAACACTGTTGGCTAAATGTAAAGCAAAAATGGGAATGTTATTCAGACACTTTAAAACAAGAAAAGCTGAACACATGATCATGCTTTACAAAACTTATGTACGTAGTACACTCGAGTACTGCAATATGATATGGTACCCACACTACCAAAAGGATATCACACAAATAGAGAGTGTACAAAGGTCCTATACTGCTAGAATTGAAGAAGTTAAGGACCTTGACTACTGGGAAAAACTGCAAATTTTTAAACTATACTGTCTTGAAAGGAGAAGAGAACGCTACATGATAATACAAGCATGGAA
Organism: Palaemon carinicauda; assembly: GCF_036898095.1. Taxonomy (NCBI): domain Eukaryota; kingdom Metazoa; phylum Arthropoda; class Malacostraca; order Decapoda; family Palaemonidae; genus Palaemon; species Palaemon carinicauda. The sequence goes on along the minus strand of NC_090744.1, from coordinate 54,375,792 downwards.
GCAAATAGAAGGAATTACTGAAAACATCATGGAGCTAAAAATATCAAAAAGAGCAAGCTGAGGTAGATTAATAGTGCCAAAATATATACCAGGAAAACTAAGGAAGGTGCACAGGACATTAATCCACTACGCACCAGCATCGATAATGCAGCTACTATTTAATGTGCTGCCAGCTCTTCTAAGAATCATATCAGGATTGAGCGTAGATGTGTTTAATTATAAGCTCGATACAGACCTAAGATGAATCCCAGACCATCCAAAACTGGAAGATGCAAAATACACCGGAAGATGCATTAGCAACTCTCTGGTGGATATACGAGGTGCCTCTCACTGAGGGACATGGGGAACCCAAACATAAAATAAGGCAATAAGGTAAGGCTCTCTCTCTCTCTTTCTCTCTCTCTCTCTCTCTCTCTCTCTCTCTCTCTCTCTCTCTAAGCCTTTTCAAACATGTGCACCATGAATACGAGTAAAAAAAAAATATTTCAAGTGTCTAAAGCAACTTAACTGTATTCTCAAACTAGTTAAAACCGAGGAAAACTGCTTTTGTTGACTGATCTTTAGAAAAAAAATATAAAAAAAAGAACACATGAGAGTTCTTCAATACGGTTTTCCTTTGTGACAGTCACTTTTGAGGTCTTTCTTTTTTTCAATAAAAAAGTGGAGTTATATATTGTGAATTAACTTCCCTTATCTGGGAATTGCTAAATGTACAAGAGTACATACACAAAAACTCACACCATAAAGATTTGTCTAGAAATTGTATTTTTTTTTTATTTAGAAATATCTTCTTCTTTTCTATTTTGTGAATTCTGAGATTCCAGAAGTTAATGTGATATTATCGTAGATGTCTTGGATTCCATTGCTCATCCTCATTCAAAGGTCACCCTAACCATTACTCGTGAAATTATTTCATTCATAAATTGTATCTCGCAGCTGAGCTCCCTTCGAAGCTGAGTTTGATAAACCTACAATAATTTGACAGTTTATTGTCCACTGCGGTTCTTCTCTTTGATCTTTTTCTTACTAATTCACATACTATATGTATGATCTAAAACTATAGATTTGTAAGATATATTTTACTATTTTCTTTCATTTTTTTTATTCATATACCTATTACCCATCTTTTCATCTCACTGATTATGCAAAATATATGAAAACAGGAAATGTTTACTACCTGTGGTCAGAAGATATATATTTTTAAAAATTATTTCAGCCAGTCTTGGTCTCAATTATTATTGGTATTGGCTCTCACCCCATTTACAGGAATAGAGGATTTGGACCCGATATGAAGTGGAATGAATTATTTTACATGGATGTCTACTTGATGGGCATCCAAGAGAAGTCTTGTAATGAACCAAGCATTGCTTTAATTGTTTTTATCAATAACCGAGTGGTTTTAACAATATGACCCAGTTTAAAAAAAATATTGATATTGAGAAAGCTTTTAGTTAAATACCAGAAATTTTTCCCTATCGCTATATATTTTAGAGATATATGAGCTTTAAAATTTTAAAAGGATAATAGCCATTTATGTTCTTATACGAAAGATGAAACTAGCATGAAGAGAGATAGTCTATTAAAAAAAGGAAAAAAAATTTCATTAGCAAAGTATCAGCAAAGGATCTTTACACAATCATTGGCTATATAGTATTACCCTGAAATATAACTGATATACACCCCCCCCCCCAACAAAAAAAAAAAAACACTCATAGTGTTGATTTTCCAGCATAACTATACGATATATACTTTGACCGTTATTAAAATATATTAAATAAAATAAAATAAAAGAGATGGAACGCCTTTTGTTGATATGGATAAAGGACAAAGGGATTATTGGCGATACGATCACTAAAACGATCATTTGTGAGAAGGGCAGCGCTATATATTTTGACTTAAAGGCGGCGGCCTCTGCGGATGATGCGGGGGAGATTTCAAATGATCCGACGATGGAAGAATTCAAGGCGTCTTGCGTTTGGTTCGAGAAAATTAAGAGACGGACTGGATTCATTTACTCGTTCGGCATGGAGAGGCTTCAAGTTTGGACACCAAGGCTGCTAACGATTTTCTTAAGAAGTTTGAAAAGATCGTGAAGGATGAAGGCTACGTAGAGCAGAAAGTTTTCAATTGTGATGAAAAAGGTCTGTTTTGGAAAAAAAGATGCCTAGTCGGACAAATATCACCGCCGAAGAGATGAAAATGCCTGGACACAAGCCTATGAAGGAATTTCTTACTTGACTGAGTAAATCAAGTTTTTGTCCCTGCTGTCAAGAAGTACCTTTAGGAGAGGAATTTACCTTTAAAGTGCTTACTTTGCTTGGATAATGCTCTCGCTCACCCCCCAGGACTCGAAGATGATATCATCAACTAGTATCTTCCACCAAACACCACCCTTATCCTCCAGCCCATGGACCAGCAAGTCATCTCTAATTTTTAGAAGCTCTAAACCATGCACTTATTTAAGCGGTGTCTTAATGTCACGCAAAGTACCAGCTTAACTTTGCGTGAATTTTGAAGGAGTCATTTCAATATTGTGCACTGCTTCAAGATCATATATCAGGCTTGAGA
>NC_090744.1:54363224-54370724 GCF_036898095.1 Palaemon carinicauda | reverse complement strand
TGCATTGCCTCCAACTTCTTCAAGTCTCCAGTCGTAAGCTCCTACCTGTGCTCCTCGATAAGGTTATTGACATCAGCCTCATCGACAATAAGCCCCATGGACCCCCCATTGAAATTATTTCCTCAACATCACCCTCAGGGGCAGGATCCTCAACGACTTCATTTTCGGTTGAGGGTTTGAAACCTTTGAAGTCGTATTCTGCCACAACAGCTGGCCACAGTTTCTTCCATAAGGAGATGAAGTTGCGCCGTGAAACCTCATTCCAAGCTTCATCGATCATCTTCAGGCATTGAACGATGTCAAAATGCCCCTTCCAGAATTCACGAAGGGTGAGTTGAGTGCTTTCGGTCACTTTGAAACATCTTCTGAACTGATGCTTCGTGTAAAGCTTCTTGAAGATGGCAATCACTTGCTGGTTCATATGCAGGAGGAGAGGGATGGTGTTAGGTGGCAGATAAAGAACCTTGATGAAGGAGAAGTCCGGATGCATGTTGGCCTCGAGGCCAGGAGGGTGAATAGGGCATTGTCCAATACCAGGAGATGTTTTAGAGGAAGATTTTTCTCTTGTAGAAAATTCTTGACAACCGGACCGAAGCAGACATATACACACTCAATAAATATGGTCCTCGTGACCAAGGCCTTGCCATTAGACCTCCAGAATACTGAGAGCCTATCATTCAAGATATTGTATGCCTTGAAGGCACGAGGGTTCTCTGAGTGGTATACCAGTAGGGTCTTATTTTTTTAAGTCCTGACTGGTATTTGCACAAAATGCAAGGGTAAGTCTGTCCTACATCGGTTTATGGTGAGGAAGTTTCTTTTCTTTTGATGTGATATATGTATAACGGGGCATTTTCTTCCAGAAAAGGCCAGTTTCGTTACAGTTAAACACTTGCTGAGGAATGTAGCCTTCTCTGGAAATTAATTCCTCAAACTTCTTGAGGAATTCATCTTCTACTTTCTTGTCAAAACTGGCCACCTCTCTATGCCTGACGACTGAACGAATACTAGTCCTTTTCCTACACGATCAAACCACCCAAGAGAAGTTTTGAACTCTGGGAGGCCTTTCTGCAAGGTTTCTTTGACGAAGATGTCGCTCACCTTGCGCAAAATTACCGATTGCGTAAGTGTATCCCTAGTGATTCCCTTCTCTTTAATCCATAGTAGAAAAAAGTCTCTCCATCTCGTCGTTAATTGAGGTCCTTCCACTGGCAATGACAGTCAGGGCTTTAGAAGAATTACTTGCTTTTATGGCTTCCTTGTTCTTGATAATTGTACCTTTTTCGTATTTTTTTATTATCCCCAGCTTCGTTTTCATAGTAATCATCTTCATACTTCTCCCTTTAACATCACTAGTAATCCTGGGACCCATGGCTAATGAATTAAAGCTGGAATTAAGCACTATAATGCACAAAAAAGAACGAAATTGCAAGCACTCACACGAGATCAAATCTTTACGAAACACACGAAAGATTCTGAACTGAGAGCTCGATTAACAAACAAAGAGAGAGACAGCATATCTCTTGGGCATTGTGAGACGGATTTCGGCCAATAGTAGATTGACATCTTAGTGATGCCGTTATGCCAACCAATAGCAGACCATCATCTTCGTGACGTATGCAGTGACGTATGAACATGGTGTGAGGCGAGTGACTCAAAAAGTCATACGCGCACCGACCGCCAAGTTTGAATTTTGGGATTCGATCCCGTAAGGTGGGGAAAATGCTGTAACAAAGGGACAAAAAAACTTCGTTCTCCACATCATAACGTGAAAAAAATGTAAGCTGGGGATGCCGTACCCCGAGGTCCACTGTATATATATATATATGTGTATATATATATATATATATATATAATTATATATATCTGTACATATATATATATATATATATATATATTTATATATATATAATTATATATATCTGTACATATATATATATATATATATATATTTATATATATATATATATGTATAAATATATATATATCTATATCTATATATATAAATATATATATATATATATATACATATGTATATATATATATATATATATATGTATATATATATATATATATATATGTATATATATATATTAACACTAGACCCCCGCCATACGACATTAATCCGTTCAGGAGTTAATATTGTATGGTGAAAATGTCATATAGCGGGCAATAGAAAAGCTAATGCGTGTAATACCCAAGGTAAAAAAATCAAAATTTTATATACATATTAGAAATTAGTAATAAAATAGTATAGTAAGTACTGTACTACTTATATATAGTATACATGTACAGTATATAATTAAATTACATTATAAATGAAAAAATATATACAGTACTGTAAAGAAAAAAGGAAATTTTATTTATCTTTGGAGTGACGTGACTTGAGCTGGTTGTGGTTGGAGGCAGAGGGGGGAAAAGACGGCAAATATAAAAATATATTAAAGCTAGTTATGTTACACTTAATAATAAATTTATTACTTTTAAACACTGAAAATCAAAAATGCTATTTTTTATATTATTTTTGTCCTCTGAATTTTTTTTTTATTTTTTTTCAGGAACTTAATTTTAAATAGTAGCACTTATTCATCTTTGCTTTACTCTTTTTTAGCTTTTTTACTAGAATAACTCATATCATCTTGGCTTTCTGACACTTCTCTTTTGGAGAAATATCTATCCAAAGAAGCCTGTTTCTGATGACTCCTCAAAATATTTCTAAAATGACTCATGCACCTGTCATTGACAGTGTCCATAAGACGACCTGTATGAAGTTTTTCTGGATGTCTCTATTTTTTAATGAATCTTGTAAGGTTTTTATACCAACCGATAGCTTCCCTTATTTCTGCCGATGTCATTTCTTTTGTCTCCTCCCTGCCCTCACCACCACTAGAGTGCTGCTCCCCTTGAATGATGGTCAACTGCATTGCCTCCAACTTCTTCAAGTCTTCAGTCGTAAGCTCCTACCTGTGCTCCTCGATAAGGTTATTGACATCAGCCTCATCGACAATAAGCCCCATGGACCCCCCATTGAAATTATTTTCTCAACATCACCCTCAGTGGCAGGATCCTCAACGACTTCATTTTCGGTTGAGGGTTTGAAACCTTTGAAGTCGTATTCTACCACAACAGCTGGCCACAGTTTCTTCCATAAGGAGATGAAGTTGCGCCGTGAAACCTCATTCCAAGCTTCATCGATCATCTTCAGGCATTGAACGATGTCAAAATACCCCTTCCAGAATTCACGAAGGGTGAGTTGAGTGCTTTCGGTCACTTTGAAGCATCTTCTGAACTGATGCTTCGTGAAAAGCTTCTTGAAGATGGCAATCACTTGCTGGTCCATATGCAGGAGGAGAGGGATGGTGTTCGGTGGCAGATAGAGAACCTTGATGAAGGAGAAGTCCGGATGCATGTTGGCCTCGAGGCCAGGAGGGTGATATTGCAAGCACTCACACGAGATCAAATCTTTACGAAACACACGAAAGATTTTGAACTGAGAGCTCAATTAACAAACAAAGAGAGAGGCAGCATATCTCTTGGGCATTGTGAGACGGATTTCGGCCAATAGCAGATTGACATCTTAGTGATGCCGTTATGCCAACCAATAGCAGACCATCATCTTCGTGACGTATGCAGTGACGTATGAACATGGTGTGAGGCGAGTGACTCAAACAGTCATACGCGCACCGACCGCCAAGTTTGAATTTTGGGATTCGATCCCGTAAGGTGGGGAAAATGCTGTAACAAAGGGACAAAAAAACTTCGTTCTCCACATCATAACGTGAAAAAAATGTAAGCTGGGGATGCCGTACCCGAGGTCCACTGTATATATATATATATATGTAATATGTATATATATATATATATATATATTTATATATATATATATATATATATATATTATATATATATATATATATATATATATATATGTATTTTTATGTGTTTGTATGTGTGTGCGTATGTGTGTTCGTGTGAATGTGTTTGCGTGTGTATGCGAGTGTGTGTGTGCATTAAATATGTATTATAAGCCACGAGTCTTTGCATTTTCATGTCATGGCCATAATACTCACCGAAACACATACCCTTTTCTTTACTTTTCATTTTATTCAGAAGTTCTTTAGTCTTGGAATGACGTCACTCATAATTTATACATCACAGATTCATGTTTTTGATATTTAGAAAGGAGAGATATCCTATCCTAATATTCCAGTTCAAATATATATTGTAATGTAGCAGATGGAAATTTAATCTATTTCTATTCAGATCTAATACGGAAGAAACACCTGGTACTTGAGACTGGACGATGTCATATATTAGGATATCAACATTATTTTTTTCTAAAACATCTCCAAGTATTTTCTTCAACAGAAGTAAATTGTTCCCTCCTTTCTAAACATATTAATTACTTCTTTATCTATTATATGGAACTATTTCTTTGTTGATTTATATTATTTTCTTTTATAGTAATCTTGTTTCTCACCATTTTTAAAACTCCCATATATTCAAATATCTTTTTTTCGTAGTCCCATATAAGTATTTAATTTTTATGAACATTAGAATTATCCCAAATTCCTGAGTACTTTGTCCTTTCCTATATCATATCTCTATAAAAAAAAGGTTGCATTGGTTTCAAAATATGGTTAATTTACAACAAAGTTATTATAAAATACACTGTAAACATTGTATGCCGTAGTAGTTCTATCGCTGTGGGACTAGCGCTGAAAACATCCCATTATCCCTTTAAATCACTTTTTAATTGTTGACTTAGTCGAATTTTTTTAGGCTTCTCTCTCTCTCTCTCTCTCTCTCTCTCTCTCTCTCTCTCTCTCACTACATTACAAAGTTCTGATAATTCCTTTTCTAGATATCCTTTCTTTTCTTTGTTTTTCTCTTTAGTCTATTCTTAATATCTTTCTATATTAGGCACTTTTTCGTAGGTCTTTTGTTTATTGTCTAATAAATTTAGTTAACCGAGTAAGAATGGGTGTGGCGGTTGGTGTCCGTCAAGCAAGTGAGATATGAATCCCTCAATTTGTTGTGCTTTAATCCCTTTCCCATTCAAGAGAATTCCTATACTTTTGTGCTCTCTCTCTCTCTCTCTCTCTCTCTCTCTCTCTCTCTCTCTCTAGTGACGATTGTTATTCCCACAGAGGCAAGCAGATGATATCGCACCATATCTAATATAATTTCCACCGGTTACATTGAAAACGTTCAACATTTGGAAAATATATCACAATTTACCGTGAAATAAGTTCAACCAAACATGTATTTAGAAACACAATATCTTAGAGTTAATTCCTTATCAGGTCCTTTGTTCAATTCGACCATTAATCATTAGAATTAGTCATTTTGATCCTTTATTACGTCCTTTTTCTTCCAGATCCCAATATAAAAGAATAATTATTGTACTTAAAATCACAGAATAGTTTTCATCTAAATTTTCTTTCACACTTCATTAAATATTTTGACTTTTGTATGTGGTTCCTTGCATATGTATGTATATATACATATACATATATATATATATATATATATATGCATATATATATATATATATATACTTATATATATATATATATATATATACACACAAACACACACACACAGACACACACACACATATATATATATATATATACATATATATATATATATATATATATCTATATATATATATATTATATATATGTATATATATATATATATATATATTCAGCCGATGGATTTTTTCCTGTTTTAATGGAAACAGAAGGACAAAAGAATTAGTTTTTGTAAGGTCATAGGTCTCAATTAAGAATTAGAGAAAAGCAAATGTGCCTAGGAAACAGAACTAAAAGACGAATCATCACCATCATCATCTCCTCCTAAGCCTAATGACACAAAGGGACTCGGTTACATTTCACCAGTCGTCTCTACCTTGAGCTTTTAATTCAATACTTCCCCATTCATTATATGCTATTTCACGCTGCATAGTCCTCAGCCATGTAGGCCTGGGTGTTCCAACTCTGCTAGTGTCTTTTGGAGCCCAGTTGAACATTAGGTGAACTAATCTCTCTCGGGGAGTGCGAAGAGCATGTCCAAAACATATCCATCTACCCCTCCTCAATAATTTCATCCACATATGGCATTCGAGTAATCTCTCTTATAATATTATTTCTAATCTTGCCCGGCCATTTAAATTTCGATATTCTTCTTAGGGATTTGTTCTCATATCTACTAAATCGTTTGGAGATTGTTTCATTGTCATACCATGACTCATGTCCATATTATTATTATTATTATTATTATTATTTATTATTATTATTATTATTATTATTATTATTATTATTATTATTATTATTTGCTAAGCTACAACCCTAGTTGAAAGCAAAATTCTATAAGGCCAGGGGGCCGCAACAGGGAAGGAAAGGAAACAATGAATAATAAGATATTTTAAGAACAGTAACAACATTAAGATAAATATTTCCTATATAGACTATAAAAACTTTAACAAAACAAGAGGAAAAAATAGATAGATTATTGTGCCTAAATATACCCTCAAGCAAGAGAACCCTAACCGACGAAAGTGGAATACCATGTTAAAGAGGCTATGGCACTACACAAGACTAGAGAACAATGGTTTGATTTTAGAGTGTCCTTCTCCTAGAAGAGCAGCTTACCATAAATAAAAACTCTTGTACCCTTACCAAGAGGAAAGTAGCAACTGAACACTTACAGTGCAGTCGTGAACCCCTTGGGTGAAGGAGAATTGTTAGGTAATCTCAGTGTTGTCAAGTGTATGAGGACAGACGAGAATCTGTAAAGAATAGGTCAGACTATTCGGAGTATTATATGTAGGCAAAGGGAAAGACCGTAACCAGAGAAAAGGGTTCAATGGAGAACTTTCTAGCCAGTCAAAGGACCCCATAACTCTCGAGTGGTAGTATCTCAACGGGCAGCTGGTGCCTGGCCAACCTACTACCTATAAACCAATCTCTCTAAACTGATATATAATGTGATTTTTATATGTAATTTCAGGCAATTTGATTTCCAGATTTTGCTTAACCTAGCCATTGTCTGATATTTTTTTTTTTTTTCAATATTTCACTAAACTCTAATTCCAAGTACCCTGTATTGGAGATCATAGTTCCTAAATACTTAAATGATTCTACCTCATTAATCCTTTCTCCTTCCAATGATATTTATTCTTCCTTTGCATACTCCGTTCTCATCATCACTGTCTTTCTTCTATTTATCTTCAGCCCAACCACTTGTGATATTTCATGCATACTGGTGAGCAGGAATTTCATATAATTTGGGTTTTTGCTAACAAGGACAATATCATCAGCATGCTCTAGGTCTGCTAAATCCATGTCTCCAATACAGTCCAATCCTTGTTCACCATCTCCGACTATTCTATGCTATACAAAAACAATGAGGAAGATAAACACCATAGGTGACAACACATTCCCTTGGAGTACTCAGCATTTTACTGGAAATTCATTTGATAAGACTCAGTTG
>NC_090744.1:54348224-54358224 GCF_036898095.1 Palaemon carinicauda | reverse complement strand
TCAGCTAGATGTCCATATAGATATTCATCATTTTCAGGGGATGGAATGCATATAAAGAGGGTATCATCATTTGCATTGGAAACAAGCTTATTTTCTGGGCCAAAATGCATATCATATGGACATATGAAAAGTAATGAGCCAAAAAATTTATCTTTATGAAAACCAGACATTACAGTTCTATAGTCGTTATTGTGAATATCAACAACTACTGGTTGCAATCTATTATTAAAAATTCCATTATGATGTGAAGAAAGGATCCACCTATTTGCATCTGGTGGGTTTAAAACAAGTTCTTCTTGATTTAAAAGGTCAAAGGCAGCAATAAAATTATGGTCTACCGTATGAACATACTGACCATAATCAAGTAGTTTCTCTACAGCAATGGGTACTGCAAGAAGGACATCACAAGTTCCAAGACATTTGCAAAAACCAAAGGAGATGCTGGGGAACAGAGGGTTACCTTCAGCATTCCTATTTACAAAATTTATCAAAACATTGAAAAACTGTTGATGATATGGAAGTTATGGTTAACGAGTGGTAATCCAAACGCCTGGATCTACTATAAACACATTTACCTATTGAATCAATATTACAAATTGTCTAAAGAATGTAAATAGAAATAGTTATTACAAATTTGTAAGAAACAATTGATTACTCAGGAAGTAAGAAATTCACTATTTATTAAAAGCAGGAAAAATGACTTTATGATATGCACCTCCAAAGGCATCATGACCTAATTACAGAATGTTGAGTCTGCAGAACCCAAAAGCTAACTTAGTTAATTTACCAGGTTGAAAAACCACAGCCTTCAAAACAAAAAATCTACTTCATTCTAGCCTCTGGGAAAATAGAAATCAGGAAGAGAAATTTCTCATTGCGCTATTTATAGTTAAATACATGACCCAGAAGGGTTGTCTTTTCCTTTGACCCATGAGTGGAAGATTCCTCTGATTTAAGCAAAGATGGAACTACTAAAATCACGTCAAGGAGAGTAAGGATATGAACACATTTATCTAACTTTGTTGCACCAAAAAGGGTTTCATTTTATGGTCAATTAGTATTTTTACTACAGTTGGAGCATAAGCCAGCCTCAACTTGGTGCCGGTCCCAAGCCCGGGTAAATTGGGAGGGTTGGCGGCAGAAAAGGCATCCGGCCGTGAAAAAAAAAATTAGCCAAAACAACTATGGTCAGTGAGTATAATCAGAATGAAATTAATTCTAAGGCGTTCACCTTTAGTGACGCATTGGGCTCTAGCCTGATCCCTCCGAAGAATCGGCAATGGCTATCCAGTCATGGTCGGGCTGGGTTAAAGAGGCAAGCTCAGAGGAAAATATCTGAGGAGAGGATGAGAGTAGCAACTCTGAATGTGGGGACAATGACTGGAAAAGGGCGAGAGCTGGTTGACCTCATGGAGAGAAGAAAGATTGGAGTGCTGTGTGTGCAGGAGACCAGGTGGAAGGAAAATAACGCAAGAGAACTAGGCGAACGTTGTAAATTATATTACAGTCGAGTATATATGAAAGGAAGAAATGGAGTAGGAATAATATTATCAAGAGAGTTGGATGAAAATTTGATTGGGATGGATAGGAAAAATGACAGAATTATTAGTTTAAAGCTAGGACTGGGAGCAACAATACTCAATGTGATGTGTGCCTATGCCCCGCAAACTGGATGTATAGCGGAGGAGAAGGATACATTCTGGGAGAAGATGGACCAGTAACTTGGAATAATTCTTGCAAGGGAAAGGATAATTATAAGAGGAGATATGAATGGCCACTTGGGAATTAGTAGGGAAAGGATAGAGAGAGTGCATGGAGGTTGGGGTGTGGGTGAGAGAAATAATGGGGGAGAAAGCGTGATTGATTTTGCATTGGCTTTTGACCTACCAATGATCAACACCTTCTTTGAGAAGAAGATTAACAGACTGATTACTTACAATAGTGGTGGCAGGGAGAGCCAGATATATTTTCTGCTGTGTAAGAGAGACCATCTGAAGGAAGTTAGAAATTGCAAGGTGATGAATAGGGAGAGTGTAGCAGCGCAACACAGGTTAGTGGTAATTAATTGCAGACTAAGGAATTGTAGAAGTAAAAAGACGAGAATGGACCCAAAGATTAAGTGGTGGAAATTGAAAGAGGAAGAACTGAGTCTTGTTTAAGGAAAGAGTGCTGGAACCGGTAAGGCTACATAAGAATGGAAAAGAATGGTGGATTGTAAGGATTGGTGAGGAAGTACTTGGAAAGTCATCAGGAAGAAGATCCCCAAATGATAAAGAATCGTGGCGTGGAATGATGAGGTGCAAGAACAGGTAAAAACCAAGAAAGAAGCCAAGAAGAAGGCAGATCTATCAGGACAAGAGCAGGATAAAAAAAAAACTATAAAAAGCAAAGAAAGAAGCAAGAAGAGCAGTAGCAAAGGCAAAGGTAGAGGCATTAAATGAACACCAAAAGGAGAGAAGAAAATATTATGAATTGCTAGTGCCCGAGATGCTGCATCTAAAGACCTGACACAGATAAGGCAATTAAAAGATAGCAATGGTATAGTTCTAGCAAAGGGAATGAAATTAAAAGAATATGGGAAACTTATTTTAAAGGACTATTGAATGATGAGAGCCCAAGAACAGTATTTGAAGATGGTCTCTCAAACGAGACAGTTACCATAAGAGTGACTAGAAGAGAAGTAGTACAAGCAGTAAAGAAGATGGAAAATAGTAAAGCTGCAGGACCAGATAATATACCTGTAGAGGTATGGAAGAGTTTTGGAGAGGAAGGCATAGATATCTTGTAGGCCCTGACGCAGAAGATTTTCAATCAGGAAAAGATGCCAGAGGAATGAAGAAGAAGCCTAATCATTCCCAACTTTAAGGGGAGAGGAGACATCCAGGAATGTTGCAACTACAGAGGCATCAAGTTGATAAGCCCTATTATGAAAATATGGGAGAAGATCATTGAGAAGAGACTCGGATATGAATAAACAATTAGTAAAGAACAATTTGAATTCATTCCTGGAAGAGGAGTGTAGAAACAATATTTGCTTTGAGGCAAATGATAGAAAAACATCGGGAGAAACAGAAAGGATTACACATGGTCTTTATTGACATGGAAAAGCATTACGATTAAGTACCATATCAGGAGCTGTGGAGATGTATGAGAGAAAATGGAATCATTGAGAAATACGTAAGAATCACCCAAGATATTTGTATGAAAGGGCAAAAGCAAATGTTAAGAGCATCATATGCCTAACAGAAAGTTTCCCAGTAAATGTGGGATTACACGAGGGATCTGCATCGAGCCCTTACCTATTTGATCTGGTCATGGATGTAGTAACACATGGTATTAGAGACCAGTCTCCTTGGTGTATGTTTTTTTGCTGATGATATTTTACTGTGTAGTACTAGGCGAGAGCAAGTAGAAGAGAAACTGGAGGAGTGGAGAAAAGAAATGGAAAATAGGGAATTGAAGATCAGCAGGAAAAAGACAGAGTATTTGAGATTGAAAAATGGCGAGAATGGGGAAGTTAGTCAAGGAAAGAGATTGGAAAGAGTTGAAAATTTCAGGTATTTAGGATCAACAGTTGCAAAGGATGGTGATCTTGGGGCAGAAATAAACCACAGAATACAAGCAGGATGGAAGAATTGGAAAAAAGTGCGTGGAGTAGTATACGATAGGAAAAGAGGGGTTAAGTTGAAAGGTGAAGTACACAGAACAGTTGTGAGACCGACAATGATGTATGGAGCGGAGACATGGGCAATAAAGAGAACAGAAGAGAAGAAGATGGATGTGGCAGAGATGAAAATGTTGAGATGGATGTGTGGGGCTGGGTGAAAAGAAAAGATAAGATACAGAATGAGGTAATTAGGGGTACCACAGGAGTTAGAAAACTATCAGATAAGATCCAAGAAAGTAGACTGAGAGGGTATGGTTATGTCATGAGAAGAGATTAACAGTATATTGGCAGGAAAGTGATGAAAATGAAGGTACAGGGAACGAGAAGGAGAGGGAGACCAAAGCGAAGGTGGATGGACCGTATCAAGATGACCTTCGATCTAAGGGATTAACCGGTGATGAGGTGTGGGAAAGAGGTAGATGGATAAAGCTGACCAGAAACATCGACCCCACATAGAAGTGGAAAAAGATGTAGACAAAGAAGAAGAAGAAAAAGAAGAGGAGCATAAGCTCTATAAGCGTCAATTCATAGCTGAGTATAGTTATTCTTAGTTAAACTGATCTAATACTTTCCTGAAGATGATAAACCTCGTGTTTCAACAAATAGTCATATCTACAATAATAATTGAACAGAGTATGTCTTCATTTGTTATTTCTATAATCAATGGTTATGTTAATTATGTAGGACATATTTTAATTTACGATAATAATAGGTTCAACTTCTTTATGCAATTGTGACCACTTAAATTGCAAAATATCTCCCACATTCCATTTCAGTAAGCTCTACATTTTATATATGTCTCACATGATTATGAAGTTAGGGAAAAGTTGGTAAATTTTAGTTACTAACAATACAAATGTGGGATTACACACCCCAAGTGGAGGAACAAGTTTGATTGTTTTAACACCAATGGATTCAATGTACACAGTGTGCAGTCCTAAGCCAAATAAATTACCATACATATGAGTTGCATTGCTAATGATTGCTTAAACCTGATTCAGGGGCCAAGTAAAAAACTCATAATCCATAGTGTTCAAAAGGAGAAACAAAATTATACCACACCCTATGGTGAACATTGGAATCACTGACCACAAAATAGTATTTCTATTTTGTATCTTGGCCATAGTGTTAAAGAGACAATCAAAGATATAAATAAGTAACGTCTGAATTTTGATAGATGGAACACAAATGAAAGTTGCTATTTTCTGCCACAAAGTTTCATGAACCAAATTTCATGACATAAACCTTTATAGTAAGACTTATGAGAAGCCAGATACTCTACATAAAACACTGCTATTCTTTTTATCATAGGTTCATTAGGAGATTTCGAATATGTATTTAGAGAGTTGAATACACATAGAATAGCAAGAGAGTTCTTGGGAGGTAATTTGATGGAAAAGGGGGAGAAGTGAGATGATTTGATAATGAAAGTTGTGATAAAATATGTAAGATAATTAGATATGGAGGGAGAAAGGTTGCATTGCGAGGTAACTAGATGGTGACGAATAAAATAAACATTGATGAGTAATTAGACAGAAAGTGGAAAGATGTGAGTTTTGGATGGCATTGGATGGGAACTAAGGAGGTATACATCAGGAGGTAAATCGTTAAATAAGAAAAGAAGTATTGCAAGATAACTGGAAGAAGAGAGAGAGGGGGGTTTATTGAAATACAAAGATCTCATGGAGAGGGAGGTGGGATGCAATGGGATATGATTACACAAAGAATGAGAAGATGAAAACTTAGAGAGGTTGTTAGTAGAAGATGGACACGTGGTGTATTTATTTATTCAGTGATTCACAATTGCTGTATTATGAGGTAATTTCATGGAGAAGGATAGGAGGTGCTTTCGTAGGTAATCACACTTAAGGAAAGGTCAATTCTTTTGAATGATGTTTGACAGCGAATAGAGTAATGAGAAACTTAATCTTTCTGATTCCTTAGGCTAAACCAGCACGTTTAGCTTTTCCATTGTGTGATGATCTTTGATTATTATGGAGGTAAGACAACAATTTGCGGTTGAAGGTAGAGTAGCCAGATTCCACCATGGACAGATTTCTACCGATGAAGGTCGTCGCTGGCATAGGTGGAGAGAAGGAGAGGTGCATATGGCACGTGAAAGGTGAGAACAGCAGAGGTTGAGAGGGCATGCTTCGCATTGCTAAAGACCACTTCTTGAGGGGACCCTAACTCCGGGTCTTTTGGCTTACCCTCGAGGGAGGCAATGGCTGGAAGGAAAATGTGATAGTAATTTTTAATGCCTAAGAACTCTAGCAGTGATTTGATAGTCAAGGGCATGGGAAAGTTTTGCATGGCTTCTATCTACTCAGGTAGAGGGAGCACTCCTTCAGGAGTGATGCGGTACATGATTGGAGCAGAAGGTACACTTGTCAACAGGGGCGTAACTAGGTGAGAATGGGCCCGTGGCATTTTCTTACAGTGGGCCCCCATTACCTAAAAAAATATATATATATATATATATATATATATATATAATATATATATATATATATATATATATATATATATATATTGTCAGAGAGAGAGTAGAGAGATTAATTTGATATATCGTAGAACTGGTAGGCATAAGAAATTTAAATATAATATGCAGGCATTGAAATATAATTACTAATTGGTAATACATACATAGCTTAGAAAAAAACATCTAAATTATATATTTTCAATAATGAATCAGATGAATACCCTTATGTTACATTATTACATAATTAAAATACCTATAAAATGAAAATAAACACAACTCGGTCCAAAACATTTATACCATCATCAAATAAACAAATATACCTTATACCTTCTAGAATTCTCTCTTCCTTACTTTCATCTCTGCAAATCTGTCAATGACTTTACTTAAGTTCAATTTACGCGCAGTTCCTTGTTCAATTGATAGAAGAGCTAGTCCTTCTAATCTTTCCTGTGCCATTGTACTTTGCAAATAGTTTTTAACAAGCTTTAGTTTGGAGAATGAACGCTCTGCACTTGCAGTTGTGACTGGAATAATTAAAAGCAATAGCATTGCAGTGCAAGCCTCAGGGAAACTTGCTGAAATAGAATGATTTTCTATGATCAACATATTAGCAAGGTCCTTAATACTAGAAACTTTGCTTATTTCTCCTTTCAGAGCAGATCTCATGCTGAGAATTTCCTGTGTGAATGTTTCTGACACATCGTTGTGGAATGGAATCTTTAAAAAAAAACTAGATGCTTTTTCGTATAGCTCTGAGTCAGATAAACTTTGCTATGAGATTGGTTCCAACACTGAGAATGATGAGACAACTTCATGCAAGCCAGTAAAACGGAAGTTCAACTGAGTTGTGATGATGTCCAGAGTACGATAGTAAACAGTTACTCTACACAAACTCTCTGGATCTTCTATTCTTTGGTCTTCACAAAGCTCAGCTAAATGTCTTTTTCACGGTACATAGTCTCTTTTTCTCAAATTCTGGTCTGATTGACCACTTCTGGGCTATATCTGTTGCTTCTTTCTTTACATCCTCAAACTTATTTCTTCATCTGCACATCTCATCCATGCAAACCTTTAAGAGGTCTGCTGCCTAAGCAAGATCAACTGCTTTTGATTGCAACATTTTTTATACTAAATTTATTGACTGTAAGATTTTGGACCGAAACGTCAAAAGGAATACAAAATTAAAATTTTCAAGACATTTCTTTAGTGCAGTGGCTTCATTGCGTTCGTCTGCCTTAGAGCTGCATAATATTATTTGTGCTAGAGCTTTCTGCACATCACAGAATCAAACTTTGAGAGCAAATACCACATCATAACGTCCAGCCCATCTAGTTGGGTTTAACTTTTTAATAGTTACCTCTTTGTGACTGCCTGATTCAGAAATTAAGCTAGATAATATGTCCCATCTTTTGATACTCAATCAAAAAAACACAGAGACTCTTTGAACAATATCATAAAACTGCGCCATTTCTGTCACATCCTTGACAGCATCATTAATCACCAAATTTAATTTATGAGCAGCACAATGAACATAAGCTGCTCTGGGTTCAACATCAATTATTTTTTTTTTGCACACCTTTGTATATCCCCTTCATGTTACTAGCTTCATCATATCCTTGGCCACGACACCTTGAAATAGAAAGTCCTCTTTGTTTAATTATTTGCAAAATCTGTTTTGATTGTGCAGCTCCACTTTGGCCCTCAACCTTATGAAACCCTAAAAAAGACTCATTAATTTGTAGGGCTTTTGGCTTTCCATTATCATCATATTCTATGCTACAGTAACGGTATATTTCACACATCTGACCGATTTTGGAAATATCCTGTGTTGTATCTAACAGTATGCTATAAAATGGAGCTGCTTTAATGGCATAAGTAAGTTCTTTTTCAGTTTCCTTTGAAAGCAACTGAATGAGTTCATTTTGTATCATTGGGCTCATATACTTTGTTTTACCTTTAGGTTTACTGATTAATTCTGAAAGAACTGGATCACATTTAGAAAGCAACTTAGTGATGCAAATGAAATTTCCACGTTTCCTTTTATCCTCATCATAATCACCTTCATCTTCTACTTGTGTCCCATCTTTTTGTCCACGAAATGGCAAATTGCACATCGCTAGTGTAAGAGTTACATTTAATAATCTATCCAAAACGTGACGCCAGTATTTTTTCTCCTTTTGAAGATTACCTTCAAGTGCTTCACTCAAAGTTCCATGCAAGCGCCATTGTTCATACACTAGGCATGAATTATAGTGAATTTGCGATGATTCATGCCTCTTCATACCCTCACCTATGTGTTTCCAGTCACAATAGCCATTAATCCATGTATCTTGAAATCTACTCGCTCCTCGATTAGCAAACAACCAACATGTCTCACAATAAGCCTTATCAAGAACAACTGAATAGCATAACCACGACCTCTCAATTCTCACACCTGATTTGGACACTGCATGATACTATTTTTCCGAGAAAGAGCGACATTCTGCATCCTTTTTGAATGGGCCAATAGGCTTGCAATGTCCATTTGTAATAATAAATCCTTTTGTTTGGTCCTTCAAGTTTTGTTTCATAAAATGTCCTCGGTCTGTAGGCCACAACGATGTTATTTTGTCAAATGAGAGCTCAGGCGCATGGTCTTTTGGGGTACTAGGTTTACACTCATCTTCACAGGTATTGCCTAATATAGTGTCGGAAACTGGGTCAGAATCAGGCTTGCAAACTTCGTTTAATTTCTTTTCACCTGTATCAGTTGCTGTTTTTGTTTCAACTAAACTAGTACTAGTTGTAAGCATTTCCACACTAGTGACACTACTATTAGTATTTTCTCCAATAGCTTCCCAACTGTCATTGTCCTTTGCATTTTCGTTAATCACTTCTACTGTTGGGGAAAAGAAACCACTAATTTTTGGAAGCTTTGATGCCTTAATTTCATTTTCTTTTTTTCTTTTTCCGCTTTTCACTGCCACTAAGATGTTTTTTGGGAGGCATGATATATCCGATTCACTGTAAATAAAAACTATTATTAATTAAGAAAATTATACTGTGTTATCATCTGATATACAAAAATTCTATTGTTTTTCTGTTTGTATGGTGTTTTTACGTTGCATGGGACCAGTGGTTACTCAGCAACGGGACCAATGGCTTTACGTGACTTCCGAACCACGTCGAGAGTGAACTTCTATCACCAGAAATACACATCTCTCACTCCTCAATGGAATGGCCGAGAATCGAATCTGCGACCACCAGGGTGGGATGCAAACACCATATCGATCACGCCACTGAGGCGTTATAAAAAAATTTCGATTGATATCATTGTGAAGATATTAACTACATCTTTTTCAATGCATTATTCTTTCTATTATATTATTTGTATTGTGAGTCAAATATTAAAATTAAGTTCACAATTCGTAATCAACATAATCTTTCATAAGATGTAAGATAACTATCAGTTGTAGTCCACTTATAAAAGAATACAATGTAAAACAATCACGAAACGCGAAAAACTTCTCTCACTTTTTCCTTTAAATGATCAAAAGATATTGGCGGTCACAGGCGGTGACAACTGACAAGCTCTGGTTACTGGTAACTGGTGTACACGGAGGCCAGGACTTAGAGAGGAACATAACGCGTTCAAGCCAAGATCTCGTACGGACCTTCAGTGTACGAACAGTAATACTCCCTATGGCCTCCTAACCCATAACCCATAAAGGCCATCATATACATTAACATTATGTAATGTCTTCTCAGTTTCTGTTAATAATAATTTACCAGTATTATATCGAGGAATTTGAAATAATTTTCTTTTTCTAAATCACTAAAATATAACAGTAAGCAGTAGCATATTGTTTTTC
>NC_090744.1:54333224-54343224 GCF_036898095.1 Palaemon carinicauda | reverse complement strand
ATGGGTTGAATGGTTATTTTGGCGGTGGTGCAAATTATTCCTAGAATAATTCACATATCTAAATGAAAATTTCAGGGATTGATGTGAAATATTGTTTCTCTGTTCATGCCGAATTTCATGGTAATATCTACAACTTAAAAGACACAGCTATTATGTAGCGTTCTTAAATATGCTGTTAAATGTAACAACATTATAGTGAACTGTGTGATTGTGAGCAACATCAATGAGGGAGTATGCAGATCTCATAAACAATATCCGTCCCGAGTTGCACGTGCTAGTTATAACTCTTCCATACATATTCTTATGGAATTTCATGTTTTGTGCTTAGAAACGAAATCAACCAGTCTCCACTATTGTAGCCTGTTGGTAAGTTTGTAATACTTGGTGGTATTTAATAATAATTCATCACTTTTGCCATATTATCATATTTTCATGCGGTATGCAGTACTCTCCCTAAACTATCAAAAACTTTAACTGAGATACAAAAGTATCAGCATCATAACACAGGCAACACTGTGAAATAATAATTGATAACTTATACAATATCGGTAATTACCCGGATCACAAACAGATTGTAAAATATATATTATGTAAAACAGATGCTTTCTACTTTTTTCTTTTGTCAAGACTCAATAAGTTTAATCCTTTGAATGCATAAAACATAAAACTTGAGTAATATGAACTATGGAAAATGTCTCTCTCTCTCTCTCTCTCTCTCTCTCTCTCCTCTCTCTCTCTCTCTCTCTTATAAACACACAACTCATTCTACCACGAATTTGAAGGAAAATAAAGATAACTGTTCCAATGTCTAATGCAACATAACTGTAATCACATATATCGTGACTACCCAAGCTAATCAAAGGCTGAATGATTTCTTTAAATATAAACCATTCGAGAATTCTTCAATGCTGTTTTTATTTGACACCATCATTCTCGAAGTCTCTTTTCGATGATGAAACGGTTAAATTTTTACTGTTTACATTATCATGGACCTTAAGGATTTTTCAAGAAATTAAACACTTTTGGTGAAATAGCCTCGGTTGTTTTCGTTTTTAACTTTCTAAATTGCTGAGATGCCAGCAGCTAATGTGATATAACCGTAAATATCCTTCCTTACATTGCTCAGCCTCCTTCAAAGGAATCCTCCAACGATTCCCTGTTGTTATTCAACAAAGAAAAGATAATTTTATTCAAGTTCTCTGGTAAATATATTTCAATCATAAATGCGATCTCGCAGCTGAACTTTCTTTGGAGCTCAGAGGGATAAACCAAACACAATTTGACTGTTTCTATCTCTTTTTTTTTATCTCTTAGAAATGATCTTTCTCTTACTAACCCTTATTCGCTATGTAGTATCATTCTAGGGCTTTTTATAGTATTGGAAGATATTTTTTTCTACGATTCTTTTTTCATCTTTAAATTGATTTACCTGTTATCCATTTATCTTTTCTATTGACTATTTAATCACTGATTATCCAAAATATTTAGAATGACGAAATGTACATTACCTATGGTATGAGGATATAGATTTTTAGGAATTAATTCATTGGGACTAAAATGATTATCGGTATTTGGTCTCTTCGTTTATCGGAATAGGATAGGTCTCAGTTGAAAGGAAGTAGAATGAAATAGAAGAAGAAACCAAAATATTGAATATGGAATTAATGTTTGTTATTTCATTTTATCTTATTTTATTTTATTTTATTTTCTGTCCAAATGTAAATGTGATGGCCTTCTAAATGTAGTCTATATGAACCAAGCATTACCCTCACGGTCATTATCAATAACACCTATGAATAAACCTTAATCCAAGTTGTTCTTAAACCAATTCCCCAGTAGGGTTAACACTAAACTTAAAATTTTGTCCTAGGTTTAGAAAATATTAATCTTGAAAAATCATCGGATTGAAATCTGCAGACATTTTTTTTTTTTTCGGATGGATGGATTCTCTAAAATACGTGAACTAAAATTTATGAAGGATAGTAGCCATTATATGATTGATACGTATGGTACAACTACTTTGAATAGCGATAATTAACTGAAGTAACTTTACCTCAGTTTGCAGGATAGCAGATAAATAATAGAATTTCAGAATATTTTATACTAATTACGAATGTCTTTGATTTCTCTATTTTCAGATCCTTCAATACTGTAAAAACATTTAAGTATAGTGTGATTAGCAAGGAATCTTTACACAAGCTTAGGCTATTTAGACTTAGCCTAAAATATAAATTGAAAATGCACAAAATAATCTTCGTAGCGTAAACTTTGCGCCTAGAAACCTGTTCTGGTGAGTTTTTAAAGTTGTCTGCAATTTATTGAAAAAAAACTACACATGTATTTTGAAGTATTTTGATTTATGTTCTATAACTTTGTCTAAAAGGGGTTCAAGTGTTGAGTTTATATGTATTTTAAGTGTGAATATTTTGCCTGATTCATGGTGAACTGAATTCGTATAAATAACCTCCAAGGTTTAACTGAACAAGCAACATCTCATTGTTTTATTCATGCCGTTTCAGTTCCTTTAGGGCTTTTGTTACATACTTAGTATACCTGTTTAAGATTGCTGAGAGTATCTTCCCCTTTTGCCAAAGAGATCGATGAATCAGAAATCTTTCATGTGTAACCTAAATTGTATCTCCACAAATACCTTTTTTAATAAGAGTTACAATACTTCAAGCATTATGGATTTCGAGGTTTTAAGCATTCCTACTTCATCAAAAAGTACAGGGCTAGTTTTAATCAAATTTATTTCTTGACAGACTGATATTACATATTTCCTCTTACATATTCAGGATTCTTTCATCTATATCTCTGAGCAATATCTTTAAAACAATACATCCATGATTGACATCAAGTTTGAAGAGTTGGCATTAGTTTTTCGTGAATGAAATTCTATATAAAATCTCAGGCTCAACTGAACGTGCAACATCTCAATGTTTAATTAATGTAGCTTCAGCTCTTGTAGGGCTTTTATCTCATACGCAGTGTACTTGTTTAAGATTGCTTTAATTAATAAAAGAAATTGCATATCAAACCATACCTTTTCTGATAAGAGGTAACATACTTCAAGCATCGTGGATTTTGAGGTTTTACGCATTCCTACTTCATCAAAAGGTGACATGGGATGAGGACCATTCTGCAAAGTACTGAAGGTGTTAGCTTCAGCACTCTCATTTCATAAACACGTTCCTACATTTTTAACAAACTTTCACACATTTGATTCCTTCTAACTGAGAATGTTCTACATCTTTCCATATAATGCTATAATATATCAGTGTATCCACACTTCTCTCTATAATCTCGAGTCTCATACTCAGAAAGAGGTCCATCAGTAATAACCCATATCTTTAATGAAGACACTTTCCACAAGATGGAAACAATGATATGGTAACTGTCTTTTTCAAATTCCAAAATAAAAAAAAAAAAGTTTGTTTCAGCTCTTTTTTTCTCAAAATGACAGCGAAATCCGGGAGAGATGATAGATGCAAATTTAATACATTGCTAAGAACCCAATTGTTAATACAATAGAGCATATTGTAGCTTACCCTGATGTTTTCTTCATTTAGCCATTTTTGACTTACTTAGTAGGAGAAATTTTAATTACAAGGTGTAAAATAATTTGTATAATCATGCTCGTCATCAATTGATTCCTTGACTTGAATAACATTCCTAGAAATAAGGACCGTTCGTGATTTTTTCATTGTTTTTTGTGAGCAACGTACATGTATCTCATAAAGTCCCACACACAGTAATGTTATTGTTTTTTTTTTTTTTCAGTCATTACCACACTGGCAATATAAAAACCTGTTTCAGTTTGCCATTGCATGTTTCCCATTACTGGATTTTTTGCTATTGCTATCTTGGTGTAAAGTAGTTACGTTTATTTTGCCTTTCTGTTAGGAACTAACAGCAGCCTTGCCATATTGTTGCCCCCAGAGATCCAGCTCCCTACTGTCTTTTTGCCCATTGCTGCACCCAATTTTTTTTGTAATGCCACTCACCGAAACCTGAATTTTCGACAGACGCAGCATTGATGAAACTACTGACCTTCACAATCAGAAAAGCATATGTCTGGTTCCGGCATGCCGAAGTTCAGTTTCGCACCAAGGGGATGACTAACTCAAGAAGCAAATCTGACTATGTCCATATGGCAATCCTAAAGGACAGTTTCCCAAAACTCTCTGAATGATGGGGCCAATAGCCTTTGGCACCCTCAAAATATGCCTCCTGGACCCGTACACACTTGCACCAGCCACCCTTATAGCCAATTTTTTTTTTTTAAGTTCTCCCAACAATTGTTGGAGACAAAAAAGCATTACTCGCCCTCGTGGAATTCGCCAGTATCGCTCACTCACAACCCGCAAAAGACAGCCCGCCTCGGGAAATGGACCTACTTCGTGCCGCCTACCTGAACCTGTAGGAGCCTCTATCCCTCACATCAATACCTTTCCCACGAACGACCTGATAATCAAAGTCAATGACCTTATGGTCAGCCACTGAATCAACTTCAAGACATCCATCAATGCCTTCACTCCTGGCAAAGAGGATACCCATTCAACACTGACTGAAGCTTTCATAAATGCGTAAAGACACAGATGCCTGCCCCAGGAAATGCCAGAGCAGCGACAAATCTATCCACTATCCACATATGCCATCCCTCTCTAACACCTCAACCAACGACCTATACCGCCACCTACTGCCAGCCATCAGCCACAGTTTTGTTACTGCCACTTCAGATTCGGGGTTGTTGCGAAGAAATGTGCGGACAGTTGTCAGTGGCCATAACCCTTGTAACTAGGCCATGGATTGGGGCAGTGGCCTCCCCTGTCACTAATGTGTTCATTTAATATGATGCAAGTACTGGTGGGCAGTTTTTGACAGACATTAGTGCTTGCCGTTCTCTTCAACCAATGTCTCTCTCCGGGTAATGGCGTAGTCATTCTAAGCCTGCTGATGTCAGTCTGGTAACTGCCAATGAATATGAGATCTTCCCCCTCAAGAACGAAACACAGGTGAGGTCTTTGAGGCGTAATAAAATTGGTCATATGGCCAGTCGTTGTCAAGAACAGGTTGCGGAAAGCAAGTAAGGAATGACTACTGAACCTTTAGCCATCCTTTAAATGATAAAAAGATGCACATTGATGCATTGCCATTAGTTGATGTTTTGACTGGCGATGAGCCTACAAAAAGACTTGTAGATACAGGTTACTCTATAACTGTGGCAAATCCAGATTTGTGCCCCAATATAGAGAAGTGTGCAGCAGTGTTTCTTTCATGGGAGTCATATTAAGAGTACAGTTGCAGAATACTGGGAGCTAGGTGTGAACGATAAATGTGGGACAGTGAGGGCCGCAATGTCGAATCAACTGGTCAATGGCGTTGGATTGATTCTAGGAGTTGATGCTATTGACCAACTGGGCGGTGTCACAGTGACCTAAGGAAAGGTATGTATCCCTTCATAACCACTCTCTCTCTCTCTCTCTCTCTCTCTCTCTCTCTCTCTCTCTCTCTCTCTCTCTCTCTCTCTCTCAGATGTCATGCGTGTTGTAAACAACTCACTCAGGAGTCTCCCTAATTTTGCAGGCTTTTTTATTGTTTTTGAAGTGAGAAGCAAACTCCACTATACTACATATCTTCATTAGGTGTTGGTGTATCCGGGTATAGTGTCTTTCCTGTGATACTATTGACTGGTACATAGTAAATCTAATTGGTAAATTTTTCATTCTAAATCCCTATAACATTCCATCTAGAGGTTTACCCGAGTGTGTGCTTGCGTAGTAGGTGAACTGTGACTTTTAATTTTTAGTTTTTATGACTTTTTAACAACGAAAATTCAAAAGTATCGAATCACAAAAGAGTAGATAGCGATAAACGCTTGGGACCTTTTGGAGCATTATAATAGAATGGCTTCGACAAATCAGAATTTGTCTCTCAATAATCTGACGTGGAAGTTTCTTTGGTAAATGCTATAATTAAAGTACTAGAAAAACTAAAACTCGCTCATAAAAATGGATGAATGCTGGCTAGTTTGGTAGCTTGTCTACGTTTAATAGGGGTAGAGTCATGATAACTTACATATCGTTCGACTGAAATGTGAAATATATCTTTCACTCTAAGACCATTGTTTACATCTGGGAGACTGAGGTCGAATTATTATTATTATTATTATTATTATTATTATTATTATTATTATCATTATTATTATTATTATTATTATTATTATTATTATTATTTGCTAAGCTACAACCTTTGTTGGAAAAGCAGGATGCTATAAGCCCAAGTGCCCCAACAAGGAAAGTAGCCCAGTGAGGAAAGGAAACAAGGAAAGATAAAATATTTTAAGAACAATAACATTAAAATAAACATTTCCTATATAAACTATAAAAACTTCAACAAAAATAGGAGGAAGAGAAATTAGATAGAATAGTGTGTCTGAGTGTACCTTAAAGCAAGAGAGCTCTAACCCAAGACAGTGGAAAACCATGGTAGAGAGGCTAGGGCACTACCCAAGAATAGAGAACAATAGTTCGATTTTGGAGTGTCTTTCTCCTAGAAGAGCTGCTAACCATAGCTAAAGAGTCTCTGTGGCGGGATGTTGCAAAACAGCCCCTCTACCAGACAATTGTCTCTGCAACACAAACTTTCCCCTTACGTTATCAACTGGACTCATGGACAGAAGGGAAATGAAAACAAAACATAACCTTAATACTATATTTCTTAATACTAAACACTTAAACCAAAACCATTCACAATCAAATAAACCCTCAAAATAAATAAAGCTTAAAAATAAACACTGACAAAACTTAACTTAAATTTACCACAACCACCAACGTAAACAAAAATGTTTTAAATATTTCTAAGTGGACACCTTCGTCCACAGAAGGGCCAACAGTCTTTTATAGGCAAACAACCACTATATGGTAAACAGGAGTCTCTCTTGATTTGCCATAACGGCCTCTACTCCTTGAGTCACAGGTGTCAGTATCATCATCATCATCATCAACAGCAATCAGAAGTAAATTCGGTCCGGGTCATCAATAATTATCTAAATCTAAGCAGTCGTGACAAGTTCCTTATTATAGCCAAGTCGTCAACAATGAGTTTCATATTCAAAGAAAATGCCCCAAAGGAATATATACTCTAAGGAGGAATCACGGCTTGCCAGAATAAAAAAGAAAAACACTTACGAATATTTCTAGCTAACTAAACTATCGCACTATAATCAAAGATAAATAATAAACTGTTCCTATCATTCACAATCACGACAAGCAAATATAACCAAAACTGTACTTACTCAGAATATGAATAATCACTTCCACGCTGATAAAGAAAAATAATAATCCAGCATTCACACCAGCCTCTAGCTGCAGTCAAAATCAAAATAAGCATTCACCCAAGACGTTCACCACTGTCGTAACCTAACTAAAACATAAACAAACAATCTCATTTATACCAACAGTCTTTCTCACAACAAACAATCGATACACTAACTACCTCTCGCTCGCTGACACACACACACTCTCTCTCTCTCTCTCTCTCTCTCTCTCTCTCTCTCTCTCTCTCTCTCTCTCTCTCTCTCTCTCCCTCGATTTGGCAAACAAAAAATAAATAAAAATTTAAGAAAAATTAATCCTCCACATCTCCTCTACCCTTATCAAGAGGAAAGTAGCCACTGAACAATTAAAGTGCGGTAGTTAACCCCTTTGGTAAAGAAGAATTGTTTGGTAATCTCAGTGTTGTCAAGTGTATGAGAATAGAGGAGAATTTGTGAAGAATAGGCCAGACTATTCAGTGTATGTGTAGGCAAAGGGAAAGAACCGTAACCAGAGAGAAGGATCTACTGTAGTACTGTATGATCAGTCAAAGGACCCAATAACTCTCTAGCCGTAGTATCTCAACGGTCGGCTGGTGCCCTGGCCAACCTACTACCTATGGAATTACTGTGCATGTATTACTTGCATGCACTTTAGCCAGCTTTTCTCTGTTTTTTATGACCTGATTTTTTTTTATCTAATTAGGAGCTTCCAAATATTTATGCCCAAGTTCCGGATGTTGTTTTACAACAGTAATATTTTCTCACCCTTCCCATTAGTATGATTTAAGCCACCATCACATAAAATTGTGTCCAAGAGGGAACTTTAAGGAAGTACAATCTATTTCAAAATTTAGTGTAATTTCATTTATGTCGGCAATTGATTATGATGAAAATTCTCTCCGTTCTGTGTATAGCTCTTGTTACTTATATGAAATAAAAAATAACCTCGAGATAATGCCTCAAAGGTGCAATTCTGACTTAATTTTTCGGGAAGACCAGCACATTTCTAATACAAAGCTTCAATAAAGATTGAAAAGACAGAAAGAACAAAAAAATTAGTGTACATCATAAGGTCAGGAATTATTTGTGATTCACTTTTTTCATAATATAAGAGTCTATTTATGATTTACTTTATAATAAAGTAAGGAAATATTTGTGATATATTTGTAGTTTTTTACTTGGGAAGGGCGGTCCAGCTAGCGGTTGTGACCTGGGAAGGGGGTCCAGGGGCTTGTCCCCAGCCTAGGGGCTGCAAACTGGTAATGGGGGTCCGGGGGCTTTGACCTAGGAACTACTCGGCCTCCAAAACTAGACTACCTCCTAGGGTCTTTTTCCCAAGCACTGATAATATGGTCGTCGCGATGCCTGATGAATAATTGGTCGTTTTGACCCGAAAGTCTGATAACAACCAATCGGGAGAGAGTTTGGTGATGGCAACCCCATAACGGACTTTAAGAGCCAAAGCACAGCCTAACCGTCACTCCTCTAACAAAGAGAAAAATAGCAGTAATTACTGTCATGTCTACGATCAATTCATCACTCCCCCTTAGACTTTACGTCTCCTAAAATTCACACTAATTTTTTTCTGAATTTTTATGATAAACTATTTTTTTTTCTTTATTTTCACAGGAAAAAACCTATCTTTCCCCATTTTCTTTCCACTTTACATTGCCGCTGAGTCCCATCCTCTCGGATGCATGCAAAAATTGAAATTAAAATCATAAGGCCGGTTGGCGTATTACAATTGCAAGTTACACAAAGATGAATGACACACCCACAATAGGTCATACAGAAACACAAAATTCAGGTTTACATACATCATCACCGAAATTTGGAGCACAAAACGAGAACAATAACCCTGTGTTACCAACAGTTTCTTCAATGCAATAGATTTCTTTTGTAAAATAAAAGTATAAGTAATGATGTTCAATTTTTAACCCATGATAAACAATTACCAGTAACAGCACTGAAATCATCAACAGAGACAAATGAAATTTTTTAGATACAGTATAACAACATTGAAATATATATATATATATATATATATATATATATATATATATATATATATATATATATATATATATATATATATATATATATATATATATATATATATATATATATATACAGAAAAATTTGTATCAATATAGAGTATAGAACTTTTAATTAATTTCAGCATAAACATGAATACAACAGAAACATTTCAGTATGATAAATGATATACCCGTAATATGCTTAGAACCAAAACAAAAATGAAAACAAAATTTATTACATGTTTTCATAAAACACTTGAATATACACAAAATAATCCTGATTTTATTACCTCAATCGCCTTGTGGTCGACACCTTCATTTCATGTCCCACTTCCTCTCCCACTCTCTCGTGCACGAAGAACGGCACTGACACCGGCTTGTGATTCTTCCTCAATTTACTCTCCCAAGTGGGCAGGTAGCCTGGGGCAAGGGGGTACCGGCTTATTAAAATTCAACACCAAGTTATCCTCCCAGACTGGGCGCATATGCGAAAGGTGATACTCCCCTTTGGCCCCAGTCCGGATGTGCTGGATAACCGCCGTATAGGTTTTAATTTCTTCAACATAATACAGTCCAACATATGAGGCTTACAGTTTACTTTCTTGGTTGTAACTTTTTAAGATATATTCTGTCTCCTATCTATACA
>NC_090744.1:54320724-54328224 GCF_036898095.1 Palaemon carinicauda | reverse complement strand
TGAAAACAAGGGCCTCATGATTAACACGGTCAAAGGCAGCACTAAAATCAAGGCCAATCATACGAACTTCCCGACCACAATCAAGGGATTTCTGTACAGCATTGGAGATTGTAAGAAGGGCATCACATGCTCCAAGGCCTTTACGAAAACCAAATTGCAAACTAAGGAGTAGATGATTACCTTCAACAAACCTATTAAGACGTTTTGCCAGAAGACGTTCAAAAACTTTAGATAATATGGGAGTTATGGAAATTGGGCGGTAATCAGTGGAACTTGAGCTATCACGAACACATTTACATAGAGGAGTAACATTACCAATTCTCCAACTAGTACTAAAAGCTCCTCTTCTAGCTAACTTGCGCAAAATAACAGATAACTTTGGAGCTAAGAAATCTGCTGTCTTTATAAAAAACAAAGGAAAAATACCATTTGGGTCTACACCTCCATAAGCATCAAGGTCCACCAACAGAGCTTTAATCTCACGAGATCGAAAAGCTAAACTAGTTAGTTTAGCCTCAGGAAAACAGGAATGAGGAAGTTCAAGTTTTTCATTATTCTGTTTACTGTCAAAAACATCAGCCAAAAGGGTTGCCTTATCCTTTGGACAGTGAGTGACTGAGTCATCTGGTTTAAGTAAAGGAGGAACTGTTGCATCGACACCAAAGAGTGCAGATTTAAGGGTAGACCACCATTTATGTTCCTGAGTTGTACCAGAAAGTGTTTCTTTTATGGTTAAATTGTACTCCTTTTCAGTTGAGGCATAAACTCTCTGAGCAAAAGCTCGAAGCTGAGTATAGTTGTTCCAGGTCAAATCTGATCTGTTACCCTTCCAAAGTTGATAGGCCTCCTGCTTCTCCAAAAAAGCACGTCTGCAATCATCATTGAACCACGGTTTGTCCTTCACTCGGTACCTTAGCACACGAGAAGGGATACGCCTATCAATTATGTTGACTAGATTCTCATTCAAAGGGACAACAGGATCTACACTATTATATAATTGTGACCAATTCAAGCACAAAAGATCATGTAAAATCCCATTTCAGTCTGCTTGGGATTTCATATAAATTTTACAAGAATATGATATATCAGGGACAGGCTGCTCAGTCTTCACTAATAATGAAATCAAGGCATGATTAGATGTCCCTACTGGAGAACCAACCTTACTAGTTATAATGCCAGGGGAGTCAGTGTATACGAGGTCCAAGCAATTACCAGACCTGTGAGTAGCTTCATTTATGATTTGCTCACAGCCTGATTCAGAGGCAAAGTCTAAAGCTCTTAAGCCATGGCGATCGGTAGGAGAGATAGAACTTAACCACTCCCTATGGTGAGCATTAAAATCACCAACATAGACAAAAGAAGCCTTTCTATCATCTTCTTGTATCTTAGCCATAATGGTAAGAAGACAATCGAAGATAGAATCATCCATGTCTGGATTCCGGTAGATCGAACACAAATAAAAGTTGTTATGCCTGCCACAAACTTTTATTACCTGAATCTCATGACATCCACATTGATAGCAGGACTTATGAGAAGCAGGGTACTCGGTCCTAATATACACCGCCATTCTCCTGGCCCTAGGGATGGCATCACGTTTCAACATTATTGGCTTCTTAAAACCAGTTATAAGGAGCTCAGATGAGTGCCTCATATTAGAAACCAAAGTTTCTGAGCACAAAAGAATATCATACTGTTTGGACGCAACTGTAAGGTCTTGAATATTTGCATGAAGACCACGAATATTGCAATACAGAAGACGACATTGACGAAATCTAGGACCCACTGGTCCCGGATTTCGCTCAATGTCTCCAGACAGCATAAGAATTAATAGAAATAAAAAAGAGACATCATACTTGAAAACTAGATTAACAAGAATTATAACAAAAACAATACGTACAGAATTATAAACAAAGTGATTGATGATACCCATAGACTATAGTAAAAAGTCGGAAAAACTGGTCAACATGGAGGAGCTGATACACCATGCAAGGCTAAACACCCTCCAGGATAGCCACTTCAACTGAAGGGAGGACAGTAAGGATGGTTTTGAGAAGAAAAAGAATCAGAAAAAGGAAAAGACCTCCTCTTGATAAAAGCACCAGGCATCCATGGCCCTTCTATTAAGCCTGCCCAACACACCATTTCAAAAAAACAAGAGGAAGAAAAAAAAAAGAAAAAAAAATAAGATAGAATAGTGTGCCTAAGTGTACCCTCAAGCAAGAGAACTCCAACCCAAGACAGTGGAAGACCATGGTACAGAGGCTATGGCACTACCCAAGACTAAAGAACAGTGGTTTATTTTGGAGTGTCATTCTCCTAGAAGAGCGGCTTACCACAGCTAAAGAGGCTCTTCTACCCTTACCAAGAGGAAAGTACACTGAACAAATTGCAGTACAGTAATTAACCCCTTGGGTGAAGAAGTGTTAAGTATCTCATTGTTGTCAGGTGTATGAGGAAAGACGAGAATATGTAAAGAATAGGCCAAACTATTCTGTGTAAGTGTAGGCAAAGAAAAAATAAGCCGTTACCAGAGAGAGGGATCCAATGCATTACTGTCTGGCCAGTCAAAGGATCCAATACCTCTCTAGTGGTATTATCTCAACGGGCGGCTGGTATATATATATATATATATATATATATATATATATATATATATATATATATATATATATATATATATATATATATATATATATATATCCCTCACTCACTAAATCACGTCCCGAATTCTCCGGGTTGGGTCCTGCATCTGATATCGCCATTCTTTCCAGAGACTCCTATCCAATGCCATCTCAGCCAGCTGCTGGAATGTCTCGCCTCTATTTGCTTTCCTGAGGGTTTTCACCCATGTATCTCTTGGTCGTCCTCTCGGTCTATTTCCAGCCACTTGACCATGAAGCACTATCTTTGGCCATCTGTCCTGTTCCATCCTCTGTACATGACCAAAACATCTCCTCTGAATATCTTCCACTCTAATCAGAATTGTGTCCTCAACACCAGCCATTTCTCTCACTTTCTCGTTCGTAATTCTGTCCTCCCATCTTACACCACATATATATATATATATATATATATATATATATATATATATATATATATATATATATATATGTATATATATATATATATATATATATATATATATATATATATATATATATATATATATATATATATATATATATACTGTATATATATACACACACACACACACACATATATATATATATATATATATATATATATATATATATATATATATATATATATATATATATATATATATATATATATATATATATACATATATATATATATATATATATATATATATATATATATATATATATATATATATACATATGTATATTGTTTATATATATACAGAGAGAGAGAGGAAATGACGTCATCACCCATCGCCCATATATACTGAAAGCCAGAGGCGTAACAATAGGGTGGCAGAGGTGGCAAACTGCCACGGGCCCAGGGCCTATTAATGATTAAAGGGGCCCATGGACGTAGAGTCACAGGAGGGGAGCCAAGGGATTTAAGGGATATGGGCCTGTGGCCGTAAAAAGAAGAAGAAAAACAATATGCTACTGCTTACTGTTATATTTTAGTGATTTAGAAAAAGAAAATTATTTCAAATTCCTCGATATAATACTGGTAAATTATTATTAACAGAAACTGAGAAGACATTACATAATGTTAATGTATATGATGGCCTTTATGGGTTATGGGTTAGGAGGCCATAGGGAGTATTACTGTTCGTACACTGAAGGTCCGTACGAGATCTTGGCTTGAACGCGTTATGTTCCTCTCTAAGTCCTGGCCTCCGTGTACACCAGTTACCAGTAACCAGAGCTTGTCAGTTGTCACCGCCTGTGACCGCCAATATCTTTTGATCATTTAAAGGAAAAAGTGAGAGAAGTTTTTCGCGTTTCGTGATTGTTTTACATTGTATTCTTTTATAAGTGGACTACAACTGATAGTTATCTTACATCTTATGAAAGATTATGTTGATTACGAATTGTGAACTTAATTTTAATATTTGACTCACAATACAAATAATATAATAGAAAGAATAATGCATTGAAAAAGATGTAGTTAATATCTTCACAATGATATCAATCGAAATTTTTTTATAACGCCTCAGTGGCGTGATCGATATGGTGTTTGCATCCCACCCCGGTGGTCGCAGATTCGATTCTCGGCCATTCCATTGAGGAGTGAGAGATGTGTATTTCTGGTGATAGAAGTTCACTCTCGACGTGGTTCGGAAGTCACGTAAAGCCATTGGTCCCGTTGCTGAGTAACCACTGGTCCCATGCAACGTAAAAACACCATACAAACAGAAAAACAATAGAATTTTTGTATATCAGATGATAACACAGTATAATTTTCTTAATTAATAATAGTTTTTATTTACAGTGAATCGGATATATCATGCCTCCCAAAAAACATCTTAGTGGCAGTGAAAAGCGGAAAAAGAAAAAAAGAAAATGAAATTAAGGCATCAAAGCTTCCAAAAATTAGTGGTTTCTTTTCCCCAACAGTAGAAGTGATTAACGAAAATGCAAAGGACAATGACAGTTGGGAAGCTATTGGAGAAAATACTAATAGTAGTGTCACTAGTGTGGAAATGCTTACAACTAGTACTAGTTTAGTTGAAACAAAAACAGCAACTGATACAGGTGAAAAGAAATTAAACGAAGTTTGCAAGCCTGATTCTGACCCAGTTTCCGACACTATATTAGGCAATACCTGTGAAGATGAGTGTAAACCTAGTACCCCCAAAAGACCATGCGCCTGAGCTCTCATTTGACAAAATAACATCGTTGTGGCCTACAGACCGAGGACATTTTATGAAACAAAACTTGAAGGACCAAACAAAAGGATTTATTATTACAAATGGACATTGCAAGCCTATTGGCCCATTCAAAAAGGATGCAGAATGTCGCTCTTTCTCGGAAAAATAGTATCATGCAGTGTCCAAATCAGGTGTGAGAATTGAGAGGTCGTGGTTATGCTATTCAGTTGTTCTTGATAAGGCTTATTGTGAGACATGTTGGTTGTTTGCTAATCGAGGAGCGAGTAGATTTCAAGATACATGGATTAATGGCTATTGTGACTGGAAACACATAGGTGAGGGTATGAAGAGGCATGAATCATCGCAAATTCACTATAATTCATGCCTAGTGTATGAACAATGGCGCTTGCATGGAACTTTGAGTGAAGCACTTGAAGGTAATCTTCAAAAGGAGAAAAAATACTGGCGTCACGTTTTGGATAGATTATTAAATGTAACTCTTACACTAGCGATGTGCAATTTGCCATTTCGTGGACAAAAAGATGGGACACAAGTAGAAGATGAAGGTGATTATGATGAGGATAAAAGGAAACGTGGAAATTTCATTTGCATCACTAAGTTGCTTTCTAAATGTGATCCAGTTCTTTCAGAATTAATCAGTAAACCTAAAGGTAAAACAAAGTATATGAGCCCAATGATACAAAATGAACTCATTCAGTTGCTTTCAAAGGAAACTGAAAAAGAACTTACTTATGCCATTAAAGCAGCTCCATTTTATAGCATACTGTTAGATACAACACAGGATATTTCCAAAATCGGTCAGATGTGTGAAATATACCGTTACTGTAGCATAGAATATGATGATAATGGAAAGCCAAAAGCCCTACAAATTAATGAGTCTTTTTTAGGGTTTCATAAGGTTGAGGGCCAAAGTGGAGCTGCACAATCAAAACAGATTTTGCAAATAATTAAACAAAGAGGACTTTCTATTTCAAGGTGTCGTGGCCAAGGATATGATGAAGCTAGTAACATGAAGGGGATATACAAAGGTGTGCAAAAAAAAAATAATTGATGTTGAACCCAGAGCAGCTTATGTTCATTGTGCTGCTCATAAATTAAATTTGGTGATTAATGATGCTGTCAAGGATGTGACAGAAATGGCGCAGTTTTATGATATTGTTCAAAGAGTCTCTGTGTTTTTTTGATTGAGTATCAAAAGATGGGACATATTATCTAGCTTAATTTCTGAATCAGGCAGTCACAAAGAGGTAACTATTAAAAAGTTAAACCCAACTAGATGGGCTGGACGTTATGATGTGGTATTTGCTCTCAAAGTTTGATTCTGTGATGTGCAGAAAGCTCTAGCACAAATAATATTATGCAGCTCTAAGGCAGACGAACGCAATGAAGCCACTGCACTAAAGAAATGTCTTGAAAATTTTAATTTTGTATTCCTTTTGACGTTTCGGTCCAAAATCTTACAGTCAATAAATTTAGTATAAAAAATGTTGCAATCAAAAGCAGTTGATCTTGCTTAGGCAGCAGACCTCTTAAAGGTTTGCATGGATGAGATGTGCAGATGAAGAAATAAGTTTGAGGATGTAAAGAAAGAAGCAACAGATATAGCCCAGAAGTGGTCAATCAGACCAGAATTTGAGAAAAAGAGACTATGTACCGTGAAAAAGACATTTAGCTGAGCTTTGTGAAGACCAAAGAATAGAAGATCCAGAGAGTTTGTGTAGAGTAACTGTTTACTATCGTACTCTGGACATCATCACAACTCAGTTGAACTTCCGTTTTACTGGCTTGCATGAAGTTGTCTCATCATTCTCAGTGTTGGAACCAATCTCATAGCAAAGTTTATCTGACTCAGAGCTATACGAAAAAGCATCTAGTTTTTTTTTAAAGATTCCATTCCACAACGATGTGTCAGAAACATTCACACAGGAAATTCTCAGCATGAGATCTGCTCTGAAAGGAGAAATAAGCAAAGTTTCTAGTATTAAGGACCTTGCTAATATGTTGATCATAGAAAATCATTCTATTTCAGCAAGTTTCCCTGAGGCTTGCACTGCAATGCTATTGCTTTTAATTATTCCAGTCACAACTGCAAGTGCAGAGCGTTCATTCTCCAAACTAAAGCTTGTTAAAAACTATTTGCAAAGTACAATGGCACAGGAAAGATTAGAAGGACTAGCTCTTCTATCAATTGAACAAGGAACTGCGCGTTAATTGAACTTAAGTAAAGTCATTGACAGATTTGCAGAGATGAAAGTAAGGAAGAGAGAATTCTAGAAGGTATAAGGTATATTTGTTTATTTGATGATGGTATAAATGTTTTGGACCGAGTTGTGTTTATTTTCATTTTATAGGTATTTTAATTATGTAATAATGTAACATAAGGGTATTCATCTGATTCATTATTGAAAATATATAATTTAGATGTTTTTTTCTAAGCTATGTATGTATTACCAATTAGTAATTATATTTCAATGCCTGCATATTATATTTAAATTTCTTATGCCTACCAGTTCTACGATATATCAAATTAATCTCTCTACTCTCTCTCTGACAATATATATATATATATATATATATATATATATATATATATATATATATATATATATATATATATATATATATTTATATATATTATATATATATATATATATATATATATATATATA
>NC_090744.1:54303224-54310724 GCF_036898095.1 Palaemon carinicauda | reverse complement strand
TGTATATATATATATATATATATATATATATATATATATGTATATATATATATATATATATTTATATATATATATATAGATAGATAGATAGATAGATAGTTAGATAAATATTCACGCTTCTGTGTGTGATTGTGTTTATGTAGTTATATCATTGAATTTTACATTGGTGACTACATTTTTATTATCCTTACAACAAATGATACCACACATCCGAACATTCGACTTTTACTTACCAGGTGTGCCCAATAAGTACCACTACATCTCACTTCAATCTAAACCTGCCAGTAGCTGAGCTCATAGGTAAGGTCAACACAGTTTCAACAAAATAAAACTGAAAGTTTAGATTCGGTTCTCTCTGACTTCTTTATCGATCGTCAACTCATGGCCGACGAGAATAGATTTGGAAACACTGCATGATTCGACATTTATATGCAAAAACATGCCTGGTAACGAACACTGGTTAAAGGCATTTACGAAAATCTCTTGTATATGCTATAATAAGTCTAGAGCAGAAATGAAAAGTGAAGTTGATTACTCTTCTGCATGAGGAAGTTAATTGACTCGACTCACATGGATGAAGGAATCTGGAAAAAAAAATCAAAACAAACATTAAGAAGTATTTCAAAACCATAAAATAAAATGGTTAATCATTAGCGTAGATGTGGGAGATATTTTTCTTTTTATTCAATATCCAGTGATATTGTTGAATATGAAACAGTTATTTTGACCATTTTCACTTCTCCATTTTCTCCTTTCAAAACATTTACGTTCAGAGGGCTCTTGAATTAGGGTTTTTTTTTCTCTCAGTTTCATACCAATTTTCTCTCATCATATACATTACTTATAATTGTTTAATTATTATTTATATTTATCAATAGTCTCCAAACTCGCTGTCAAAATTCTCTTACCCATTTCACTTTCCAGATTTTCTTTTAGAGGACATCATATCTGGTATTGGATTTTTTTTTTTTCAAAATCAATTGTGGGAGCTGTTGTAATCTTGCCAGCTATCTGATAATGTTTAGACACCCAGGAGAATCAGTATTTCCATACTGGCACGCGACACTATTCTCGAACAAAAAACTTTGTCTTGGGATTCCAGAGGTTGGCTGGTATTATAGAGATAGAACTCTCGGCATTCTGTCCGGTTTGCCTGCCACTATGATTAAGGTGGGGATGATTTTATTCTTTCAATACTCTCAGTCACATCAAGCGGGTTTGGCATACACTTGAGCCACTCTAATCATAGTGGTATCATCACTTTGTGGTAGGCTAGCGTTGGGACATTAGGAAAGCAGCTCATGCAGGTGCCATTGGTGGAGAAATTAATTCCATGAAAGGTTAATGGGTTCTTCTTTGGGATTTGAAACAGTCTTGTTATTTTCTTTCCCTTATACTTATTTTTTTTTTCGTTTTGGTTTTATTGTTATTATTATTACTATTACCCTTTCCCTAATTCCCCCCCCCCCAAAAAAAAAAAAATATGAATATACACAATGTTCCCCGTACCCCTAGATCAGATGGTGAAACCCAGACACCATTGACGACCTCTGCTGATTTATTTGAGGAAACTTCTGTTGACGAACTATGAATACAAAAAAAAAAAAAAATAAAAAAAAAATATAAATAAAAAAAACTCTCCTAATATTTCAAAACCAAATAACTCGGGTAACACAAGAAAAACTCGATTCCTTCATGTTACCCAAATTTCAATAGATATGGATTATGATAAGCTAATTAAAGCATTTAAATGCTATGGTGAGATAAAAGAAATAAGAAAAAACACCAAAGTGGCTTGTTGCCGAGCGTAGAGGGAATACTGGGAATTATTTTGAAGTTTGCAAATTAATTAAAAAAGGTAGGAACCATTGCATCAGGTGATATATCTTGCTTTGGAAAAAGGTAGCTTCCTCATCCGTGCCAAATCATGCATGCAGTCGGTAATAATGTCTA
Organism: Palaemon carinicauda; assembly: GCF_036898095.1. Taxonomy (NCBI): domain Eukaryota; kingdom Metazoa; phylum Arthropoda; class Malacostraca; order Decapoda; family Palaemonidae; genus Palaemon; species Palaemon carinicauda. The sequence goes on along the minus strand of NC_090744.1, from coordinate 54,308,771 downwards.
ACCTAAAGACAAGTAGAGATGATGATATATTAGATGTCAGAACACAACTAAATTTTAGTTACGAAAGGGGAGTAGTCTTAAATAAAGACCTGCATGAATTTACTGAAGTAGAAGGTTCTTGGGACGTCAATGATTATCCTTACTTTCCAGGATGGTGATGTGCCTTTCCACACAGTTATTGAGAATGAAGGAATTAAAGTTTGACCTTTCTAATAGATGCCGCTAAAATGTTTCAACAAATGTTTCAAATTTGGACACACTTCAAAAGTTATCAAATATGAAAAAAAAATAAATATATGAAAAAAAAAATGTATAGCATTAGTTCCAGATCTTACCATGGAGAATATACACTTGAAGCCAAGTGTTTGAACTGAAACTCTAACCATAAATCCTCTGATAAGAGCTGAAAGCTTTATAAGTTGGAAGAAGCTGCCCTAAAAAATTCCAGTGTAGAACACATAAGTGCGGGACATGCCAAAAGATTACTGAACAACTTACCAGCTATGCAAAGGCATTAAAATCAGGAGAAAATATGCCATAGGAGATATCAAACCCGCCCAGTACTGCCATTGGTTCCAAGGAAAAAAAAATCATATAATAATAAAGTGTTGCATGACGAGGTAAGCATATTTTTCTCTGAGGCTTCGCCACGATTTATCAAAACTGGGGCATTTTCCATTTTTGTACAATCTTCGTCCCCAATCACCAACAATAGTACTAACCTTTCTCAGGCCATGTCCATGCTTGATTTGATGGATTTCTACTCGAAACCAAATTACCAGGTGCACATGTAGTAAGGAAGGTGCTAAAACCCGGTAGCTCACTACCTGTTAATCGGAAAAGAGATATAGAGACCCCCATCTCTCTCAGCATAATCCATAAGAGACATCAGAGTTATAAGGTTGAATAAATATGATGTTTTGTCTGTTAATATTTCTGATCAACCAGAAGACAGTTTAACTAAATCGGATATTCAAGTTGGGGTCCACCATCTCCCTCAACAATTAGATCAAAAGGACAGAAATAACAAACACAAATATTAAACCCAATCTTTCAAGACCCTCTTTAATAAAACAACATGGAAATATTGTTAGATCAAAAATTGCTAATGAGTTCTTCCTTTATTTTGCAATTCTCAGGGCTTAAGGGCAAAATAAAAAGAACTTAATCTTTCATTCATGAACACCCCCCCACCCCCCGCCAATCATATGTCTATAGGAGAGCAAAATTAATCATAATAGTCCCTGTCCTCGGGAATATATGAGCTACAGAGCACTATATGATCAACAAGTAGAGAACCATGGTGGAAGTCTTATATACGTTCGTCGAGATGTTCCCGAAATATCTGTTTATTTGTACACCTCTCCTGGCAAAGGTTGTACAGATTGATATAGGAAGAAAATACACCATTTGTTCCCTTTACTTGCCTGCAAATGACAGCATCTTATATGATAATTTAGTAGAAGTGATTCTACAGCTCCCTGAACCTTTTCTTCTACTTGGAGATTTGAATGGTAGACATCCTTTATGGGGCCATATTTTAGCAAACACCAGGGGCAATATTATATCACCAATTTTAGAAAATACAGGCGACCCCCATACACTTTCATGCTCCGACAGGTACTCTTTCATGTATTAACCTTTCAACTGTAAGTTCTAACTACCTTCTCAATTTTGATTGGAGAACATTATGTGATTGACATACTAGTGGCCATGCGCCAATCATTATAAATACCAACAATGGTTCTCCATTACTAGGATCGCCTCGATGGAATCTTGACAAGGCGAACTGGGTTAAATTTTATGAACTAAGTAAAATTGAGAGAATTGCAGAACAGTTTGAAAGGGCGTGCTGATGATGCCACAAACTTACTGAATGGAACAATTCATACAGCAGGAGTCAATTAAATTCCCAAAACAACAGGGTTATTCAAAAGGCAACAAGACTCGATTGTGCAGAAGCCGTTCTGAGGAGAATTTAATTATATACAAGAAATATAGACAACAGTTACCTTGTGCCATGAAAGAAGGTAAGCGACAGTCTTGGGTATCTTTTGCTTTCACCATTAACAGTAGAAAACCACCATCGTCTGTATGGAGGAAAGTAAAAAAGATAGCAGGCAAATTCATCCCAAACTCTCCACCAGTGTTGAAGGCAAATTATCAGTATGTAAATAAAGCAAACGAAGTTAGCTATATCCTGACTGATAATTTCTCAAATGTATCATGCAAGTGTGAAACAGCTCCTGGTCATCAGTATAGGAGCATTGAAGAAAAAAAAATTCAAAATTTTGCAACAGGAAGGGAAGTCATACAATTCTCCTTTTGCTGAGAGAGAAATCAATTTTTCACTTGATACTTGTAATGATAAAGCCTATGGCCCGATGGAATTCTATATGCAATGATCAAACATGGACCTGTTAGTGAAAAGTTACTTATTCTAAGCATTATTAACATAATATGGCTTGATTATAGTTATCCAAATGTTTTGGAACTAGCCATTATTTTATCCTTTTTAAAACCCGGGAATGATAAGTTTTCAGCAGCAAACTATCAACCGATTATATTGACATCTTGTTTATATAAGATCATGGAGAAGATGGTCAATGCAAAACTGATGTGGTACCTTGAAAAGAAGGGTATTTTATCATATATCCAGTGTAGATTTAGAAAAAATGCACTCAACGACTGGCGTGCTGGATCTTCTATTTTTGAAGTCTTTGCTTCCAAACAGCACCATGTAACAGTCTTTTTTAACATTGGAAGGACATACAATACTACATGGAGATATAGTATACTTAAAACAATTTATAATTTAGGATTATGAGGAGAGCTACCATTGTTCATTCAATAATTTTTTTCACAGATTTTCTTCTAGTGAGAATATGGGAAGCTCTATCAGAGAGGAAATGTCAGGAAGGTGTTCCCCAGGGTAGTGTGCTAAGTGTAACCCCATTTGCACTAGCAATTCACGGGATATCCTTCGTCATTCCACAAAATATACCCTCAACACTAATCATTGATAATCTCTCCATATTATTTAATGGAGCTGAAATGGTAATGAATGAGAGAAAAAATACACCTCTCAATTGACAAAATTATCCAGAGGGCTGATAAGAATGGATTCAAGCTTTTGACGAGCAAACTCTGGCTGTCCATTTCTGCCGTATTCGTGGAATACATCCAGGCCCAGATATATACATCAAATGTCAAGATTTCCCATGTGTAAGTGAAGCTAGATTTCTAGGGTTGATCTTTGATTGTAGGCTTACATGGGTTCCTCACTTGAAAGCCTTAAAAGTAAAATGTCTTGAAACTCTGAATTTTTTAAAAGTTTTGTCCCATACATCCTTAATTGTTTTCAAAAATGAGTTTTGGGTGTGAAATATACTCCTCAGCCACCCAAGCCAATTACAAATTCTAGATTTTATACATCACGCTGGTATCAGAATTTCCACCAGAGCCTTTAGAACTTCGCCTATCCCAAGCCTACTTGTTGACTCTGGAGAATTGGCTTTAGACCTATACTAAAGTTTTCTACTGTTCGATATTTGTTTAGGTTGCAAAAGCTTCCCAACTCTTTAGCCTATCAGACTGCAAACCTCATAAGGCATTGTAGATATTTTGAGTTGCACCCAAACTCTCCTCAACCTTATGGTTTTCGGGTAAAAAAACTATTAGACAGTTTAGATATAGATAGAAATAAAGTGCTCTCATGTAGGATATCATCAACCCCTCCTTGGAAATTACTGGATATATCCTGATGTAAGGCGAGTTTTACTCATGCAGGTTTAAGTAATGTATGTGAATTACATAGGATTTTCGTCATTCGTTTATTTGTATTTTTCAGTCAAGTCAGTGTATGTAAATTTATGTTATTTTTATGAATTAACTTTTATATTTCACATATTTTGTTATGAAGTCTTATGTAATCTCGTTTAAGTATGCTCTATGACCCATACGAAGTATGAACATCAGGGCTTTTGTAATTTCTATGTTTTCGCATGGTTAGAATGTGCATGGAATTTCTCAAATTAGATTAATCTTTTTATAATGTTTTGAGGAGGGAGGGGGGTGGAGTTACCTGAGAGAGGGTTGCTTTGCAAGTAAGGTTTGTTCCCCTGTTCAATTTATTACGTTGGCCACCTCGCTGCTAGAGCCTTGCACCAAGCCATGGGAATGATCTATTTAGAAAATTTTAGAAAAATTAAGTCAATACACATAGACCTTAGGTATGCATAAACTACAGAAGAGATCCAGCCTGACCCTTTGAAAGAGCCAAATTAGCCCTCTCTCCTCTCAAGTGTGTGTCCTATCAAGTACGAATGTTTTATACTCAAAGGTGATTAATGATTTTTATCAAACATTTATGAACCCATTGTCTGTTATTTCAAGTGTATTGTATTAATATGAGTACTGTTGTCAAAATTTTGGGAACTTGGCTCATGAGATTTAGGTTAAACAGTTAAGTGTATTTAATTGGTTAACTGTTCTGTTACCACGTGTGATCCAAGACATAAGTGTAACAGTTATATTTATTTAAATTTCATTTGGTGTTTAATCATTGGCTTAGTTTTATGGTAAAATGTGGCGTTTAGTGTGAAGAGGTAAAACATGATAAATATAGGCGAGGAGTGTTGGTGTAAATAACCAAATAAGGTCATATGACTAATCGTAATACTTACAGACGCATCAAATTTATGTCAGCTATCATGAAAGTATATAGTATTCTTATTCTAAAGACACTGGGGAGAAAGATTGATGAATGCTGAGAGATGAACGAGCAGGATTTAGAAAAGGTAGAGGTTGTAGTAACTGAATTTTCATTTTAAGAAGTTGTACAGCAATGATTGAAATATAGAAATCCACTTTTGATGGCATTCGTAGGTTACGAAAAAGCCTTTGATATTGTACACCACCCAATTTTGGAGAAAGTCCTGCAATATTACGAAGATTTTTTAAACATATAAATTTTATCAATTCTATTCATGAATATGGCATATGCAAAGTTAATGTTAGTGGAGTTGTATCAAATGAATTTCTAATGAGTAGGGGAGTACTTCAATGGAATGTACTGTCACCTACATTTTTTATCCTCCACATGGATTTTTCAATGCTTAGAACAGCTGGGGATCGTGGAGAAATAATGGACTGGATGGTAATAACAAATTAACTGACCAAGACCATGCTGATGATGCGGTCCTTATTAGCAAAACACCAAAGGATTCAGAATGTTCGATAACGGAATATGCAATTGAAGATGAACTATAATTGGAAGAAGAAAGGATTTAGGAGTTAGAATCATTTTAATAATTGGGAACTATGATCTATACACGGTCTTTAGAATTAGAGTTACCTGAAATTACATATAAAAATCAGGCTGTATGAGAGTTAAGCGAGATCACTGTTACTGTATGGACGTGAATCGTGGTATGCCATTGAAACAATATCAAACAGATTTGGTAGACTCGAGAAGAAAGCCTTCAGAATAGTATTGAGAGTTTAATGGCAGGAAATAATTAGAAATGAAATTATAAGAGAGATTAC
>NC_090744.1:54280724-54298224 GCF_036898095.1 Palaemon carinicauda | reverse complement strand
CGATCTATGGGGGTGAGGAAGCTTTGGATGTAGTGTTAACGTTACGAAATACACTTAATCAAGCCACTATGAATCGGCTTAATGTTGTTGAGAGAGCAGCTCTCATAGCTGATAGGCTTAACGAATATCAGGACATTTTAGGTAATTCCACTTGGGTTACTAACGATAATATCTCCGTGAAAGATTTTTTACGATTAATGTATTTAACTTGCATGACACTTATGTTGCCTGAAGCTTTAGTGCGGTGCTTTGATAAGAAGTTAATGCCTGCAAGTACGGAATTGGATGTCTATAAACAGATAAAGAAACACATGTCCAAGTGTCCAGATCTCGATCCCGTGTTAACTCAAGTTTTTGCTAAGAATGAAACAAAACCACAAACAGTGAACGTAATTAACAATCCAGTAGCGGGAGTGACGTGTTACAACTGCAAACGTCAAGGTCACATAAGCGCAGACTGTAGAACGAAATTTTGTTCAGTTCACAACACAGGATCACATTCTTATAGTCAATGTTACGCGCGTAAGACACAACAATATCCTAGAAATACACAGTCAATTCCACAGTCAGTTCCATATGGAAATAAAAAGAAAAATCCTCATTTTAACAATAAGAAGAAACAACAAAATGTCAATGCAGTTCAGAGTCCGAAACAAACAAACACTTCTTCAAATATCGCTGAGCCTGGGCCGTCAAACCAGACCTCACAAAGTCAGCCTAATTTTCAGAATGTGCAGAGCAAAGCAAATACCACATAGTTAACTCTAGAGGGGAAGAGAGTGATGTTGGGTCAAGGTCATTTATGTCAACATCAATAGTATTGAATAATCAATTTAATGTTTTATCAGATAATTGTGAGACAATAGATTTTCCTATGAAACACACGGCCGAATTAAGTAAAACAGTGCATGCTCCCGTAGATTTGCAACGAATTCATACAATAATAAGCCAAAATGAGTTACGGCCAACCTTATATGCTGTAAATTTAGAACACAAATCCTTTACGTTATTTTTTGACTCTGGTAGTCCACGTAATATTATGGATTTGAAGACGCATCATTTGTTGTTTTCGAACTTTCCGATTGAAAAATCAGGAATCAGACTTTCAGGTATAGGAAATAATGAATTGAACGTCATAGGCATAACTCATATTCAGTTCAGAGTCGGTAATCGCACGTTTGCCGATACATTTGTTGTTGTGAAAAACATTAATATGTATCCAGCTGTAATTATAGGATACCCATCTATGGGAAATCAAAACATTATCTTAGCTCCTGCAAAGCACGGCGTGTATATCAAATGGAAATTCTATAAGTCTTCTAATACTTTAAAGTCAGTTTTGGATAAAAAGGAGACGACAAATGTAACCGTAACGTACGTTGAAGAACCAATAACTTGTCTCACTAATAAAGAAATAATATACGCGACCCAGCAGAATTCTCGTTCACCCGTAATATCATCTTGCCCGCAATATATCGAACCAAACATACCTTCGAATTTAATAGTGCAAATAAAGAAAACACTACCGGGATCTGAAATATTAATCCTTTCCGATACTTTGAAAACCAACGGATTGTCTGTCACACAAGCTATTTATACAGTAGGCTCACATCAGCAATGTAATATCGAAGTCTGTAATCATTTAAATAACACTTTAGTAATTCACAAAAATCAACATATCTTGGATGTAGAAGTTTATAAACATCGTATTCTTACCGTTGCTGAAATCAATCACTCTCAATCAGTTGCGGATGAATCCCTTTTACGATCTATTAAAAATAAAATCAGTAAGGACATTCAAGACGAAGAAATTCAGCAGAAAATTTTTGAACTTTTAAATAAATATACAGATGTCTTTTCCACTACGGATGGATCCTTAGGAAAAACAGATGTGATCGAGCATCAAATAAGGTTAAAAGACAAACAGAAAATTATATATGTACCCTCGTACAGACTCCCTATGAAATTCCAGAATGAAATAAATGATGAAGTAGGTAAAATGTTAGAGGAAGGAGTCATTATAAAATCAAATAGCCCTTATAATTTTCCTTTAATAGTTGTACCGAAAAAAGATCGAACATGGCGTATCTGCGTCGACTTTCGTCGTCTAAACGAGGAAACGATCCCTGATCGATTCCCAGTGCCATGTACTGACGATATTTTGTCTTTATTAGGTCAGAATAAATATTTTACCAGTTTGGACTTACTTAAAGGCTTTCACCAGATATCATTAGAAGAAGATAGTATCCCATACACAGCCTTCAGCACAGCCAGGGGACATTATGAATTTTTACGGATGCCTTTTGGTTTACGTTGTGCTCCTATAACATTTACAAGAATGATTAACATAGTGTTTGGAGACTTGTTAGGGGATATATTGCATGCCTATATGGATGATCTTGTAATCTTTTCCAACACCTTAGAAGAACATCTACGTAAGTTAGAACTAGTACTACAGAGATTAAGACAACATAACTTAAGGGTAAAGATTAGTAAGTGTGAATTTTTCAAAACAGAATTAATATATTTGGGTTTCATGGTGTCAAGCCAAGGTCTTAAAGTAGTCCATGATAAGGTGTCGGCTATACGTAATTTTCCCATACCTACTAATGTCAAGGGAATACAGCAATTTCTGGGTTGTAGTGGATATTACAGGCGTTTTATACGCAACTATTCAATAATAGCCGCTCCTTTAACTGATCTTACGAAGAAGGGCGTAGATTTCATATGGTCTGAGCAACATCAACAGGCGTTTAATACTTTGAAAGATGAACTGTGTAGTTCTCCTATCTTAAAATTTCCTGACTTCGGTAAGGAATTCTTCATTGCAACAGACGCCTCAGACTTAGGAGTAGGAGGGGTATTGCTTCAGCAATATGATAAACAGTTTTTCCCGATAGCTTTCTATTCTCGAAAATGGAGAACTTCCGAAAGTAAGTATGCAGTAATAGACAAGGAAGGACTAGCTATTGTTAATTCGCTAGTGCATTTTAAGTTCATAATTTACGGTTATCCCGTTAAGGTTCTTACTGACCATAAACCACTAACAGAGTTCTTTAAAGGCTTCAATCACAGCCCTAAACGAACTCGGTGGCATTTAATCATTCAAGATTTTGGCGCAAGAATCGGGTATTTACCTGGGAAAGCAAATATCATTGCGGATGCATTATCACGCAACCCCGTGTCATCTTGTACGGAGTCTTTAGCTGAATTAATAGATATATCAACATCCATGCCTATTGTAAAAACAATATCTGAACAAGAAGATTTAGGCTGGAGTGCTGAGTTGTTACAGACTGAGCAAAGAAAAGATCAGAAAATAGAAACAATTATAAATGCTTTGAAAGGCAATCATAAAGAAAAGGAATATATAAAGTATAAGCAGCAGAATTATGTAATCAAAGATAATATTCTGTGTAGGACTGTGACAAGGAAAACCCGCAATACACCACATGTAACTAACGACCAGGTAGTAGTACCAAACTCACTTGTTTCCACTGTCCTGAATTTGTTGCATTCAAATCCATTACATGGACACCCTGGGTTTTCATTAATGTCACAGAAAGCCAAATCATTGTTTTATTGGCATACAATGCTTACAGATATAAAAAGACACATAGCTAATTGTCGCACATGTCAGGAAAACAAAGGGCATACGAAAACACCTGTCAGCCTAGGAGCTTATCCTGTTCCCAATCAACCCTTTGAAAGAATACATTTAGATTTGTTAACAGGATTTTACGAGTCAGACAGAGGAAATAAGCACCTCTTAGTAATTATAGATGCTTTAACTCGATATACAGAACTAATAGCGCTTAAAACTAAAACTGCGATTGAATGCGCTAGGAAGTTTTACGAGTGTTACATTTGTAAACATGGAATTCCACACATGATAATCTCAGACTCGGGTGGTGAATTTAATAATCACTTTCTTACCTCATTGTGTGAATTCCTCAACATAAAGAAGATCAATACCATGATATATCACCCAGAGTCGAATGGGCTAGTGGAAAGAGCAAATAGGAAGATATTAAATATATTGAGGGTAACACTGGGGGGATCAGACCCCAACTGGGATATTGCAATACCGGCGGCACTGAGTACTATGAATCATTCATATCATATATCAATTAAAATGTCACCGCATGAAGCATTGTATGGTACCCCAGTTAGAACACCTTTCCATGTATTAACGCCTACAACTAATCTATCAAATCCTTTAAAAGAATGTATAAATGCAAGTATAAGTCGATATGATATCCTTCGAAAGAATTTAGAAGAATCACAAATCATAATGAAAAGGAATCATGATAAAATAGCGAAACCAACTAAAACATATACCGTGGGTGATAACATCTATATTCAAATCAATGTCAGAAAAGGGCTCAACTATAAACTAACACCTAAGTTTGAAGGCCCATTTAACATTTTGGAAACATTAACGGCCAATAGGTTTAGAATTCAAAACGTAGCCCAACCCACGGATGAGAGAATAGTACCATTGTCTCACATAAGAAATTAAAAAGAAAAGAGAGGAAAAGAAGTGAGGAAAAATTTTATTTTGTGACTAAAAGTTTTCTTTTTAATACAGGAGTAATTACATATATTTTTTCTCGTTACAGGTTTCCAAGATGAATTTTTTGTTGTTGGGAGTGATATTGTTCGCTCAGACATTTTTTTCGTATGGGATGAGTTCTAAGACTAAGAATATATATTTTAAATATGGCAATATAGTTGAAAGACAAGAAGACATTTTTATTACGTCAACCAACGTAATTGTCGAAGTGCATATGCAAGCAATTTTTCTTCAAGAGAATGATGTCACTAGCTTAAGAACAGCCATTTCAAGGTTTTCTGCGTCATTGGATGAGTTGCATAGGAGACATTTTCATTTGACTACTAAGAGTTTGCTTGGATAAACATTAAAAGTTGCAGAGATGCTATCTGATGACTTGAAAAATAAGACTGGAGAGACAGGATCTTTGGCTTATGACCTTTTGATGTGGACTGTAGGACACGAACAAAAAGAAAGACGGAATCCGTTCATTTATGCTGCATTAAGCATTTTTGGGTCTGTTGCAAGTTTAGGTTTAGGACTTTCCAATCGTCTTAAAATTAGTAATCAAAATAAGAAAATTGAGTTCTTGACTCATAAATATGAATTGATTATGTCAGAACTAAGGGATCAGTTAGCTTCAATCAATAAAATTATGGATTTGTTAAATGAACATTCAGATAATATCGTTCAAATTATGGAAGTACAGGATTTGTTAGCAACATTAACGTATTATGATTCAAAGATAGATCACATACATAACAGAATTGCACATTTCATTGAGAAATCCAAGGATTATGTAGAAGCTATCACGTTAGCAACTAAAGGTGTATTGTCGCCCCATTTGTTGCCTATACGTTACTTAAAATTAGTTCTGGAGAACGGAAGGGATAAACTAGGCTATGTTCCTTTGTTAGACGAACATAGGTTAGAATTTTATTACAGCCTAATTACAGTAAACGTAGATAATAACAAGATTAGGATTACAATTCCCTTTGATTCTTCTGATGCCTGGCAATCTTACAGGATATCACCATTTCCGACTTTCATGACGAATCACTCAAATCCAGTAATATCCAGTTTGACAGGACACGTATTGATTTCCCCAGACAAGGAAACATATACGGTCATTAAAGACTTAAATCAATTAACTCACTGTTCAGACGCAATGGATAGAAAAATATGTACAGCTGACTCATTTGAATTCCGTAAAAACTTGATGGATTCATGCGAGTTAGGTAGAGTGCTAGACGGTGCTCTCTCCCATACAAGTGAAAATTGTCTGGATAAGCTTTATCCCTTTGACAATAAAGAATTCTATTGCAGACTAAATAATGGCTCGTGGATACGATACGACAAGGACGGCTTCAATGTATCATGCCCTGACGGATCCACATCCTTCAACCACATCTTCGTCGCAGCAGATGGCTGTATCGGGACTTCCCCGAATTCCATGGTGACTGGTCTACGGACAATCATCAGAGAACGAGCTTACTTCGCGAACTTCACGTGGACCTCTACAATGCCCGCATTTCCTCTCCCCTACAACGGAAGTGTGGCAAAGCGGTTGATGAAACTTACCGAAAAGGACCACCTGTCACCGACTTACAAAGAGATTCTTCACCCTATATTACTGGCTAGTTGGTTTGTAACGGTGATAATTTTTATCGCCGTGAACGTCCTTGTTTGGCGTAGGTTACGGCACAGCAAGCAGCTACAAAGGAACGAGTTGAATAGCCCTGACAATACCCCCTACTTGATCCAGTTCAAAGCTGTATGAGTGGCCACCTCATTCGCTAAGGGAGTAATTTGTCAGGAAGATGTTTGTATGAAAAGCTGATTAGTACGCTAGTAATATGTAATTAAAGAAATTCTCTACATTTGCATTGTTAAAAATACATTTAAAATAACATTTAAAAAAATAAATAAAATAAAAAAGGATATAAATAATTTTTTTCTCTCGGCATCTAATAAAAATATATAAGCCGGAATGTTAAAAAAGAAAAGAGAAAAAAAAAAATATAAGATATATAACAGAATCTATGGGCATCTAATAAAATGTATCAGCCCTATATATAAATATATATATATATATGTACGAAACCGTGGTACGTGTACGTACCAGGAATTCGTATTTGTGCACTAAAAATTGAGTATCTTGTTTCTGACAAAGGTAACAATTATTCTTTATCAAGTTACCGAATCATTTGTAAGTCAGAATTTATTTTGTTTTTTGGTACCATGTAATCATTTGCTAGCAATGTACCATATATATGATCTTGGTTTTATCATGCATTTTTCTTTTTGCTTTGGTAATATCTTTTTTGTATGCATTATTGTTATTATTTTTTGATGTGCCTATTTGGACATTCGTCCTCAGTTGGATATAGCTAATGTTAAACAAAGAATAATACGTATGTCCAGTCACACCTAGTAACCATGTTTCGGCTTGTTGTTAAATTTTTGTAAAAAAAAAAAATTGAGATAGCTGGCCGAGCTAATGTAATAGCTAGAATAGTAATATTACATGTTTAAAACAAATGACGTAATATGTCATGTTGGTTGGAAGAGCTAACCGTGAGATTTGCTGTAGTCATTCAAATTGTAAGCAGGATGTATACTGCTAAGTTGCCATTCTTTCTTAATGTCAACACATTGTCTCTTCGTGTGAAAGTTTGTGACGTCACCGGATGCAGGTGTCTTCCGATTCCGTCACTTAGCTAAATTAAAGCAAGTATACGATATTTGGGATATCGGTAATTTGTTCAGTTCATATCTAAACTTCACCAGAATTGGTCATGTGGACCAACACAGCTTCCTCCAGTGATGGAGATGTTTAACTCAGTTGTTTATTCACAATAAAACTTAAAAACCATTAAGATGTATTCAGTAAACCATTTAAATACATCTGAAAACAACTCATACTCAAATGTGTGCTTAAGACAGTAGTACACCAATATATATATATATATATATATATATATATATATATATATATATATATATATATATATATATATATATATATATATATATATGTATATATATATATATGTATATATATATATATATATATATATATATATATATATATATATATATATATATATATATATATATATATATATATATATATATATATATATATATGTGTGTGTGTGTGTGTGTGTGTGTGTGTGTGTATTTTACTTTAAATATATGAATTCTTTACATTATATAAATATTACCTAAGACAAATGCATGGACTCGAGTCACAATGGCACCTCTCTGTGGATGTTCATTATCCCTCTCTCCTCTTCTCTTGGTATGAGTTGTTTGCCTTGCAGAGGAACACTATATAACCTGTGACTTTGTAGAATAAAAAGTCTATAACTTGAGATTTTACATACGATCCCTGAAATAATCTGTCTTCTTCTACAAGACCTAATCTCATATTACCAGGTATCGGTTCACTTTAATTTGTTTCTAAATGCTCAGATAAACAATGTAATACGAACTGCAAAAAAAAAAAGGAAAAAAAGTAAATAAATAAACTTTTCATAAATTGTATTATTATGAGGATTGACAATTAAAAATGTTTACTATACTCTAGTCAGAGTGGAAGTTAAGAAATTACAAATCATAAGTACCAGGAGCAAGATGTGACGGGCCGAGAGAAGGTTGTGAACTCAGAGGCAGGATACAATCAACTGAGTTATAATATTATAGAACGCTCTTCTTTATATACAAAACCTCAAGGCAACATAACATAACATGTTTACAAGACAGACAATGTCACAGAGGAAAAGGGGAAACGTGAATTTTCATGTTCGTTTGAGTGCGAGAGAAGAGCGCAGATACAAGCATAATATATACAAAAGGAGTTATGTACAATTGTGTGACACACGGTTGGTACATGGTTCCCCCCCTAAAAATGACATACTGTACATGTTAAATAGGGTGCCCTGATCTAGAGAGGAGAACTGTAGGCGGGTCATCTGGCAGAAGATAAACAGCTTTTAGACGATCAATGGAGACCCAGTCTTCTTTGCCCTGAATGTTTAGTAGGAATGCTTTTGGACTGCGTCGGATCACAAGGAAAGGGCCCGTGTAAGGGGGCATTAGTGGTGGCTTGCTGGTGTCGTTGCGCAGGAAGACGTGCGTTGCAGAATGCAAGTCCGTTGGTATGTGATGCTTCGCTGGGGGCTTGTAAGTCTGGCGGCACGGAGTAAATTTTCCCACGACGTGACGTATGCGCTGGAGATCGTCGGAGGAGGTTGTAGAAGGAAATAATTCGGCAGGGATGACCAACGGGTCGCCATACACCATTTTAGCTGCCGAGACGTCGAGGGTGTCTTTAGGAGTGGTCCTTAGTCCCAGAAGGACCCAGGGAAGCTGAGAAAACCAGTTGGAATCCTTGCAGCGGGACATCAAAGCTGCTTTGAGGGTGCGATGAAAACGTTCAACCATTCCATTGGCAGCGGGGTTGTAGGCCGTTGTCTGATGTAGGGTGATGCCCTCTGGGTTCATAGGCACCTGATAATACCCCTTCAGGAGGTCGAGCGTAGAGAAAACCTTCGCTTTGTGCAGGTAGGAAGTCACGTCGGCAATGTTTGGGAGGGGGTAGTGATCCGGTTCTGTTTGCATGTTGAGGCGCCTGTAGTCCCCGCACGGACGGAGGGAGCCGACTTTTTTCAGAACGATGTGTAAGGGTGACGACCATGGGCTGGAGGCCTTTTGGCAAAGGCCCATTTCCTCCATTTCGGCGAACGTCTGTTTGGCGGCTGCCAATCGTTCCGGTGCCAGACATTCGAATTTTGCGAAGACTGGGGGTCCCGTCGTCTTGATATGGTGATAAATACCGTGCTTGGCAGGAACCGTGGGCGTTTGGCGAAGTTCTGGATGGAAAACTTCCGGGTACGACGTGAGGAGGTGGGCGTAGGCATCCGTGGGTGCGCTGATGTGGAGAGCGAGGTTAGAGGGGGCGGGTTGAAGAGGTGTCGACAAGTACGAGTCTGCGTTGACCAATCGTCGTTGGGTGACATCGACCAGATGGTGGAAATGAGAGAGGAAATCCGCACCGAGGATTGGCATTGTGACGTCAGCAACGAGAAACTTCCAATTGAATATACCGTTTACGAACGATAATGTGAGGTTCTCGTAACCGTAGGTGGGTATCGCAGATCCGTTGGCAGCTACCAAGCGGACGTCGGCAGATGTAGACAGACTACGTCGTGCCTTGAAGAGTTTCCTTGGCAAAAGAGAACGACAAGCACCCGTGTCTACCAAAAATCGCACGCCCGTCCCTGCATTCTGTTAAAAGAAAAGATTGGAAACACGGGAAGCCACCGCCACAAGCGAGGGCCTACTTACACGTTTTTTGGCCACTGACAATCCTTGGCACATTTCTTCGCAGTTGCCCCGAATCTGAAGTAGTAGTAGTAAAACTGCGGCGAGCGATACTGGTCATTTCCCTGAGGGCAAGCGAAGCCCTTTGGTCCCCCAACGGTTGTTGCGCGAGCTGAAAAAGCTTTGCTATACGGGCGGCTGGCGACGGCGAGTACTGCTGCAGAAGGTATGTTTTGAGGGCGTCATACGCTATTGGGGTGTCTCCTTGTTCACATAGCCAGTCGGATATTTCTGGGAAGGTGTCCTCGGGTATCGCCGTGAGAACATATTCCGCTTTGGTGGTTGAGCGAGTCACGCCCCTGATACGAAACTGGACTTCTGCGCGCTGAAACCAAGCAAACACCTCTCTGCTGGCAAACGATGAAAGTTTGAATGGAACGGCCGCAGCACCAACAGCCGTAGAGTTCGCCATAGTACTACCAACGATGAAGGGGCGAGGGGGTGGGGGTGGAAGGCGGTGGGAGCAAGTCAACTTCCGGGGTCACCAATGTGACGGGCTGAGAGAAGGTTGTGAACTCAAAGGCAGGATGCAATCAACTGAGTTATAATAATATAGAACACTCTTCTTTATATACAAAACCTCAAGGCAACAGGACATAACATGTTTACAAGACAGACAATGTCACAGAGGAAAAGGGGAAACGTGAATTTTCATGTTCGTTTTAGTGCGAGGGAAGAGCGCAGATACAAGCATAATATATACAAAACGAATTTTGTACAATTGTGTGACACATGGTTGGTAAAAGGACTTACAAAAGATGTCCCACATAGAGAAAGGATTAATTCTTGACTAATTAAATTACTCTCTCTCTCTCTCTCTCACTCTCTCTTGATATCTATTTCAGATGTAATCAACATAAAACAGAGCAATATATTTTTTGTTCACATGGACATACAGGCCCTTTCTTCAAAAGTCCCTCTCAACAAAACCAATGACTTAATGATGGAACAAATTTACATTAATGCTTCTCATCAACATTGCTCACTATCTCTGAAAAAAACCATACATGTCCCAAATGTGATTTGAATCAAGAAGATCCCTTTTTTCAGCATATAGTGTCTTCTGACCCTCCAGAAAGATAGTGTCACTAAGGGATCCTCATATGACGTACTGGTTGCAAACTTTTATTTGGCGATTGAGAGGTGCCCGTTATAGTGCAGACTCAGAAACTACCTCTCTACTTTTCTTATATGGATGACACTTTCTTAATGCTGGATATTACAGACAATTTGAAGCCCTGTCCTTCAGCTGCTTGTACTTCACACTTGAACAGAGCACTTATGCAAGCCAAACCTCCTGAAATCTGCAGCAGGGCATTGATGCAGGCGTTACCTTCTAGAAACTTCTTGTCATTGTAGCAGCAAGTGGCTATTCAACCCCTACATATACGAAATCAACAAACCTGGGAGTTGGCCTGAATGGGGACAGTGAATGCTCTGTCCGATGTTAACCTAGTATCAACAAGTCATTCGTCGAACAGAACATTTTTACCTGGTCTGTGCTGAAGGACACTCACACAGAGCTGAAGATTGTTACCAAGGCACCTGGAAATGATATCTTTAAAAATCAAGAAATGAAAAACACAGGATAAAAGAAACAAAAATAAAAAACCAGAATGTAAGAGTAATAAAATCACAAAGAATTTCTAGTACAAAATTTATAGTCACCATACCATACCTGTGGTCGACGCCTTAACAACACAAATGTTTTCTATCGCTATATATATCCAGTTCAGAAATATCATTGCCCCAACATCAGCATGACGCTCCCCTTACAAGTAAAGGAAGATACCATGTGCAACACATTGCAATAAATATACAATAACTTTTTGCGCATAACTACAATATCACAAGGGAACATATAGCTAAGAATTTCAACATCATTATCTGTGCCCTTGAGAGTAAGTATCTTATGATATTACAAACCCTATTTTTACAACAAGCGAGACTTTACTGCCGACATGTAAAAGGTTTATCACCTACCAAAACTCAAGCAACTCTGACCTTTATTAAAAACATGTTACCTCTGAAGGGCCATATACCAAAATAGGAATTTTCACAAACAAGAATCTAATATCCTAATTCCTCCCCACACGCAGACTCACCAGAGGTAACTGCTTTCATGTATCTTGAATTCACCCTCAAGCAATCCATAACCTGCGAAAACTTGAAGATATTGTATAAAAAATCTTGAGAATGCTCTTTCTCCACAGTTCACTGCTGAAAGTGGGCAGAACATCTTCTCCATACTCAAAACCGGTTGAGTTGAAGGATTTTTACCTAAATTTATGAACTTTTGTGCTTACACCCATATTGAAAGTGATCTACATTAAGGATTCTTGTTCTTGAGAAGGCTTGGAAAAGAAGTACTTGGCACGATATCTGGTATTGTGTGGCATGAAAAACAGAGCTGGTGGTATGATGATATTGAGAAGGCAGTGAAAGTTAAGTAGAAGGTGAAGAAGATATTGTAAGACTCACCGATTCCGGGAGGAAAAACACAGATTTCTAAAGAAACACAATGAAGTGAAAAGGTATTATCCCAAGCTAAGGCTAGGGAACATAGTGAGGTGTAAATTGTGCTAGGAACAAATGATGAACTGAGCAAAATGATCCAGTTGTCAAAATAAGTTTACAAAAGATATTGCATATTTCAACCAAATAAAAAATCGAGATGGTGTAGTACTTAGAAAACAAGAAGATATATTGAAACGATGTTTAGATTATTTTGAGGACCTCCTAAATGGAAGAAAATTAAAAACCAGTATGAAAGGATGAACAATTAAACATTAATATATAATAAGGATTTTTTAACGCAAGAAGTAGTAAATGCACTGAGCAATATAAATAATAATAGTAAGGCAACAGGGCCAGACTTGATCCTTGTGGAGGAATGGAAAAGATTAGAGTGTGAAAAGGAGAATACACTTTATGATTTAATGATGAAGAGACATTGAAAATGAAAACATACAAGTATATAAGCGAGAGACTATATTGAGAACAAATTTCAAAGGGAAAGGGGATGTTCAAGAATGCAATTACTGGAGGGGTTAGAAATTAGTTTTTCACACTTTGAAGATATTGGGAAGGATGATAGATGGCTGAGTTAGATAGAGGTAGGAAATAAGAAATAAGAAAAGATCATATGGGATTTATGAAAGGAAGTGAAACAAATGATAGTATATTTAGTTTTAGGCGAATAGTCGAGAAATTTAGGGGAAACGCAATGTAATTTACACATGGTGTTCAATGACCTTGAAAAGGCTAATGACCGAATACCCAAGCAAGAAATATGCAGGTGTCTGAGAACGAAGTTGGTCGAAGCGAAGTATCTGGAGCTGATCCAACATAAGTATTAAGAGGTGTATACCAGAGTGAAGAGCAATGATGAAGTAACGTAACGATTTGAGGTGAAAGTAGGACTGCATTAGGGGTCAGATTTTAGTTCCTTACTTTCATCATAGAGACAGATTTTGTGAAAAGAAGCTGTTAAGGCAGTGCTGTAAAACATAATGTATGTAGATGATATCATTTTGTATACTGAAAGAAGAGAAGACCAGGAAATTAATGCAAGAAAAATGACAATTAGCAGGTTAAAAAATACACAAATATACTATATATATATACATATATATATACATATATATATACATATATATATATATATATATATATATATATATATATATATATATATATATATATGTGTGTGTATATATATATATATATATATATATATATATATATATATATATATAATATATATATATATATATATATATATATATATATATATATATATATATATATACACATTTATATGTATATATATATATATATGTATATATATATATATATATATATATATATATATATGTATATATATATATGTATATATATACATATATATATATGTATATATATATATATATATATATATATATATATATCTAAAAATATATAGATATATATATATATATATATATATATATATATATATATATATATACATACATATATATATATATATATATATATATATATATATATATATATATATATAAATTATATATATATATATATATATATATATATATATATATATATATATATATATATATATATATGTGTGTGTGTGTGTGTGTGAGTGTGTGTGTGTGTGTGTATATATGTATATATATACATATATATGTATATATACATATATATATATATATATATATATATATGTATATATATATATATATATATATATATATATATATATAGACCTACCGGGAATCGAACCCTTGTCCAAAAAACTTGTTACAACAGTGACATACCTCTTGGCCACGAAAAAAGATAAAAGCCGATAACAATACTTTTGTACATATAACTGTCAAATTCAGGTTTTTTTTACTTAAAATTTATCATGAATCGAATGTCAATTACAAACATAGTAATTTGTTGCACTGGTGAAGATGAGTTGATTTCAATATCAAGTACAAAGAACCTGAATTTGATAGGTTATAAATACAGAAAAATTATCATTGATTTTTATCTTTCTTCGTGGCCGAAAGGTAGGTCATGGTTGTTATAAGTTTCGTGGACAAGTGTCCGATTCCCGGCCGGTCAGAAACTATCGTCTTTTAGTGGTCTCGCCTGGGGCTCTGATCCCGAGGTCGGTAAGAGAATCAGGACATCGATGTATTAAAAAATATTAAAAGACATGTCTTAGTGTGCAGAATTTATATTTAATCAAATGCCAAGTACAAATATACGAATTACCTTAAATAGAGAAGAGGGGTGGATAAATTTTGAGTAAAAAAAAAAATAAAATGAATTCAACAATTATAAGTACAGATTAATTGTCATTGTCTTTTATCTTTTTTTCATGCCCAAGTGGTGTGTCAATGTTGTTAAATGTTTCGGGACTAATTTTCGATTTTCAGCCGATCAGAAGTTATTGTCTTTGAGTAGTTTCACCTGGCCTCTGATCCCGAGTTCGGTAAGAGAATCCAGATAATTATGTACCAAAATATAGGGCCTATTTGAATATGAAAAGACATGTCTAAATGTGCAAAATTTATCATTAATTGAATGCCAAGTACAAACGTACCAATTAGGTACAATGACGAAGATTGGTTAATTCCAATTCAAAGTACAAAAAATTGGAATTGGACAGGTATAAGGAAAGAAGAATTGTCATTGACTTTGATATCTCTATGTGGCAATCAAGGTATGTCACTGTTGTTAAAAGTTTCGTTCAACTGGGTTAGATTAACGGCCGGTGAGAAGCTATTGCCCTGGAGTGGTTTGAAATGGGGCTCTGATCCAGAGGTAGGTAAAAGAATCCAGTCAATAATGCATCAAAATATATGGCTTATTTAAATATGAAAAAAAATTGTGTCTAAATATGAAAAAAAGAAAAATTTCTTTGATCGAAAGCCAAGTACAAACATACCAATTCACTACGATGGCAAAGATGGGTTGATTTCAATTATAAGTAAAAAAAAAACCGAATTCGACATGTATGAGTACAGAAGAATTGTCATTGACTTTTATCTTTCTACGTGGCCAGGTGGTATGTCACTGTTTTTACAAGTTTAGTGGACCAAGGTTCGGTTCCCGGCCTATCAAAAGCTATTGTCTTCTAGTTGTTTCACCTGAATCTCTGATCCTGAGGCTGGTAAAAGAAGCCAGGCATTAATGAATCAAAATATATGGCTTATTCAAGTATAAAAAAGGACGTCTAAATGTGCCAAGTTTATCATTAATATAATGCCAACTACAAACATTCCAACTAGATGCAAAGGTTATGATTGGTTGAGTTCACTTCTAAGTACAGAAGAATTGTCATTGACTTTTATATTTCTTCATGGCCAAGTGGTATGTCACTGTTGTTATATAATTCGTGTAACTAGGCTCGATTAACGGCCGGTCAGAAGCTATTGTCCTTGAATGGTTTCAACTGGGGCTCTCGCCCCGAGGTCGGAAAGAGAATCCAGACAATAATGTATCAAAATATATGGCTGATCTGAATATGAAAAAAACACGTCTAAATATGCAAAATATATCATTAATCGAATGCCAAAGACAAACATACCAATTAGCTACGATGCCGGAGATTGGTTAATTTTAATTCTAAGCACACCCACAAAAAAAAAAAAAAACGGAATTGGACAGGTATAAGGACAGAAGAATTGTCATTGACTTTTATCTTTCTATGTGGCCATTAAGGTATGTCACTGTTGTTACAAGTGTCGTGGACCATGGTTCGATTCCCAGCCTGTCAAAAGCTATTGTCTTTGAGCTGTTTTGCCTGGTTCTCTGATGCAGAGGTCGTTAGAAGAATCTAGACATTGATGTATCAAAATGTATGTCTTATTTGAATATGAAAAAATACATGTCTAAATGTGCATAATATATCATTAATCGAAAGCCATTTAAAAACATACCAATTAGGGATGATGGTGAAGTTGGGTTAATTTCAATTCTAAGTACAAAAAGCTAAATTTGACAAGTATAAGTACAAAAGAATTGTCATTGATTTTTATCTTTCTTCGTGGCCAATTAGTATATCACTGTTGATACAAGTTTCGTGGAACAGGGTTCGATTTCTGACGGGTCAGAAGCTAATGTCATTCAGTGGTTTCGTCTGGATCTCTGATCTCGGGGTTGGTAAGAGAATCCAGACATTAATGTGTCAAAATATACGGCTTATTTAAAAATGATAAAACACGTCTAAATGTGTAAAATTTATCATTAATCGAGTGCCAGGTACAAACATTACAATTAGCTACAATGGTAAACATGGGTCGATTTCAATTCTATCTACAATAAACCAGAATTTGACGAGTATAAGTAGAGAAGAATTGTCATAGTATATCACTATTGTTGCAGGTTCTGTGGACCGAGGTCCGATTACTGGCCAGTCAGATGCTATTGTCTAATAGTGGTTTCGCCTAGGGCTCTAATCCCGAGGTCGGTAAGGGAATCCAGACCTTAATGTATCAAAATATATGGCTTATTTGAATGCTAAAAAACATGTCTAAATGACCAAAATTTTTCATTAATTAAATATCAAGTACAAATATACCAAGTAGCTACACTTATCAAGATAGGTTTATTCAAATTATAGCACCAAAAACCTGAAATCGACAGTATAATCACAGAAAAACTGTCATTGACTTTTATATTACTTCGCGGCCAAGTGGTATGTCACTCTTGTTACAAGTTTCCTGGTCCTCGGTTCGATTCCTGGCCGGTTAGAAGCTATTGTCTTTAGTGGTTTGGCCAGGGGCTCTAATCTCGAGGTCAGCAAGAGAATTCAGACATTAATATATCAATATGTATGAATATAAAAAAAAACCTCGTCCAAATTTGCAAAATCTATCATTAATCCAAGGTCAAGTATAAACATACTAATTAGCTACTATGCTGTAGATGGGAAGATTTAAATTTCAAGTACATAAAGACTTTATTCGACAGGTATAAGTACAGAAGAATTCTCATTGACTTCTATCTTTATTCGTGGCCAAATGTTATGTCACCGTTGTTACAAGTTTTGTGGACCAA
>NC_090744.1:54258224-54268224 GCF_036898095.1 Palaemon carinicauda | reverse complement strand
AATTTCTTTCGTTAAGGCCATATTAGATTATTTTGACATTACTCCTGTTTACGTCACCGATGAATAAATAAGTAGTTTCAGTTATGGTTCGATGTTGTAAAATAGACTATCGACACAACCGTCGAGGTGAACGGACTGTAGTTCCAGAGCTCCGTCATTTCAGCTTGCTCATCGGTATTTTGCCAAGCATTGTGTATGAAGTGACAGTTAATACATCGGGCAAGGGATTTTTGGTGTGGTGTGTTGTAGTGTTTGTGAAGAGCAAAGTTTATGAGTTGGGAAATGCCGATGCCGTACGGCCAAGGAAAAAAAAAAAAAAAACATGGCCTCGGGTGATGTTGACATCACAAATACGTCTTCTCAGCCGTAAGATGAGTTGTTATTCCCCACCCCTTAGGAGACAGGACTTCATAGGGCTACTTTTCTCTTTTAGCGCTGACTATAGTGAAGTTTGTGATGTTGTTTTTGATATATTGAAAATTGATTATAATGATTTCGTGGGTTTTCAACAATTAAGTAAAACCCATTTTGTCTATAAATTCAGTAAATCTATATTGTTAAGTTTTCACAAGTGTTTTCGTTTCTGCTGACTAATTTGCTGTTGGATATTTATAAAAACACAGACCTCATTGCAGTCCTTTGTGAAAGTTACGACGAGAAAGATGTTGATGTTGGAAATGGGAAATCTGTCAGAATTATCAACTTCCGCAGACAATATACATATATAAATCGATTTCCTATGCTCCCTTTGATATGGAAAATAACATTTTGGAAAGTATTCGCGGGAACTATGGAAATGTTTTTGGAATAAGGGGGAACAGGTTCTCACACTGGAAAACAGAGGAATTGTTAAATGGAACTCGCACAGCAAGGATGGAATTGAAGCAGAGTATACCTTCATCCCTGAAGATCCAAGGACATAGTGTTGTCTCATACTATAGAGGACAGAAAAAAAAACATGCTACAAATGTGGTACGGAGAATCATATAGCTGCTGAGTCCAGTTATGAACTGGATGGCAATATAAACGTATATAGCAGCACTGATTTTCCCGAGATTCGGGCTAATTACAACAGAGCCCTTAATGTAGAAGTAAGTAGGGTAACTGGAACGTCTTTGAATTACGGCAGTGGAGAGGAAGTTTCAGTCACCAGTAACACTGAGGAACATGGAACGGAAAACAAAACGCAGGGAAATGAAACGGAATACAAAACTCAAGATAGCGAGCACGTATGTAAACTTCCAGGTAATATGACTTCGAAAGAAAAAGAACGAGCTGAAGAGGTAGAACCAGGGGAAAAGGATTAACCACGCCTGAAGTACAATCAAGAGGAATCGGCTGAAGAAATAATTGAAGTATTAATTGGAAGCCAGGAGGAAAAGACTATACAATACAACTATACAATAAGCTCCCACGAGACATCCGGAAAATTGAAGATATTAAGGCTTTCAAGAGGAAACAGAACTTTCTTTTTTGCTGGTGTTTCGATAGTGATGATCTAACAGTAAGCGAACAATACTCATTGTGGAATGTTAAATGCTCCCCAATGAACATCATATCTGAGCGAATTGTTACATATTGTCCAACCAGCAAATCGTCCTGACACGAGAATAGTTACAGCTGGTTTTAAACTATCAGAACCTAGATACATGTCTACTGTAAGCTTCAGAATCTTCAAGTATGCGACCCCGAGACTATACAATAAGCTCCCACGAGATATCCAAATGATTGAAGACATTAAGGCTTTCAAGAGGAAACTGAAGACTTTCTTATTCCACGAGTCGTATGGCAGTGACGATATAACAGTAAATGAGCAATACGTGATATGAAACTATTGTGATAGCAGAAATACATGGAGAGGATGTAGGCAGGGTTATACATTCACAAATTTTTTCTGTTATGCGTAAATGAAGACGACAAAGAAATGTGTGGTGCGTTAAGTAAGCTGAACGACACAGAAAATTGTATCGATGAACAGACAATGGACGTAATTGATGAAATAACGGATTCAAAAGACGATTCAACTAGTGGTTGTATAGATGATTCAGCAGTTGTTTAAGATAGTGGTAAGGAACAGCTGTGGGTGGTAAGAGTCAGGAAAGGGGGTAAACTTGAAATGACAAAGAATAAAAGCAAGAAACTGACTAGCGTAAAGAGATGGAAATTTCTTGGATAACGGCCGATGTATTAATTTGCTTAACCCCTTTTCAAATATCACGGTTTTGATTGTTTCAACGTTACGTAATAACGAATCAAATGATGAAAGGAAGCAAATGAAACTAGTTTCATTTACCAGATTTTACAAATTAGACGTAATAATGTTGCAAGAACATAACATTATATATGTAAAAACCTTAGATAACTTTAGTAAAGACTATAAAGTGTTTATAAACTACCCTACTTTCTTAAAAGGAGGGGTTGCCATGTTAGTCAACAAGCGTTTATCGGCCATTGCGGTGATAGGCCAAGAGATGGATCATGAGAGAAGAGTTCTAAGCTTACGTATAAGAGTCGGTGGAGAAGTACTTCATTTACTAAATGTCTATGCTACTTCTGGGTCGAATAAGAGGAACGAAAGGGAAGAATTTTGTATAGGTTTCTTTATTTTTGTGACACATTATGGAAAATATTATATTCGTAGGAGACCTTAGGAGACAATAATTCCACCATTTAATAATTTCAATTAATTTATTTTTCTCTCCTTTTAAAAACTGCCACAGCATTTCAAAATTGTCTTTAACCTCATTCTTTGATAGGATGCTGACATTTAATTTCCAAGTACCTTTACCCGTTTTAGTTCCCAAACAGTTAAAAGTAGTAATCACCATATAATGGTCTGAAGATGTGACGGGTACAGTGGAACAAGAAATAATGTGATTAAACAAATTTTTTACATTGATTCTATCTAAGCGGAAAACATATTATATTCTCCCTAACAAGAGTATATTCGGTTATCAAGTTGTCCTTGGCAGCATCCTTCACGCCGGTCGCCCTTATCAACTCTCTAAGACTTTTGGAAACCAAAGATTTATCCCAAGTACTTACATCTTTTATATGAGTTACTAGAAACTAGAATAATATTAAGTTACATAAAAAATCCATTCCACTATTTTTAAATGCTGTTTTCAATCTAAGCAACTCTCTCTCTCTCTCTCTCTCTCTCTCTCTCTCTCTCTCTCTCTCTCTCTCTCTCTCTCTCTCTCTCTCTCTCTCTCTCTCAAATATCGTTAGTCCTATAGTCCTTTCAATGACATAGGTAAAAACAACCAGATCTATGATCTTTATTTTCCGTTATACGGAAATTGATGTCGACACAATAAATCTTCTATTGAATCGGACATTACATAATTCTAAGTATATACATATATACTTGTTTTAACTGAGTACACGCATCAACCAGAAGCGCATGAACGTTTCCGCTGTCATTAGAAACATTTAGCAATGAACGCTGAATTATTCCGTAATTACAGTTTAATTGTCCCCTTAATGAAGTTCCGGCTCGATAATTGTTTGTCCTATGTTTACAAACAGTTTGATTTTGGCAACTGAGCTTCCTTTGTACCCTGGATGCTTCTACGTTCGTTATCATTGTAATTATTTTTGCTCGTATACAACCTGTTAACAGTAATAAGCATCTTGTTCTGTTGGCAAAGACATAGTTGATGTTTTGGTTTGCTTATCACTATTTACTTTGATAATAAATACTTTATTTTTCGAGTCCTGGAATGTCACTATCTTTTTCTCGATTTGTAAAAACTAATTTTTTCTATCTTGTGTCAACATACATTATAGCTTGTTTTAGTTGAATGTAAGTTTGTTCTTAGGCTATGAAAACTCGTTACTGGTTTGAAATATAAAGACTCCATTTTTCATACTTTCTATTATTCTATTATAGGAATCATTTTCAAAGTAGAAGAGTTGATGTTCGTTGGTTAGCAAAATATGTTAACCATCGACGTGCGTTTTACCCCACTGAATGTGGTTGGTGGCAGGTGAGATTGTTTATAGAATTGGGAGTGAATGCGGATGGCAGATAATCGTAGTGTGGTACTGGTGTGTTGGACTAGATGAACTTGTAAGGATTTACATTAGAAGGGAGGAAAAGATTATTATTATTATTATTATTATTATTATTATTATTATTATTATTATTATTAGCCTAGCTACAACACTAGTTGGAAGAGCAAGATGATATATGCCCAAGGGCTTCTAAAGGGAAAAATAGCCCAGCTAGGAAAGGAAATAAGGAAATCAACAAACAGTATAAGAAGTAATGAACAATTAAATTAAAATGTTTTGAAAACATCAATAGTAAAACAGACATTTTATGATATATAAACTATAAAGAGACTTATGCCAGCCTATTCAACATAAAAATATTTGCTGCAAGTTTGAACTTATGAAGTTCTACTGATTCAACTACCCGATTAGGAAGATCATTCCACAACTTGGTCACAGCAGGAATGAAACTTCTAGAATACTGTGTAGAATTGAGCCTAATGATGGAAAAGGCCTGACTTAAAATTAATTGCAAGCTAAGTATCACGAACCGGATGGAACTATCCGGGAAGATCTGAGAGATGTAAAGGATGGACAGAATTATAAAAAATCTGATGCAATATGCATAAAGAACTAATTGAACGACAATGCCGGAGATTAAAATCTAAATCAGGAATAAGAAATTTAATTGACCGTAGGTTCCTGTCCAAAAATTTAAGATGGTAATCAACAGCTGAAGACCAGACAGCAGAACAATACTATAAACAAGGTATAATGAAAGAATTGAAACGCTTCTTCAAAATAGACTCATCACCGAAAATCTTGAAAGACTTTCTCAATAAGCAAGTTTTTTGCGCAAAAGAAGCAGACACAGCCCTACTGTGTTTCTCAAAAGTAAACGTGCCGTCGAGAATCACACCTAAAATTTCAAAAGTCATACAATTTAAAGAAACATTATCAATGCCGAGATCCTGATGTTGAGGAGCCACTGTCCTTGACTTGACCTACTTTCTTTAAGTTTTGTTAGCATTCAACTTCATACCCCATAATTTGTACCAAGCACTAATTTTAGGTAGATCTCAATTAGGGGATTTAGCAACCCCATGTAATAGAACTAATGCAAAGAGAGTATCATTATATTCATATTCAACAAGGTATTTTTCTGGTCCAAACCACATGTCATGTGTATATAGTATGAAATGTCATGGGCCAAGAATACTACCATGTGGAACACCTGATATCACATTCCTATATTCACTTTGGTACCCATGAACAACAACTCTTTGTGATCTATTACTTAAAAATTCATTTATTTTGCTAAGAAAAGATCCAACCTCTACCAGCTGTTTGAGTTTAAAAACAATGGCTTCTTGATTAACACGGTCAAAGGCAGCACTAAAATCAAGGCTAATCATACGAACTTCCAGACCACAATCAAGGGATTTCTGTACAGCATTATGGATACTAAGAAGGGCATCACAGGCTCCCATGCCTTTACGAAAACCAAATAGCAAACTAGGGAACAGATGATTAGCTTCAGCAAACATATTAAGACGTTTTGTCGAAAGACACTCAAGTTTTTTAAGATAATATGGGAGTTATGGAAATTGGGTGGTAATCAGTTGGATTAGAACTATCACTAATACATTTTCATAGTGGAGTAACATTACTAATTCTCCAACAAGTGCTAAAAGCTCCTCTTCTTGCTAACTTGTGCAAATTAACAGATAAATTTGGAGCTGAGAAATCTGTAGTCTTTATAAAAAAACGAAGGAAAAATACCATTTGCATCTTCACCTCCTAAAGCTTCAATGTTTATCAATAGAGCTTTATTCTCAGATGATCAAAAAGCTAAACTAGTTATTTTAGCCTCAGGAAACAGAAACACATCATCCAGAAGGCTTGCCTTTTCCTTCGGACAGAGAGTGACAGACCCATCTGGTTTAAGTAAAAGAGAAACTGTAGCATATACAACAAAGAGTGCAGATTTATTGGTAGTCCACCATTTATGTTTCTGGGTTGTACCAGATAGGGTTTCTTTTATCGTTCAGTTGTATTCCTTTACAGTTGAAGTGTAAATGATCTGTGCAAAACCTTTTAGCTGAGTTTAGTTATTCAAGGTGAAATCTGATCTGTTATTCTTCCAAAGATGATAGGCCTCCTGCTACTCCAAATCAGTATGTGTACAATCATCATTAAACCATGGTTTGTTCTTCATTTGGTACCTTAACTCATGGGAAGGGATACAGATATCAGTTATGTTGACTAGAATCTCATTAAAAAAACAACAGAATCAACACTGCAATAAAATTATGGACACTTTAAGCCCAAAACTTCATGCAAAATTCCAGTCCAGTGTGCGTGAGATTTCTTGTAAATCTAACATGAGAATGATCCATCAGGAACAGGCTACTCAGTCTTCACTACTAATGAAATCAAGGCTTGATCAGATATCCCAACTGAAGAACCAATCTTACTTGTCTTAACACCAGGGGAGTCAGTGTATACAAAGTCCAAGCAGTTACAAGACCTGTGGGTAGCTTCACTTATGATTTGCTCACTACTTGATTCAGAGGCAATGTCTAAAGCTCCTATGCCATTGCAATTGGTAGGAAAACAGAATTTAACCACTCTGTATGGTGAGCATTGAAATCACCAACAAAGACAAAAGATGCCTTTTCATCATCTTGTATCTTAGCCATAATGGTAAGAAGACTATCAGAGGTAGAATCATTCATGTCTGGATTGCAGTAGATTGAAAAAAAAATATGCCTCCACACAAACTTTTATCACCTAATTCTCTTGCCATCCACATTCATAGCAGGACTTATGAGATGCAGGGTACTCAATCCTAATATACACCGTCATTCCCCTAGCTCTAAGGATAACATCGTATTTCAACATTATTGGCTTCATAAAATCAGTTATAAGGAGCTCATATGAGTGCCTCTCATTAGAAATCAAAGTTTCTGTCAGGACGCAACTGTAGGTCTTGAATATTTGCATGAAGACCACGAATGTTGTAATACATTGACGAGATCTAGGACGTAATGGTCCCGATTTCACTCAATGTCAACAGATACCATAAGAATTAATGGTAATGAAAAAAAAGATACATCATACTTAAAAACTAAATTAAAAAGAATAACTAAAATAATATGCTCAGTAATATGAATAAATTGATTGATCAAACCAATAGAATATACAAAAAAAAAAAAAAGGTCGATAAAACTGGTCAACATGGAGAAGCTCCAGGATATCAACTTAAACTGAAGGGAGGACAATAAGCCTGGTTTTGAAAGGAATAAGAATCTGATAACGAAATGACATCCTCTTGATAAACAAACAACCATCCATTGCCCTTCTTATAAGCCTGCCCATTACACCATTAAAAAAAAAAAAAAAAAATAGAATAGGGTGCCCGAGTGTACCCTCAAGCAAGAGAACACTAAACCAATATATTGGAGGACAATGGTACAGAGGCTATAGTACTATCCAAGGCTAGAGAACAATGGTTTGATGTTGGAGTGTCCTTCTCCTAGAAGAGGTGCTTACCATAGCTAAAGAGTCTCTTCTATCCTTACCAAGAGGAAAGTAGCCCCTGAACCATTACAGTTCAGTAATTAGGCCCTTGAGCGAAGTGTTTCGTAATTTCCGTGTTATCAGGTGTATAAGAAAACACTTGAATGTTTAAAGAATAGGCCAGGCTATTTAATGTATGTTTAGGCAAAGAAAAAATGAGCCTTAAAAACAAAGAGGGCTCCATTGTATTGCAGTCTGGCTAGTCAAAGGATCCAATAACACTCTAGCGGTAGTATCTCAATGGGTGGCTAGTGCCCTGGACAACCTACTACCTACAGTATATGTGGGTTCAGTGAAGTGAGAGATATGTGGTATATGGAAGGAGAGGGAATGGGTAGTAATATGATGAGAGAGAGAGAGAGAGAGAGAGAGAGAGAGAGAGAGAGAGAGAGAGAGAGAGAGAGAGAGAGAGAGAGAGATTATGTACATATGGAAAGTGAGTCTTTGGATGGGTATTGGTAATGACTTAAGTTGGGGATAAGGGAAGGAATGGGTAGAGATGTGTGGTGATGGTTCAAAAGATATGAAATATATCGATTTAGATTGTAGACATATTCTGCAGTGGAGAATTTATTGAACATATACCAATCAACTGATATTTGATGACTATATTAGGGTTTTAATCAAGGGGTGTTATTGAAGAATTGCAGTGATGTGTGGGGTGTTAATTGAATGTATTTGGCGTTTAAGTGAATAAGAAAAAAAAAAGAAAAAATGGAAATGCTTATTATTTTTGGCCGGGTCCCTTAATCATCTATAAAGATGGAGGCTGAAAGAATTATAGATATTTTGCATATTCTTTAATTTTCCCTTTTATCATAATAAAACATCTTCATGTGAAAGATTTTATATGGGTCCTTATTAATTCATAGATATAAGGTAGCATTTAAAAAAAAATTGATATTTTATAGAATTTTATTGGTATTTTTGGAAATTCTTTGATAAAAGACAACATTTTTTATTAAGTTTTGTTTTATTCTTTAAATTCCCAATTCTCCAATGAGAGTTATATATAGTGTTCTTTTTGTTTTAATTAGACTTTTCAGAGCAATAATAAAAACATGTTTTTCTTGTCTATTTCCGGGCTACTATTCAGAACATTACTTGTTGTCCTTTTAGAAGAAAAACAGTATATGAAAAAAATAAAGTTTTGCATTGATTATGTGTAGTTCAAAGAAAATGACGTATTATGTATCAGGAACCAATAAATCATCTGCATTGAGTGTCCGATTTCAAAGGATTTAATGATAAACAAGTGAAGTTCTTTGTTCATAATTTTCCTCTTCAATTTTCATCGTTTCATAATTGTGGCCATCATCGAAAATCTATTGAATATTTTTTTACTCTTTTGGTGTTTTATCTTTTTCAGGTGCCAAACTTCTCTTATAATCAACCAATTTTATATGTAAAGGGTATCTTTTTAAAGGAAACCACATGTTTTTAATAATTTAGATTGAAATAGATACTAATGCATGCTTTTGTTTATTCATGATTCGTTAAGCTTTGCCCAATGTTCACATTTGTGGCTTTCTAAGATTTCTATAGATTACATATACCCCAAAGCATGAAAATTTTGTTTTTCAAGCAATATTTTACAACACAATTAAACTATTGCAAGTTATGCACCAGGTAATAAAAGTTTGTGGCTGGCTTAACAATTTTTATTTTTGTTCAATCTACTGGAATCCCAACATGGATTATTCGACTTTCGATTGTCTTATTACCATTATGGCTAAGAAACAAGATGATGAAAAGGCATCTTTTGCCTTCGTTGGTGATTTTAAAGCTCACCATAGGTAGTGGTTAAATTCTGTTTTTCCTACCAATCACCATGGCTAAAGTGCTTTAGACTTCGCCTCTGAATCAGGCAGTGAGCAACTCTTAAGTGAAGCTACTCACAGGTCTGGTAACTGCTTTGACTTCGTATACACTGACTCCTATGGCCTTATAACAAGTAAGATTGGTTCTCCAGTTGGGATATCTGATCAAGCCTTGATTTCATTAGTAGTGAAGACTGAGCAGCCTGTCCCTGATGTATCATACTCATGTAAGATTTACATGAAATCTCATGCAGACTGGAATGGGATTTTGCATGATCTTTTGGGCTTAAATTGTCCACAATTGTATTTTAGTGTTGATTCTGTTGCTTTTAGAATGAGAATCTCGTCAACATAATTGATTTTGTTAGGTATGATGAAGGGTAAAATCAAAACCAAATTAACACAAGAGCCTAGTTACATATAACATATATAATTCTAATGAAATAGAGTAAAACTCAGATGGCAATTATTTTCCTCTACTCAAGGAAATAATTATGCCGAAAAAAAAAATACGAAAAGTTTTCCATCCATCTTAAAGAGTTTTTTGTATATAAAGGTGAAAATAACAATTGAAATTATGTAAACAGGAAGTTGTTACG
>NC_090744.1:54248224-54253224 GCF_036898095.1 Palaemon carinicauda | reverse complement strand
CCAAAACCACTCACCTTATTTGAAATCTTATTGTTGTTCGTTTTTTTTTTCTTTGAACTATTATCTCAGACTGCCTCATTGTTTCAGACAGAGATAGGCTTGTACCACACGTGGTACATAAATGAACTTACACTGTAACGGCTTTGCTTTGATATCTTATCTCTTGCTCTTCCCTGCACTGGTAATAAGTGTAAGCATAGTGCCACATGTTTTATTTTGTTTGAATTTATTTAAGCTTGATGTCTGTTTTATCAAGTTTAGTTGCATTCCCCTCAACCCTCTGTTAAAACCTTACAGCACAAACAGAGTCGAGGTGAATGTAATTAAACTTTATTAAACAGACACCGAGTTATCATACCAGGACAAACTGGCAAAAAAAAAAAATATATATATATATAATAATAAAGGTATGCTTACACAGGTTGGTCTATTAACAGTGCAGGAAGAGCTAGTGATAAGATAGGAAAAAACAAATCTAAACCGTTATCGTGTACGAACGTGTATGAAACACGTACGGTACAGGTTGACCAGAGGTTGGTCGTTGACTAGTCTAAAATAGTTTATCATAAGAGTGTACGTTTGTTTCAAGCACACATGTATACTGACACAGATTGTATCTTACGACAAGCTGGCTTTCCTGTGAGGAACGGCTTTGTACAAAGAAAATCTAAAAAAGCTGCGAAATTTTCCTTGAGAGTTAAGTACAAAAAAAAAAAAAAAAAAAAAAAAATGATGGAATTCGTTTCCCTTTTTCTCTCTGAACGGATTCGATGTTCTCTGTCATAATTGTTTGAACCTAAAAATCATGAATCTTCTTCAATTTTTTTTTTAACTTATTCCTTTTTCTTCTGCTTACGGGTGCCTGTCCAAAATCATACGAATAAAGTTTGGGAAAAGATATTCGTAAAAGATATATACATGTTTTTTTTTTCTTTTTTTTATACAATATTCCATTAAATTCAAAGCTGCCAATATTTTGAATTACTTTTACATTAATGGCAAGATATGATCATCTCACTCTATTTCAACGTTGGCCTGCATTAATCACCATTATACATTTCCTATAAACTGTTAGTCATCTGCAACATATGCTGATTTGATCTGTCCAAAAAATCTTTTAGGAGACCCCCCCCCCAAAAAAAAAAAAACATAGCTAGTGAAATTGACAAGTGTATGTGTGTGGTGTGGGGGGGGGGGCAGGGGGGCTGTGTGCTGGTTTCCAGTTTTCCAGTCTGAAATCAATTGGTTATGGGCAGGAGGTTTGCATGATTGCGATTGATTTTATCGCTGACTTAGTATACGCTGATAATGAGGCACTTTTTCAAACTTTAACAGGTGGGAGTTGGTTAGTCCTATTTTCTAATCATTGTGTATCTTATCAGCAATAGAGTGCAGAAAGTAGTTGTTGATAAGCACCATAGTGATTATTAGAATGTAATATAGGATGTTCCTCTGGGTAATGTTCTTAGCCCAATACTTTTTATACTGTTTGCGTATAATTTGTTGCTTGGTCCAGAAAATAAGCTTCCATATGAAGATGAGGATACTTTCGTTGCATAAATTCCATGCTATCTGAAAGGTGACGATTGGTTGCTAAATCCCTTACAGAGATCTAGCCAAAAGTTTTAAGTAAAAGAGTCTGCTTGTAGGTCAATGATAGTGGCTCCTCCGTAACCAAATCTTTGCATTGACAATATCCCTTTACCAATGTATATACAAGGTGACATTTTTAATTGTAAATTTACTTTTTAATTAATCCATCCTTAGGAAACGTTTTAGTACCCTTTTAATAATGTTTCGATTATTGTTCGCCTCATCATGATTTGCCGGACAGTAAATTACATTCTGTTAAATTCCTTGTTTTTGAGCAGCTTATTGATCCTCTCACACGATGAATTCTTTGTACATGTTACGTAAGATTTAACATCAATCTAAACTATGCATTGTATTTAGATCGTCCTCGACTATATCACCTTATATGACTGTAACTCCGCATAGTTATTGGTATGCAGTCTTTTATTTTACATAATTTCTCAATTATGTACAGTAATTTAGGAGTTTTACTCTAGCTGTGACTGAAGTAAAGAATCACATTCTGAATCTTGTATTTGAATAGGTTGACCTTCAGGAGCTCAAAATTGTTGCAAAAGATTTTCTGTTTAACATGCTGACATAACTTTCTTTACATAGTTTATAAGTAACTGATCTACCCTATTCAAATTGATATAGATTTATCTATAAATTTTCATACTTTTTTTTCTTATCTCACAAAAATAGTTCATTCATTATCTTTATATGTTTTATTTCCACTTCAGATCTCTTAAGTTTGTAGCATCCTGCTTTTCCTATTATGGTTGTAGTTTCAATAATAATAATAATAATAATAATAATAATAATAATAATAATAATAATAATAATAATAATAATAATAATGATGATGATGATGATGATAATATTCAATAATAATCTTAAGTGCCTTTAATCAAACCAAATAATATTGAACATAAATTTTCTATTATTATTAACTTAATTATAAACAGTATAAAAATTAAGGAAACTGCATTTATAGAATTGTAAATATTGGTGAAGATTATCATATACGAAACGAAATGTGGGTTCGTTTCACAGGATTTCATTTCTTTAAAGTGTTAATTTCTGTTTAACATTTTAGCCCTAGTGAACAAAATTAGCATCCTTCAATTCAATTAATAGTTTATGGTGATTTAATGGTTTGATAAATAAAGCTGCTCTCAGTCTGAGCAAAATAAGAATATTCGATGAAGGGAACATACTAATGAAAATCCAATTTCCCAGTTTACTTTCCCGATGCAAATTTCCGTAAGTATTCCGGGAGATGATTCTGTTTTCCCGATAATATAATGAAATATTGGCAGTCAAGAAGGAACGGCATGCATAATTCAAGCTCTACAGTTTTATGAGAGAGAGAGAGAGAGAGAGAGAGAGAGAGAGAGAGAGGAGAGAGAGAGAGAGAGAGAGAGAGAGAGAGAGAGAGAGAGAGGGAG
Source organism: Palaemon carinicauda (assembly GCF_036898095.1). Lineage (NCBI taxonomy): Eukaryota > Metazoa > Arthropoda > Malacostraca > Decapoda > Palaemonidae > Palaemon > Palaemon carinicauda. The sequence continues at coordinate 54,250,201 of NC_090744.1, read as the reverse complement.
ATTTTCTTATGCATATTTATAAGTAAAATTGTATAGCCGTAGACATTTGTTTTCTATCATTACGTTGATATTATAATTGCTTAAGAATAAAAGAGTTCAATTTCTCTTTCACAAATGATCTCGTACAACAGATATCTTAACACCGGTCGCAAAATAGAGAAGGTAATCAATAGCATGTTAATTCTGATAAAGAATAAAAAAAAATAGAAGTAGGATATAACGAAGTTAGAGGTTTTGATATATAAAAGCTTAAGATATAGGACGACTGGCGAAATCTAACCGAGGCCATTTGCGTCAATAGGCGTAGGAGGGGGAAGATGATGACGTCATATCTTTATGCTACAGTACTTTCTTTCAACACAACCTATCACTTATCACTTTAAACCGACAGTAAATGGCTAGTGTTATATTTGTTTATACTAATTATTATTTATTATTATTATTATTATTATTATTATTATTATTATTTATTATTATTATTATTATTATTATTATTATTATTATTATTAGCTAGGCTGCAAACCTAACTGAAAAAGTAGGATGGTATGAGCCCCAGGGACTAGAACAGGGAAAATTACGTAGTCAGGAAAGGAAACAACAATACAAAGAATAAGTTGGCAATAAGATTAAATATTTTAAGAACCGTAGCAACAATCAAAATGATAAAAACATTTAACAAAATAAGAGGAAGACAAATAAGAGAGAGTACTGTGATCGAGTGTACCCTCAAGCAAGATAACTATAACCCAAGACTGAAGAATACCATATACAGAGGCTATTATTATTATTATTATTATTATTATTATTATTATTATTATTATTATTATTATTATTATTATTAGGTAAGCTAAAACCCTAGTTGGGACAGCAAGTTGCTATAAGCTCAAGGGCTCCAACAGGGTAAATAGCCCTATTAGGAAAGGAAATAAGGAAATAGATAAGCGATATGAGTAAAAATCAACCAATAAAAATATCTTAAAAACAGGAACAACAGCAAAACAGATATGTCATATTTTGAAAGGGAAAACAGACTCATGTCAGCCTGTTTGACATAAAAATATTTGCTACAACTTTGAACTTTTGAAGTTCTACCAATTCAATTACCCGATTAGGAAGATCTTACCATAACTTAGTCACAGCTGGAATAAAATTTTCAGAATACTGTGTACGATTAAGCCTCATAGAGAAGGCCTGACTATTAGTATTGAATGCATAACTAGTATTACGAACAGGATGGAACTGTCCGGGAAGATCTGAATGTAAAGGATGATCAGAATTATGAAAAAATGATATGCATCATGCTTAAATAAGTAATTGAACGACAGTGCCAGAGAATAATATCTAGATCAGGAATAAGAAATTTAAAAGGCAGTAAGTTCCTGTTCAACAAATTAAGATGAGAATCAGCAGCTGAAGACCAGACAGGAGAGCAATACTCAAAGCAAGGTAGAATGAAAGAATTAAAACACTTCTTCAGAATAGATTGATTACCGAAAATCTTAAAAGACGTTCTCAATAAACCAATATTTTGTGCAAATGAAGAAAACACAGACCTAATGTGTTTCTTAAAAGTAAATTTGTTGACGAGAATCACACCTAAAATTTTAGAAGAGTCATATTGAGTTAAAGAAACATTGTCAATGCTGACATTAGGATGTTAGGGGGCCACTGGCCTTGATCTACTTACTGTGAGTTTTGTTAGAATTCAATTCCATGCCCCATACTTTGCACCATGCACTAATTTTAGCTAAATCTCTATTAGGGATTCAGCAATCCCAGTTCTACATTCAGGATGTGGAATTTATGCAAAGAATGTAGCATCATCTGCATATGCAACAAGCTTGCTTTGAAAGTAAAACCACATTTCTTGTGTATAAAGTATGAAAAGTAATGGGGCAAGAACACTACCCTGAGGAACACCAGACTTCACATTCCCATACTGACTATGGTGCCAGTGAACAACAAATGTTTGTGATC
>NC_090744.1:54228224-54230724 GCF_036898095.1 Palaemon carinicauda | reverse complement strand
CTGAGAGATTTAAGAATGCAATGAAAATGAATAGCTTACAACATTCAAACATTAAAATGTAAGGTACAAGCACATTCGGGATGTCAGGGTCACTCTCATGACTTGCAGCAGAAAGTTGCTGGCCCAGCTGCACATTATGGCTTGCATAAGTTATCATGACCTAGAATGTTTTTTTTTTTTTTCTAATCACTCCACTGACCCTTCCCAAGTGTAATGGAGATGGTATGAAGATAAAGACTGCAAAGAGTACTATTCTAGACTTGTTGGAAAAGAGAATTCAAAACCATGCTGCACCCAGCACGGGTGATGTTTGTATCATTGATGGGAACTTCCTTATCTATAAACTTTCTCCTAATTTGCCACCAACATAGGGAGGACTTCTAGCTGGTGTTCAAAAGAAAGGAGCAAAACATTAAAAAAAGGACTGATATTTTTTTATGCACACAAATCTCCATTAATTGAGAAAGATGAAAGAAATAATAGTGGTTTGGATGGAAAAGGCGCTCAAAGTTATAGAATAAGGGGAAAAGAATAATGTGGCCCCAGTGACGTCATAAACCAGATAAAGACAAGGTCATTCAAAGAAAAGTTCCCAAAATTCCTGGGACGCGATTGTAAATTGTCACAATTAAACCATTTCATTAAATAGAGGCATATATATCTTTAGTTTTTATGTTGATATTTCCACGATCAAATCATTGATGGCCAGGTATTGAGAGATCTGTTTGAGAATTTTGTAACTAATCATGAAAAAGAAGGCACACTGATTGAAGCCAATGCCAAATCAATATATGAAAAAGGATATGACGAGAACATCGTACACAGATGATTAAACACTGACATTACAGTAATTCTATTCTACCACACCTTGAGTATGAAAGCTCACATATGGATGGAAATATACCGGGATTTAATGGAAAAACTGCACACAGTACCTGGATATCACTTCCATTGTCAATATGCAAAACATTCATAGGATTCCATGCCTTAAGAGGCTGTGACTACACCTCTGCATTCCATCGAAAAAGCAACGTCTGACCCTATTGTCAAAGATTGAAATAATTTTGCTTTGAAAATTTTTCCATAATGTCTACTGAACAGCTAATCATGAACAGTGTTTGAAAATGTTTACAGCAAAAATGTATAGAGCAAAGGGGAAATCATCCTCATCTCTAAATGAGTATTGTGACCTCTATAAACTGAATAGCCAGCAAGTTAACTTCCCTTATTTTATAAATATGTTTACCGATGTATGTGTACTTATTACTTATAGTTCCCTGTTCTTTTGAAATAAGCATCATGACTTTTCTTGATTTTTTTTCAACATTTTCTAGCTTGAGTAATTACCAAGGCTATGAAGACTCTATCGATCTTTGATGGTGACCCACACCCACAGTAAAGATAATCAAGAGCCCCGATGGCAAGGTCATGGAACCTGCAGTGAAATAAGACATTTGTTACCACGAGATTCCCAACTGCATCCACCCCACAACTCTATCCAACGGATTCCCTTATGGATATTTTCAGGGATTGCTTATGCTGTCTGTTGTGGATGACATTGCCTTGAGATCAAAACCTAATAGATGGCAGATCAATGTTTGCACTACTTTCCACACCATTGCTTATTAAATGGGGGCATTTATTAGAATCATCATTTACATAGGTGCCTTGTGTATAGTATCATTGATCACAATGGATACAGAAACAATAGGTGGCAGAGATGATGTCTGTGAAAAGATTTCCGCCCATGAGTTTCCTGATTAATTTCATCAACACTGAGAATGCCAAATCCACCACTGACAATTTTTTTCAAGTTTTGGCCACTCTTCAATGCTTTCCCCAGGAAGTTTCTGGAGATGGCTGATATCTCAACACACTCAGTTGATGTGGTTATGTTAGCATAGAATAGGAGCAGGACTGATCCTTACAGAAATTCATTCAAAATAAGCCTGTCAAGGGTGGGTACAAGCAGGCCTAGCACTGATGTCCTCATCTGCGATATCCTTTTCTACCAAGGAGAAGACTCCTTCTTAAATCACCCTAGAGATCTCACAGATAAAATATGCTTAGAACATCGTTGTCGAAGGATTAGACACCGTAATTCTCTTATATCACTGTTTGGATATGATAGCTCACATATCGATGGATGGATGTATTTCAGCAGCAAAACTATAGTCCCCCTTATCAAGACCTGGAAAAAAAAAAAAAATCAGTCTGGCATTTTTGCTGCTGAAATACATCCATCCATCGATATGTGAGCCATCACATCCAAACAGTGATATAAGAGAATTACGGTGTCTAATCCTTCGACAACGATGTTCTAAGCATATTTTATCTGTGAGATCTCCAGGGTGATTTAAGAAAGAGTCTTCTCCTTGGTAGAAAAGGATAATATATCTCAAAGTAAGCTGGGCTAATGGTCTGTCCGGTCTATATTTGTTGTGCAATTTTACAGCATGAAAGTGCAATTTGTAAAAATATTTACCAGAAAAAAAAATAT
>NC_090744.1:54218224-54223224 GCF_036898095.1 Palaemon carinicauda | reverse complement strand
AGTTTTTATCTCACTCACGTTGTTTCATATATTTTCTTTCACACGTCCCAAAAACGCTATTCCTATGTTACTCATTGTAGCATTTTTTTCTGCATACAGTATTTCATGAACTTTTTTTTCACCTTGCTTTAATTTCGAGTTCTGTTTGATACAGCGTATATCGATAAGATTATTTCTTATGAAATATGAAGGGTTACTTTTTTCTCTATTGTTGCTGGGTTTTCTTTTTTTACAATGGATTTACGTTGCCGTTTCATTTCACATGCCCCCCCCCCTCTCTCTCTCTCTCTCTCTCTCTCTCTCTCTCTCTCTCTCTCTCTCTCTCTCTCTCTCTAAATGTGGTTCAGTTTAACCAAACATATTCTGTTACTGCCGTTCCTTTACTCCATTTGGGTATATATCAAAATAACGTTCTCAAAACATGTGGTATTCTTATTAAATGTACATATTTTTTTTTTTAAATTATGTTTCGAATTGTAAATATTGTTAGGCATCATATAGTATACATGTTTTTCCTTAGTTTTTCATTTCAATTTAGGGTCACTATTTCTAGTTAGCCCTCCCCAGTGGTCTCTGTCCTGCACATCTTGTTCTCATGACATTCAATAATTTACCTTTCCACCTGAACTTTGGCCTTTCCCTCACTCTTTTGCCCTCTTTTGTCACGTTCATGGCTCTTTTACACGAGTGTTCATTGTCTTTCCTCATGGCATGACCAAACCATTTCAATATTCTATCGTGAGCTTTCTTTAAAATCTCTAATAATTTAACTGTCCTCTTGATTAATTCATACCGGATCTTATCTTTTTTCTTTTTTCTTGTGACACCACACATACCCCTTGGCATTCTCGTCTCAGCCACTTCCATTCTTTTTTTTATTTTTATTTTCTCTTTATTAGCCAAGTCTCTGCCCTATAGAGCAGGGCTTGTCTAACTACGCTTTTATAAAACTTTTCCTTAATTTTTTACTGATCCTACCAAAAAAATATCTATGGTGACTCTCTCCCATACATCCATTGGACACTGAATTCTATGACTAACTTATGCATCAAGTTTTCCATTTTTACGCATATAATAACCTAGATATTTGATGAAGCTAACCCACTATATGTGTTCTTGGTCTAATTCAACTGTTCCCTGCTATTTTTCTCCTCCTATCCGCGTATATTCGGCCTTTGTGTTGCTAATTTTTTAAACCTCTACTCTCAAGTTCTTCTCTCCATCTCTTCAGTTTGAGTTGGAAACCTTCTCCTGTTAGATTAGTCAGCACAATGTCATCAACAACATTCCGCACCAAGTGTCCTCCTCTCTATCTTCTGATGTTATAACATTCATCACAATATCTAACAAGTATGGACTAAGGGTTCAACCCTGGTGGAGACCAATTTTCACAAAAAACTTCTTTGCGTGGATGCCTCTGCATACCTATTTTTTCATTATCCTGACAAATATTTCAGCTTTTGTTTCCTTCTTCATTGACCTACAAACCTTCTGTCTGGATACCCGATCATACTCTACTACCAAATCAGTAAACACCAGATGTAGTTCTTTCTGTTTCTCTCCACATTTCTCTACTGTCTGCCATAGTGCAAATATTGCATGAACTGTGCTCGTTCTAAGCATTAAACTAAATTGTTCCACACAAATTGTGGTTTCTATTTTCAATCTTCCTTCTATAATACTTTCATATGTTTTGATTGTTTTGGATATTAGTTTAATACCTCTGTAGTTTCCACACTCCTCTATTTCACGTTTCCCTTTATAGTTCTGGACTATGAAGCTATTTTTCATGTCTGTCATTCTTTCTTGGAGATATATATTAGTCATTGATGTATATCTGCTTTCGATATCTTGTGTATTCTCTTTTGGCATTCAGCTGTCTCTTGAGTTCTCATAGAGCTTATCTATTGCAATTGCTTTTGATTATGCCACTGCCCTTCTAGCTTCAATATTTGTAGTTTTCCAAGCTATATTTTCACTATATTGACTCCTTTCATAGGCTATTCCCTCCTTTTTCTTCTTTATTTTATATTGGAAGTTAGGGTTCTACCACCAGATCTCTTTCTCTCTTGGCGGTTTTCTACCAGATGTCATCCCTTCAATATTTCTTCTGCTATTTAAAGGACCATTGCACTATTTTCTGTCCACCAGATGTTGACATCTTCTGTCAATCTGATGCCGCTAAGAACTGCCTCCTAAATTTCACACTAATTTCTTGATCTTCTAATCATGACCATTTTATATTCGGTAGGACTCCTTATTTCCCCATTCCAACTCATCTTAACAAGAGATCTGCCACTACTAGACTATTCTGTCTGCTAACACACTCTTCTTTAATGACCTTAAAATTCTTCACTTCTCTTAAATGGTTCCTTCTACAAATTGAAACAATCTATTTGTGTTTGTCTTCCCCCACAACTATGTGTCACATAGTCATCATTTATTACCCCCCCCCCCCAAAAAAAAAAAAAAAAGTGTTGTTAACTGCTTCGACCATTCTTGCTGCTTACGTTCAGTGTTCTAAATTCCATTTCTTGAACTTGCTTTTATACCCGCCCAGCCTTGATGAGATAGCCTTTATTGATTTCACTGGGAAGTCAGGCGAGGTCTCTTGAGTCAAGTGGGAGGGGAACACCCTGGTCTTCCCCTGGTAACTGTTCCTGGCTTTTCATGGTTTCAGCCTTTTTTTTTATGGTTGGATGCCTTCTTGTCACCAACCCTGGGATCAGGACTGATGTAAAGATTTCAAGATACCCCACTTTCAAGCTACACCCCTTCTAACCTGAAACCGGTTTCAGATTACCGGGAAGGGGCGGTAGTCTGAAACCAGTTTCAGATTACCGGGAAGGGGCGGTAGTTTGACACCCGTTTCAAGGTACCCCACCCTCCTGTTTTAAAGTTACCCCTCATCAAAATGAAAAAAAAAAAAATATATTGATATGACAGTGCAAATATGTATCATACATTTATTGGTGATCTCGCGGCAGTAGAAAACCAGTTCCTTTTCGTATCTAAGAAAAATATTGTATATTAGTGAATTATTTGAAGAGTAAAAGTTATAGACAGCTGTATAATCTTTGTCATATCGGTAAGGTAAAGATTTATTTTATTTTATAATCAAATAACTAAACATTGGGTGTTTGATTTGAGTTCCAAGGAGGAGAAAAGGTCACTATAACTATCGTTCTTTCTGTGGTCATATCGACGAATTAAGGAACGATTGACTATTGTGCACTAGTATTATGTAACAGGCAAATTTACTCACTGAAGGTTCCCAAGTTCATTTTAGGGAAAAAGAAAAATAAATGATGCGCTTAATGCGTTTCCTTTTATAACTTCATGAGTATGATAGTCGCTAAGAAGAACAAAACAATAAAAGGATAAAGACATGACAAAAATAAACCATACCAGTAGATAAAAGCCTGCATATTATATATATATATATATATATATATATATATATATATATATATATATAAATAAATATATATATATATATATATATATATATATATATATATATATATATATATATAACCTAATAATTTTTTGTTGACCCTGATCAAAAGGAATTAGTTAATATCTATTAATGAGATGCTGCACAAAAACTAGGTAGATAGCTTGAAACCGATTTCAAATTAGCCACGAAAGTAGTTTGAAGCCGGTTTGAGGTTACCCTCCCGGTAGCATTATTACACTTAAAAAACTGGTTCATCTCTATTGCCCCGCAGCTAATCAACTGCTTGATCTCACAGCCAGTGCTTATGTCACGGCTCGCTAACCTATGACGCCAGAGAATGTTACCAAGTAACATATATGTCTTTCTTAAACATTCATGTATGTTTATTTTTCCTCCTTATTACTGCCAATGTAATTGCTAAAAGAAGTAACTGTGTATGAAAATAAAACGTTTTACAAAACGTTTCTTTCAATAATTTCACATGTTTTGACAACAATTATGAAGAGGAGTTACCGTGGAGGCTAATAACCGGCCATAAATTTAGCCTTCGACAACGGCAACATTATATTGATTTTGAAGGGGTGGTTTTTTATGACAACCAGTTTCTAAAGTGTAACAATGCCTCCCGGTAGCCTGAAATTGGTTTTAAATTAACACGAGGTACGATTTGAGCTTAGGGGTAGTTTGAAACCTGTGCGCTAGCATAGGGGATTCTTTTTTTTTTTTTTTTTTGGTGGGGGGGTGGGTAGGTGTTGGGGCTTGCGCCCTGTATGTGTACAGTATAAAAGTGTAATCCAGGAATATATATATATATATATATATATATATATATATATATATATATATATATATATATATATATATATATATATATATATATATATTCATTATGCTTTTTGCGTATGGGTGCGCATATTATTATATTTAAGAGAGACCAATGTAGTAAACTCCAAAGAAAATATATTTGCTCCAAATGACTTCATTTTCCAAGTGCTAAGGATTTAAAGTTTAATTGTCATGCCTCGCTCTTGGATATGTTTCTCTTCCGCAGACTTTGAAATATAAATATTTTGAATATATGGTTTCCAAAAACTGAAGCGCCTGTTTTTTTACTTACATACATATTTTCCACCGAACTTTGTTTGGGGCATGACCACTAAAACACTAAATCAATATGAAGGCTTAGATAAACTGACAATCACTTGGCATGGAATCTGTTGTATACTTTAGCATCATAACCCCACATGAAGAAGACGGGAAGGAAAGCTCAAAAATTTAAAAGAAAATTCCCCCTTTTTTTTTTTTTTTTTTTTTTTTTGAGACTTTATCCCATTAACACACACTCATCATCACCAGCAATCATAAATTCCACAGAGCATCGAACTTTCGGTGATTGGTATCATAACATTAAATCGCTAAGACAGAAAGTTTAATTAACTGACAGGAGGGAATAACCAAATCCCCAGGAAATCAAAATGAACACTGATTACATAGTATAAAAAAAAAAAGACAATAACCACCCGGGTTTGATGACAAACAT
>NC_090744.1:54205724-54208224 GCF_036898095.1 Palaemon carinicauda | reverse complement strand
GGTTATTCCTATTTTTGTAGCAATTTCGCTCGGTGGTGTTCCCTGTTGATCTAACGTTTTTGATCGATTTTGTGAGGATTATAAGCAATCTCCTGCTTCTTTCGCCTCTGAAAAGTTGAATATTGATTCTTTACAGGTTATAAATTTTCAGAGCCTGTTTCACAGAGAAATTAGAGTAATATGTTGTGCTTAGGAGCTAGGCGTGTTACCGGAGACGCCATGGGCGCTATCGTTCGTTAGGCATGTGTTATTTAGTTAGCAGAACGACTTCCGGTTGAAATAGCATTAATAAATTATGAAAGCTATTTAGGCATAATTATACTAGGAAAGATATTTATGTTATGAATAATTTTCCTCTTTCTTTGTCGATCGTATATGTTAGAGTTTTGGTGATTTAGGTAACCGAGATCTCGTCTTGCCTAGGCGATGTAGTATACTTTCAGACACTGCCCCGTTTACCCATGTGTATCGTTTTATTGATTTTAAGGAAGATAGTATATCTCCTAGAATTATATAACTTGATACTTGTCTCCTTTGGAGAGTTAAGGGTAATCCCCCTTTCCATCTGAGTGCCGCCACAGGCGGCAACCCTTTCTGGTCTTGCCATTGAGTAGTTAACTCTGGTTTGTCTAGGGTAGGGTTTTTTTTGTCTCACACCTTTGCCGGCGAGTGTCAGGCTTGGGTTTTTGACAGAATCTCAGAGTATTCAGTCTACCGACAGCAGAGCTGCATGGTGAGTAATCATTCCCCTACCGTCTTATAGCCGCCGGCATAGGAGGCTAAGTCTCCCTAAACCGCACCTGGGGTGATGGTATGATGCCGCCACCTTCTCCCTGCCGTTTAGAAGACTAGTCCTGTGCTGGCAGACCCTAGGCTGAAGAATAGACATTCTTCTGTCACCTAGGATGGTGCCGACACTGAAACGATGTTTCTCCCTTGTTGAGAGGGGGCGGCAAACCTGCCGGACCCTCCTAACACTATTTCGGCAGAGCCTAGATTGAAGAATAGTCATTCTTATGCCGCCTAGGAAGGCATCGATACTGAAACAGAGTTTCTCCCATGTGTAGTGTGAGTGGCAACAATAATATATATATATATAATATATATATATATATATATATATATATATATATATATATATACATATATATATATATATATATATATATATATATATATATATATATATATATATATATATATATATATATATATATATATATATATATATATATGAATAAATATCAACACAACATCGTGTTCAAATAGAAATAAATTTCTACCTCATACTTGGGATCGAACGCTAGCCCCTGGCCTTTCATTAGAAGGGGCTAGCGTTCGATCCCAAGTATGAGGTAGAAATATATATATATATATATATATATATATATATATACATATATATATATATATATATATATATATATATATATATATATATATATATATATATATATATATATATATGCTTTCATATACAGACACATGCATAAATATATATACATTCTTAGTGCATCATCTAACACAATTTCAGGGTACTCAATTTATTACCTATTGGTCTAATCTTATTTATATCATCATCAATATATTCAGGGCTGCCGACTCAAAATGCTCCTAAAACACAAAAGTAAATACAGATTTCTTAACTTTGTTGCTTTGAATAGAGTAGTAATGGACTTATGCTGAGATATTCGTTGGCTCTCTATATACACTAAACTTAAGTTTATTGTTACGCTTGTGTATACGACAGGCCAAAAAAGGTAGGGTACAAGCAGAGCAGCGAGGTAAATGCAAATAAACTTTATTCAATAGATATGGAGTTTTTATGCAAGCAGTTGAGAGATGAATGCCAAAAAAAAACTCAACCACTCTAAAGTATATGATGGCAACTGAAACAGGTTGTTTTATTATCTGTAGGAGAGCTAGCGAAAAAAAAAAAAAAAAAAAAAAAAAAAAAAAAAAAAAAAAAAAAAAAAAAAAAAAAAAACCTTACAGTGTATTACCGTACATTATATGATACTCGTGTGGTACACTATGATGCTGTAACTTTTTTTTTCCCCCTGTGTTTGGATTATCAACCGATTCATTATACTGATTTGATAGATTTTTACTTATTTATATTTTTTTTCGGATGCATTTCTTACTTTACGGTTCTGAGTCCCCAGAACCGTTGAAGTTTTATTTTTATATTTTAGATATACTTTTCTTCTCTTCTTTTTTTCTTTTCCTCCTTGTTTACCCTTGCTTCCTTTATCTTTCAAGCTGAATATTCAAGAAAACTTATTGGCATTCTTACGTTGACAATCATAAGGCTCAACAATGTGTTTTTTTTCTTTTTTGCACAGCCTCAAACAGATAAAACATTCTTAAACAAGTTTATATAAATATATTTTTTTATTACTGAGAGTCGAACATAGAAACATTATTACTAATTATGAAGTTCAGTATGTTTTCTATTTACGCTGACAGTATTTCTAATTTGAATATATATATATATATA
>NC_090744.1:54178224-54200724 GCF_036898095.1 Palaemon carinicauda | reverse complement strand
TGGATCCATCCTATGCCCGTGTCCTGTCCAGCGGAGGCGGTGGTGGATGATGGTGGCCTCCACGCTGGTCATCGAGGCACTTTCTAAGACTTCAATTTTGGTGGTGTGGCTTTCCCAGGGGATTTTCAAGATCTACCTCAGTTTCATTTGTTGGAAGCATTCTAGGTTTTTAATATCTCTTCTATATAGAGTCCATGTTTCACATGCATACAGGAGTGTGGTGAGGACTACTGCCCTGAACACCATTATTTTGGTGGTCATTGTCAGTGCGTGGTTGTTAATTACGCGGCAGTTGAGTCAGCCAAAGGCGTAGTGGGCTTCCTTGATCCTGTTCTCCACGTCCTTTTTGCTTGTTGGAGATGATTTTAGGATGCTCCCTAGGTAGGAGAACTGGTCCACATGTTCTAACGGTTGGTCATTTACTGTGGTATTGAGGTTTGGGAGCATCAGTCCTGGTGGATGTTGGACGAGGGTCTTGGTTTTGTCTATGCTGACTTGCATCCCAAAATGTTCGTAGGCAGAGTTGTATGCATCAGCAGGTCCTCTGCGTCTGACCTGGGATGGCATTGTCGTCAGTATACTGCAGTTCTCGCACTGCACACAAGGTGGTCTTGGTTCTGGCGCGGAGTCTAGCGAGGTTGAAAATGCCTCCATCCATGCGGAAACGTAGGTCGACTGAGGGTGTGTCTGCGGGAATCTCTTTGAGCATTGCTGCGGTGTATAGCGAGAAACACGTTGGGGCCAGAACACAGCCCTGCTTCAGGCCACCGTTGATGAAGAATGGGCCTGAAAGAGAGTTCTGGTGGCAGACTCTCCCAACCATTCCGTCATGGAGGGCATGCACCAGCTTGACAAAATCGGGTGGGCAGCCATATCTTTTGAGGACAGCCCACATGACAGGTCGAGGTACTTTGTCGAAGGCCTTTTTCAAATCCCAGAAGATGAACATTATGGGCTGTTGTTGTTCGAGGCTCTTCTCTTGTAGTTGTCGCGCGCAGAAGATCATGTCTATGGTCCCGCGGGAAGGTCGAAAGCCACACTGGGACTCTGGCATGACGTCTACTGCGAGAATAAGGAGGCGATCAAGGAGAATCCGAGTGAAAATCTTACTCGCGATTCTTAGTAGTGATATTTCCCGGTAGATGTTACAGATCTCACAGTCTCCCTTCTTGAAGATGGTAATGATGTTTGCATCGCGGAAGTCACTGGGGAGGGCCTTGGTCTCCCATATTTTCAGTATAATGAGCATCAAATGGTTCCTCAACCCGGGGCCACCGTGAGTGAGGAGCTCCAACGGGATGTTGTCTGGCCCTGGGGCTTTGCCGGGCTTCATACGCTACAGGGCCTTGTTGAAGTCCTGGATGGAGGGTGGTAGTGCCATCCAGTGACGGACAGGATGCTGCGGGGTCATTCGCAGGAGATCGTCTGGGGTGTCTGCTTGGTCATTGAGGAGGTTCTCAAAGTGAGACCTCCATATGGCCAGGATGCCTTCGTTGTCGGTGATGGTCGTGGCCCCATCCGCGTCCTTCAGGCCGCCGACTGTTGACCGTGTGGGACCGAATATTTCCTTTGTTGCTGCATAGAAGCTGTGCAGGTCATGTTGGTCAGTGAAACTGTATTTCTGCAGCTTTTCTTTGCCACTAGGTATTCTGGGCTTCACGAATCCCTCTTTGGCAATCAGCTTCAGCCACCTTGTGAGCACATTTGCTAGCTGCTGTTGGTTGGTTTTCTAAAGTAAGGCATGGTTGTCGTTTGGTTTCAATGAGAGGAGAGATGGTAGCATCCTTCTCATTGAACCAATCCTGCCGTTTCTTGGTGGTGTAACCTAGTGTTTCCTCCGTGGCATGTGCCATGGCGTTTCTGAGGGTGGTCCAGTGGTGCTCAACAGTGGCCTGACCCACGGGGTCTGCAGGGTCTGCGAGGTGACGTTCACAGGCTTCCTTGTAGTTCTCTGCCACCTGTGGGTTGCGGAGCTTGCTACAATCAAAGCGTTGGTGTGGTACTCTGTCAGGTGCCCTTCTGGGTGATCGTAGGGTCGTCACAGAGAGTCGGGAGATGAGGAGTCTGCGGTCCGTCCAGCAGTCGTCCGCTCCGGGCATGGATCAGGTGATGCAGACGTCTCCTCGGTCTCTGGCTCTGGTCAGGACGTAGTCCAGGGTGTGCCAGTGTTTAAACCGTGGTTGTCTCCATGTGGTCTTTTGTCGCTTTGGTAACTGGAAGATAGTGTTGGTTACCACAAGTTGGTGTTCTGCACACAGACCCAGTAGGAGTTGGCCATTGGCGTTGCAATTTCCAATGCCATGGCGGCCGATGATTCCCTCCCACAGGCGATGGTCTTTGCCTACTCGGGCATTAAAGTCGCCAAGCACAACGAGCTTGTCGTTGGCGGGCGCTGCCTGGATGGTGCGGTCGAGCTGGGTGTAGAAGGCAGCTTTGTCATCATCGGTTGAGGTCATAGTCGGAGCGCAGACAGAGATCAGGGTGAGGTGTCTGTCCCGCGTGATAGGGATGCGGACAGTCATCAGGCACTCACTGATGGCCTTGGGAGCGAGGTTGTGCTGCTGCACCAGCTGGGAACGGATGGCGAAGCCGACACCGTGGATGCGAGGCTCCTTTAGGGCCTTGCCATTCCAGAAGATGGTGTAGCCTGTTCCAGCTTCCCTGATGTACCCATCTTCGGGTAGTCTGGTCTCGCTAAGAGCCGCCACATCAACATTGAGGCGGGCTAGCTCCTTGCAGACGAGGGATGTACGTCGTTCCGGGTGGTTGGTGTTCCTCACGTCTTGGAGGGTGCGGATGTTCCACACACCTAAGGTTAATATTTCTTCTTGTTGTTTCGACCGCATTAGTGGGATGTCCGCCAGCCGCGGTGAGCTGACCAGACGGGTTTGCCGTGTCCGATGTTTACCCCACCTTTTCTAGGGGCTTCCCCATGTGGGGTGGGCTGCGGTGTCCTCAATAGGCCAGCCCAGTCACGGGTCCAGCTGCCGAACTCTGGTGTCACGGCACCGTCACCAGAGAACGACTAAATCTTAGACTCGCCGCCTGAGTGCAGTCTTGGGCTAAGGGCTTACAGCTATCCAGGCCTGCCCCCTTCACCCACGGTGCTGTCGCCTCAGGACTTGGTGGTGGTGATGATGATGATGATGGTGAGAAAGAGATGAAGAAGGGTGGAGGAAACGACAGAATGACAGTAGCTGGGTATATTGTTTTGGGTTGTAGTGGCTTTGCAACGGCCACACACACACACTTGGCCCACATCGTTTTCACTGCGGCTCAAGATATATGAGAGAGGCGGCTTCTCCTATGTTGGTTGCATCGGGCTGCCGGGTTCTTGTTATGTCAAGGCCCGCCTTGTTGCCTGCCCGACAGGCATTGCCCTCTTCCGCCGGCGCTGAGAAGCTCCGCCGTTGGGGTCTTGTTTAGTTTGATTTTGGAGTTTCCCTTCTCCTAGCCCTTGCCTAACTGAAATAAAGGAAAAGGCCTATAGGGGTCCAGTCTTGGTCTGGTCTCTCAGAACTGGCCTTAGCGGTATGGTTGAGCCTGCCAGGGTGGATAAACCACCCCGCCGCCATTGCCCACTCCATCATTGAGACACTCAAGCCCCTCTACTGCAGCAAAGTGCTGGACCATCAGAGGGGATATATATATAAATATATATATATATATATATATATATATATATATATATATATATATATATATATATATATATATATATATGTATAATGTATATATATATATATATATATATATGTATATATATATGTATATATATATATATATATATATATATATATATATATATATATATATATATATATACATATACATATATATATATATATATATATATATATATATATATATATATATATATATATATATATATATATATATGTATATATATATATATATATATATATATATATATATATATATATGAATCAAAGTCATTGGGGAGTACCCTATCGACTTAAGAATTGCAAATTACATAATTCAGTCTAGAGAATCATGGGAGGAATTACAAGAGATGATGGAAGATCTGAAGAGAGAAAGCAAAAATTTAGCACTGAAATTATATATAAGGGAAACTGTTATAATGTTCAATAAAAACTCAGAGAGACAACAAATAACGGTTATGGACAAACCTCTATAGGTTGTTGATGAATATACGTACTTAAAACAGACTGTACGCGTTTCCACAGGACATAGATCCAAAATTAAAAGTCGGATAAGCATGGGATAGAGAGATTTTGGTAAACAAAATTACTTCATCAAATGTAAAATGCCACTTTCTATAAAAAGAAAATTACTTAATGTGATAGTCTTACTATTGTTACTTATACATCAGAAACTTAGAGGCTTATTAAAGCCTCAGAACATAAAGTAGTTCCAACTCAAAGAGCTTTGGAAAGAATAATGATGGGAATATCACTAACGATAGAAAAAGAGAAACGTGGATAGGAGAGCCAACTAAAGTAGAGGATATTCTAACAGCATGTAAGGAAAAGAAGTGGACACGGGTAGAACATATAACGAGAATGATAGATAATATATGGACATTATGAATAAAAGAATAGATTCCTAGAGATTGCTAAAGAACAAGAGGAAGGAAGAGAATTTGGTGGATTGACGAAATAAGAAACTTATAAAAAGAGCATGAACAGATGAAACTGGAAGGAGTTTTCTGAGTCCTTCATTCTACAATGGATTAGTATCGGCTGTGGTTGATGATGATGATGATGATGATGATGATGATGATAATGATATACAAACCTCTCCCCGCCTTTTTTTACAAGGAAAATCGCGTGGATGGGATAACCCTTCCGATGGAATGAAAACATATTTTTGTTTTACGATTTTAATTTCAGTATTTGTAAGCTAAGAGAAGAGAGAGAGAGAGAGAGAGAGAGAGAGAGAGAGAGAGAGAGAGAGAGAGAGAGAGAGAGAGAGAGAGAGAGAGAAAGAGAGAGAGTATTTTCTGAGTTATTATTTTGAGTGCTTAGAAGTGCTTAGAAAATACACGAATGACCGTAGAATAACTACATTATCCCCTATCAAATTATTATCAATGTTATTCGTTTCTCTTACAGTAATTATCCTTGTTATCATGATTCTGGAGAACAAGAAATTAGAAACAGATGTAAGAGGGGAGAGGGTTATTCATGGCAGTGATTGGGTTACACCCACCTCTTAAAGGAAGAATGACCACAAGAGTTGGAAAAAACAGAAAGAATAAAATAAGTTCTGCATGAAATAACCAATTAATAAATGACCTCAAGATTTGAAATAAAAACATCCAAACGTAAGTTGAGTAATATGCCCACGTCAACAAAAGTAGTAATGATAGTGCTTTCATTAGTTAACTGTTATGATGATTTTAATAGAAATATTCAAAGAAAGAAATAGTTGAAATAAAAATGGTGATAATGATAAACTTATTAAAAAAAAAAAAGTAAGAACAAGAGCAATGAGATATTTCTGGCCTCTGCCAAAGGTTAATGGAGTCGTCCATGTCCTAAGATCTATTTGAGATGGAAATTTCGTCAAAATCTGTAAATTTGTTTTTACGTTATCTTTGGAATGGTGAGAAATGCAAATCCGTATCTAGAATCTGGATTCGGATCCATAACATTAAAATTCGATGGGGTCGTCTATGACCCAAGTCTTATGATCTATCTGTCGTGAAAATTTCATCTAAAGTTTTGACGTTATCTTTAAAATGGCGATAATTCAAATCCAGATCTTGAATCAGGACCGGGATCCGGATCATCTCCAAAATTTAATAGGATCGTCCCTGACAAAAGATCTATCTTTAATGATTTTTTCTTTAACTCGTTAATTACTTTTGACATAATCCTGTCCACAGACACACAGACAGACAGATAAATCAAGACTCGATCGCATAACCTCCTTGCAGAGGTAATAATGGTGATAATTATGTTAATGATAATATAGTAATAATAATGATAAAAATTTTTCCAATCAATTTAATTAATAATTGAGTTTAGGCTTCTTCTTTTCATGAGTGTACATTATATAAATGTAGAGAAAATAGCCTTACTTTAATAGGCGTTCCATGCTAAAGGAAAAAACTGGAAGAAAAATTTAAAAAGTTGCCCAGTAGAGCTGAAGGTTTGGATGTAAGGACCCCGGGATATTTATGTGGAGAGGTTTAAATTCTGCAATATTGAGTGTGGATAAACCGTTTCAAGAAAACGAGAGTCAAAAGGGTATTTGCTTAAGCTTGAAATAATGTTATATTTTGCTCTCTCTCTCTCTCTCTCTCTCTCTCTCTCTCTCTCTCTCTCTCTCTCTCTCTCTCTCTCTCTCTCTCTCTCTCTCTCTCTCTCTCTATGTAGTTTGAACGCCACATATTCTAAGTCTGCCAATTGCATTTGCAGCCTTTATTTTTCCTAATAAATGCCTTACGTAAACTATTGAACGACAGGTAATTAATGATGGTCAAAACCTTGAAATGTTATTTAGGAATATAAATGTTGTGGTGATTTCGAACAGAGTATAAATGTTGCTGAATATATTGGCTCTGATGGTGTAAAGGATATATTTTTTAACATATAGGTTTCGCTTTGGTTTGCTTAATCTTTCAGAGAGAGAGAGAGAGAGAGAGAGAGAGAGAGAGAGAGAGAGAGAGAGAGAGAGAGAGAGAGAGAGAGAGAGAGAGAGAGATAATTAATTAGTTATGTTTTTAGCGTGTAACGCTGTTTGAGTAATAGGAGGTTTGTTTATTTAATTTTTTTAGATAGTGTAGGAGAGTAAGGAAAGTCTTGCGTGATTGTGTTCTTTTGTATGACTGACCATATAAGAGAAAGGACATTATTTATAATGCTTGAACGTACCTTCAATCATTGGAAATGTTATTACCCTGTGGTAAGGGTGTAAGACGGCGTAAGAGAAGAAGCCGATCGTAAGAGCAATCACGGATGGCAGAGTGGGGAAGAGAAGGGATGAATATGATGATGTACAAGAAGGACATGGGTTTAAAATTAAAAGTGAAAATAGGAATTATATTTTAGAATGCCTCTCAGTTGTAAATTGGAATGTATGAACACCTGGTTTCAAACGTTGGATAAGCACCTGATGATTAATGGAGTTGGAGGAGTGGAAAGCCAAAAAGATTATATCCTGGTTAGATGAGTTGACAAAAATAATGTAATGAGTGGTAAATAGATTTTGGGGAAAGTTGTGTTATACAAAATAGAATAGTAATGATGGATTTCGAAATTAGAGGTATAAAACCCAAGAAGAGGTATTGGAAATCTAGAATTAAAGTTTGTAACCTTAGTAATTGGGCAGAGAAAAAATATGAAAAGTATAAGGTCATTGATGAAAGACATATGTATAGGAGAAAAAGAGGGAAGAATCAGAGCATATGATCTATCAAAAGTAGAAAAGGGGTGTTGGGATACAGAGGTGCAAGTATCAGTTGAAAGAAAAACAAGGACTGGTGAGCAAAGCATGCACAAGATGCAGAGAAACGCTACAGAGAAGAAGAAAGGGATTCAAGGAGAATTGGAAGTGTTACAACAGTTGAATGAAAAGCTAGGGATAAGGGAATGATAAAAAAATATCTAAAAGATTTCAAACTTGAGGAAAAAGAAAAGAGGATTTGGGGCAACTGATAGTCATCAGGGATAGAGATGGAAATATATTGAATGGGGATGCAACATTAAGCAAATGTGAGATTATTCTGAACATCCATTGAATACTGAAAATAAGAGACAGGAGCTGGGAGAAGCACAGAGGGTGTAAGATTCAGTGATGGCGATACAGAATGCGGGAGGAAAAAATAAATAAATTGAAGCACCAGATACATCAGAGTTTCAAATTGAAGTAGAAGAGATACTAGGCACAGACCGTAAAGGAGTTATGGAGATTTATTAGTATGGATATAGGAAGAGGAAGTAATGCCTAAAGGCTGGGGAGGGGGGTAGTCTAAAGATATGTAGATTTAGGAAGAAAGGCGATCCTAGATCACGGCTTGAAAGAGCATGGTTTGAAAGTGTTTAAGAGGATACTAGACCAGAGATTTAGAGCCTTTATAAAGAGGGCAACAGCAGTATGTATTCATGAGTGGGAAAAGAACTGTGGATGTAATCTTTATAGTAAGGCAGCTACAAGAAAAAAAGACTAGGATATCAGTATCATGTCTCTGCTATTGGTATATCTATAAAAGTCTTATGATAGAACACCAAGTGCTATTATGGTGCTTGAGGAAGAGGAAAGTCGCAGAGAAGTCTGTTATAATGGTTGATGATATATACAAAAGAATAAGGAAGAAAATAAAAACAGCATTGTGAAATCAAAAACATTTGAAGTTAGTTTTGGATTATATCAGGGGAAAACATACAGCATGTTTTGATTTGCGCTATTCATGGATATGGTAAGTAAAGAAATCAGAAATGAAGAGTTTTGGGGGTTGATATATGCATATGATTTGGTGGTGACTGCTGAAAAAAAAGGGGGAAAACTTTCAGAGAAAGGTTGTAAAATGGCAAGCATCTTTGGAGATGGGTGGCTTGAAGGCAAATGTGGATAAGACTGAAGTCATGGTGAGCTGTAAGGAAAGTAGGGACAGGATAGCATTCGTAAAAGTGAGAGGCTTGGTTATAAAGGAGGTGGAACGATGTAGATTCTCGATATCTACTATTTTTCATAAGGGAGGGTTTGAGGCAGAGGTGGAGAGTAGGGTAAAAGCAGCTTGGGGAAGTGAAGGGAAGTAGCAGTGTTGTGGGATGTTGCAAGAACAATCCCCAGTTAATAAGAGTATATTTATTAACGCAGAAACTGTCCTCTGCATACAGTCCTTCTTTGCACAGCCACCAATCTGTGGCAAATGGAACTATATTCTGTTCCAGTCGCCTCGATTGACCAGTCACTTATTGGTAGTCATAATCGTCGTCGTCATCATCATTTTCATTATAAACAAGAAAAGTATATATTCTACAGGCAGGGTTCTTGAAGACATTAAGTTCTTTATCTGCTGACCATTCCAGTAATCATTATACGTTCCTGGTTGTCATCAACAAGCTATTTATGTGCTCAGCTGGCAAACAACAGCCCAAGCCAAAATAAACCTCCAAAGGAGGAATTACGACCTGAAAAAAGAAAAATATTCCAAACACTCCTAGCTAACTTTACTATCGCATTATAATCAAGGATAAATAATACACTTTTTATCATTCAGAATCACTCTTAGAAATATAACCAAAATTGTACTTACTGGTATAAGAAAAAAATAAACACTTCTTAGCTGGTCAAAATGATAAATGATAATCCAAGCACTCAAATCAAACAGAACTGGCTCTGAATGCAGTCAAATGAAAAAATAAATAAAAAAATGAAAAAAAATATTCGCTTAAAACATTCATCCTTCTCCTAAACAAACTAAAAATAAAATAAACAAATAACGACAATTATACTAACAGTTTCTCTCTCTCTCTCTCTCTCTCTCTCTCTCTCTCTCTCTCTCTCTCTCTCTCTCTCTCTCTCTCACAGGATTTGGCAAAAAAAGAAAGAAAAAAAAAATCCTCCACAGCAGGAGTGGTATGGGATAAGAGATGCATAGCACATTGTTATGGCCAATGTGGATACCCAGATCAAAAATTTTGTCTTCAAGACGAAATGAGGAACCAAAGCTTGAAAAATTTGAGATGAAAATGCTAAGGAGAATTATGGGATATCTGTTGCATGAAAAATTGAACATTTATCAATTAAGAAGTATGGCAGGTATAGTAAAGAAGATTGCTGGGAAAGAATGGAATTGGTTTACCTACATTATTTTTAATGTTTGTATTTTTAAATGTTCAGGCTGCTCTTCATCCTGTTCATGACTCGTATGGTTTAAGACAGCGGACTTTTCTTTATCTCTTATGAATTGTGATATTTATTATTGATTGGGAGTAAAACGGACTTTTATATGATTTGCTTGTTGAAGAGTCAAGTCACATAAGTATTTTCGAATGGACTACTCTGTGAAATATTGACGTTGATGATGATGAAACGATTGACGTGAGGTTACCATCGGCCCTAAAAAACTGTGGCAAGGTGTTGTTAAATGTTAAGATCTACACTGCTCAGAGCACAAAGTCAGTTCAAGGTGAAAATGCTCTTGTCATTTACCTTAAGCTATGCTGCCAAATCAACCTTCGAACGTCTCTCTCTCTCTCTCTCTCTCTCTCTCTCTCTCTCTCTCTCTCTCTCTCTCTCTCTCTCTCTTTTCCCATTCATGTGCTTTTGTATGTAATATTGTTGTCGTTCGTATGTTATTAACTCCACCAAGGAGGCTATGTTTTTTTTAGTTGGTTTATTTATTTATTAAGGTTTCTGTGGACAGTATCACATCAAAACCACTCAACGGATTTTGACGATATTTTCATCACATAAATATCAGATCGTGGACCAATTTTTGAGATGATCTGGAAACGGATTTGTATTGTACCAACCGTGTTTCACACGATCGTACATAATTCATTTTGTATGTATTATGCATGTATCTTTGCTCCCACTAAAAGGAACCAGAATAAACATGTCTGCGTTTCTCCTATGTAATATTGTCTGTGTTTTTAACATGAAATTTCCTGTTTCCTTGAGGTTTTGTCTATAAAGGAGAGTGTTCTTTAAAAAACTAACTCAGTTGCTTTCATACTGCCTTTGAGTCACAACCTTCTCTCGGCCGTCACATTGGTGACCCCGGAAGTCGACTCGCTCCCACCGCCTTCCACCCCAACCTCCATCGTTGGTACTATGGCGGACTCTACAGAAGTTGGCGCTGTGGCTGCCCCATTGAAAAATCTTTCGCAAGCGGAGAGGCGTTTGTTTGGTTTCAGCATGCAGAAATCCAGTTTCGCATCAAGGGCGTGACTCGCTCAACCACCAAAGCAGATTATGTTCTCGCGGCGATACCCAAGGACACCTTCCCGGAAATATCCGACTGGCTTTGTGAAGAAGGAGATACCCCAATAGCGTATGCTGCCCTCAAAATATACCTTCTGCAGCAGTACTCGCCGTTGCCAGCCGCCCATTTAGCAAAGCTTTTTCAGCTCTCACAACAATCATTGGGGGACCCAAGGGCTTTGCTTGCCCTCAGGGAAATGACTAGAATCGCTCACATTCAACCTGCGGCAGACGGCTCTCCTCATGAGCTGAACCTACTTCGTGCCCTTTGGATACGCCTTTTACCCGGACCTATACGTGCTGCCATACCCGATGTCGATAGTATACCCATAAAGGAATACATGACCAAAGCTGATGCCCTTATGGACAGCCACTCCAGGACTTCCATCAATGCCTCCACCCCTGACGAAGAGGATGCCTATTCAACGTCAACCAAAGCAGACATAAATGCCGTAGGACATACACGCCTATCCCGTGACGTGCCGAAGCAGCGACAAAGCCACCCACCACCCACCAATCGCTCGCGCCCCAACAAACGACTTCTACAGCCACTTACTACCTCCCATCCGCCGCAGTTTTGCTACTACCACTTCAGATTCGGGGCAACCGCGAAGAAATATGCCAAAGATTGTCAGTGGGCAAAAAATGTGTAAGTAGGCCATCGCTTGTGGCGGTGGCCTCCCATGTTTCTAATCTTTTCTTTTTACATGATGCAGGAACGGGCGTGCGATTTTTGGTAGACATGGGGGCTTATCGTTCTCTTTTCACAAGGGAACTCTTCAAGACACGACATAGTCTGTCTACATCTGCCGACGTCTGCTTGGTAGCTGTCAAAGGATCTACGATACCCACCTACAGTTATGAGGACCTCATATTATCGTTCGGAAATGGTACATTCAATTGGAAGTTTCTCGTTGCTGACGTCAAATTGCCAATCCTAGGTGAGCTGACCAGACGGGTTTGCCGTGTCCGATGTTTACCCCACCTTTTCTAGGGGCTTCCCCATGTGGGGTGGGCTGCGGTGTCCTCAATAGGCCAGCCCAGTCACGGGTCCAGCTGCCGAACTCTGGTGTCACGGCACCGTCACCAGAGAACGACTAAATCTTAGACTCGCCGCCTGAGTGCAGTCTTGGGCTAAGGGCTTACAGCTATCCAGGCCTGCCCCCTTCACCCACGGTGCTGTCGCCTCAGGACTTGGTGGTGGTGATGATGATGATGATGGTGAGAAAGAGATGAAGAAGGGTGGAGGAAACGACAGAATGACAGTAGCTGGGTATATTGTTTTGGGTTGTAGTGGCTTTGCAACGGCCACACACACACACTTGGCCCACATCGTTTTCACTGCGGCTCAAGATATATGAGAGAGGCGGCTTCTCCTATGTTGGTTGCATCGGGCTGCCGGGTTCTTGTTATGTCGAGGCCCGCCTTGTTGCCTGCCCGACAGGCATTGCCCTCTTCCGCCGGCGCTGAGAAGCTCCGCCGTTGGGGTCTTGTTTAGTTTGATTTTGGAGTTTCCCTTCTCCTAGCCCTTGCCTAACTGAAATAAAGGAAAAGGCCTATAGGGGTCCAGTCTTGGTCTGGTCTCTCAGAACTGGCCTTAGCGGTATGGTTGAGCCTGCCAGGGTGGATAAACCACCCCGCCGCCATTGCCCACCCCATCATTGAGACACTCAAGCCCCTCTACTGCAGCAAAGTGCTGGACCATCAGAGGGGATATATATATAAATATATATATATATATATATATATATATATATATATATATATATATATATATATATGTATAATGTATATATATATATATATATATATATATGTATATATATATATATATATATATATATATATATATATATATATATATATATATATATACATATATATATATATATATATATATAAATATATATATATATATATATATATGTATATATATATATATATATATATATATATATATATATATATATATATATATATATATATATATATATATATATATATATATATATATATATATATGAATCAAAGTCATTGGGGAGTACCCTATCGACTTAAGAATTGCAAATTACATAATTCAGTCTAGAGAATCATGGGAGGAATTACAAGAGATGATGGAAGAGCTGAAGAGAGAAAGCAAAAATTTAGCACTGAAATTATATATAAGGGAAACTGTTATAATGTTCAATAAAAACTCAGAGAGACAACAAATAACGGTTATGGACAAACCTCTATAGGTTGTTGATGAATATACGTACTTAAAACAGACTGTACGCGTTTCCACAGGACATAGATCCAAAATTAAAAGTCGGATAAGCATGGGATAGAGAGATTTTGGTAAACAAAATTACTTCATCAAATGTAAAATGCCACTTTCTATAAAAAGAAAATTACTTAATGTGATAGTCTTACTATTGTTACTTATACATCAGAAACTTAGAGGCTTATTAAAGCCTCAGAACATAAAGTAGTTCCAACTCAAAGAGCTTTGGAAAGAATAATGATGGGAATATCACTAACGATAGAAAAAGAGAAACGTGGATAGGAGAGCCAACTAAAGTAGAGGATATTCTAACAGCATGTAAGGAAAAGAAGTGGACACGGGTAGAACATATAACGAGAATGATAGATAATATATGGACATTATGAATAAAAGAATAGATTCCTAGAGATTGCTAAAGAACAAGAGGAAGGAAGAGAATTTGGTGGATTGACGAAATAAGAAACTTATAAAAAGAGCATGAACAGATGAAACTGGAAGGAGTTTTCTGAGTCCTTCATTCTACAATGGATTAGTATCGGCTGTGGTTGATGATGATGATGATGATGATGATGATGATGATAATGATATACAAACCTCTCCCCGCCTTTTTTTACAAGGAAAATCGCGTGGATGGGATAACCCTTCCGATGGAATGAAAACATATTTTTGTTTTACGATTTTAATTTCAGTATTTGTAAGCTAAGAGAGAGAGAGAGAGAGAGAGAGAGAGAGAGAGAGAGAGAGAGAGAGAGAGAGAGAGAGAGAGAGAGAGAGAGAGTATTTTCTGAGTTATTATTTTGAGTGCTTAGAAGTGCTTAGAAAATACACGAATGACCGTAGAATAACTACATTATCCCCTATCAAATTATTATCAATGTTATTCGTTTCTCTTACAGTAATTATCCTTGTTATCATGATTCTGGAGAACAAGAAATTAGAAACAGATGTAAGAGGGGAGAGGGTTATTCATGGCAGTGATTGGGTTACACCCACCTCTTAAAGGAAGAATGACCACAAGAGTTGGAAAAAACAGAAAGAATAAAATAAGTTCTGCATGAAATAACCAATTAATAAATGACCTCAAGATTTGAAATAAAAACATCCAAACGTAAGTTGAGTAATATGCCCACGTCAACAAAAGTAGTAATGATAGTGCTTTCATTAGTTAACTGTTATGATGATTTTAATAGAAATATTCAAAGAAAGAAATAGTTGAAATAAAAATGGTGATAATGATAAACTTATTAAAAAAAAAAAAGTAAGAACAAGAGCAATGAGATATTTCTGGCCTCTGCCAAAGGTTAATGGAGTCGTCCATGTCCTAAGATCTATTTGAGATGGAAATTTCGTCAAAATCTGTAAATTTGTTTTTACGTTATCTTTGGAATGGTGAGAAATGCAAATCCGTATCTAGAATCTGGATTCGGATCCATAACATTAAAATTCGATGGGGTCGTCTATGACCCAAGTCTTATGATCTATCTGTCGTGAAAATTTCATCTAAAGTTTTGACGTTATCTTTAAAATGGCGATAATTCAAATCCAGATCTTGAATCAGGACCGGGATCCGGATCATCTCCAAAATTTAATAGGATCGTCCCTGACAAAAGATCTATCTTTAATGATTTTTTCTTTAACTCGTTAATTACTTTTGACATAATCCTGTCCACAGACACACAGACAGACAGATAAATCAAGACTCGATCGCATAACCTCCTTGCAGAGGTAATAATGGTGATAATTATGTTAATGATAATATAGTAATAATAATGATAAAAATTTTTCCAATCAATTTAATTAATAATTGAGTTTAGGCTTCTTCTTTTCATGAGTGTACATTATATAAATGTAGAGAAAATAGCCTTACTTTAATAGGCGTTCCATGCTAAAGGAAAAAACTGGAAGAAAAATTTAAAAAGTTGCCCAGTAGAGCTGAAGGTTTGGATGTAAGGACCCCGGGATATTTATGTGGAGAGGTTTAAATTCTGCAATATTGAGTGTGGATAAACCGTTTCAAGAAAACGAGAGTCAAAAGGGTATTTGCTTAAGCTTGAAATAATGTTATATTTTGCTCTCTCTCTCTCTCTCTCTCTCTCTCTCTCTCTCTCTCTCTCTCTCTCTCTCTCTCTCTCTCTCTCTCTCTCTCTCTATGTAGTTTGAACGCCACATATTCTAAGTCTGCCAATTGCATTTGCAGCCTTTATTTTTCCTAATAAATGCCTTACGTAAACTATTGAACGACAGGTAATTAATGATGGTCAAAACCTTGAAATGTTATTTAGGAATATAAATGTTGTGGTGATTTCGAACAGAGTATAAATGTTGCTGAATATATTGGCTCTGATGGTGTAAAGGATATATTTTTTAACATATAGGTTTCGCTTTGGTTTGCTTAATCTTTCAGAGAGAGAGAGAGAGAGAGAGAGAGAGAGAGAGAGAGAGAGAGAGAGAGAGAGAGAGAGAGAGAGAGAGAATTAATTAGTTATGTTTTTAGCGTGTAACGCTGTTTGAGTAATAGGAGGTTTGTTTATTTAATTTTTTTAGATAGTGTAGGAGAGTAAGGAAAGTCTTGCGTGATTGTGTTCTTTTGTATGACTGACCATATAAGAGAAAGGACATTATTTATAATGCTTGAACGTACCTTCAATCATTGGAAATGTTATTACCCTGTGGTAAGGGTGTAAGACGGCGTAAGAGAAGAAGCCGATCGTAAGAGCAATCACGGATGGCAGAGTGGGGAAGAGAAGGGATGAATATGATGATGTA
This sequence comes from Palaemon carinicauda, assembly GCF_036898095.1. Classification (NCBI taxonomy): domain Eukaryota; kingdom Metazoa; phylum Arthropoda; class Malacostraca; order Decapoda; family Palaemonidae; genus Palaemon; species Palaemon carinicauda. The sequence continues at coordinate 54,184,775 of NC_090744.1, read as the reverse complement.
CAAGAAGGACATGGGTTTAAAATTAAAAGTGAAAATAGGAATTATATTTTAGAATGCCTCTCAGTTGTAAATTGGAATGTATGAACACCTGGTTTCAAACGTTGGATAAGCACCTGATGATTAATGGAGTTGGAGGAGTGGAAAGCCAAAAAGATTATATCCTGGTTAGATGAGTTGACAAAAATAATGTAATGAGTGGTAAATAGATTTTGGGGAAAGTTGTGTTATACAAAATAGAATAGTAATGATGGATTTCGAAATTAGAGGTATAAAACCCAAGAAGAGGTATTGGAAATCTAGAATTAAAGTTTGTAACCTTAGTAATTGGGCAGAGAAAAAATATGAAAAGTATAAGGTCATTGATGAAAGACATATGTATAGGAGAAAAAGAGGGAAGAATCAGAGCATATGATCTATCAAAAGTAGAAAAGGGGTGTTGGGATACAGAGGTGCAAGTATCAGTTGAAAGAAAAACAAGGACTGGTGAGCAAAGCATGCACAAGATGCAGAGAAACGCTACAGAGAAGAAGAAAGGGATTCAAGGAGAATTGGAAGTGTTACAACAGTTGAATGAAAAGCTAGGGATAAGGGAATGATAAAAAAATATCTAAAAGATTTCAAACTTGAGGAAAAAGAAAAGAGGATTTGGGGCAACTGATAGTCATCAGGGATAGAGATGGAAATATATTGAATGGGGATGCAACATTAAGCAAATGTGAGATTATTCTGAACATCCATTGAATACTGAAAATAAGAGACAGGAGCTGGGAGAAGCACAGAGGGTGTAAGATTCAGTGATGGCGATACAGAATGCGGGAGGAAAAAATAAATAAATTGAAGCACCAGATACATCAGAGTTTCAAATTGAAGTAGAAGAGATACTAGGCACAGACCGTAAAGGAGTTATGGAGATTTATTAGTATGGATATAGGAAGAGGAAGTAATGCCTAAAGGCTGGGGAGGGGGGTAGTCTAAAGATATGTAGATTTAGGAAGAAAGGCGATCCTAGATCACGGCTTGAAAGAGCATGGTTTGAAAGTGTTTAAGAGGATACTAGACCAGAGATTTAGAGCCTTTATAAAGAGGGCAACAGCAGTATGTATTCATGAGTGGGAAAAGAACTGTGGATGTAATCTTTATAGTAAGGCAGCTACAAGAAAAAAAGACTAGGATATCAGTATCATGTCTCTGCTATTGGTATATCTATAAAAGTCTTATGATAGAACACCAAGTGCTGTTATGGTGCTTGAGGAAGAGGAAAGTCGCAGAGAAGTCTGTTATAATGGTTGATGATATATACAAAAGAATAAGGAAGAAAATAAAAACAGCATTGTGAAATCAAAAACATTTGAAGTTAGTTTTGGATTATATCAGGGGAAAACATACAGCATGTTTTGATTTGCGCTATTCATGGATATGGTAAGTAAAGAAATCAGAAATGAAGAGTTTTGGGGGTTGATATATGCATATGATTTGGTGGTGACTGCTGAAAAAAAAGGGGGAAAACTTTCAGAGAAAGGTTGTAAAATGGCAAGCATCTTTGGAGATGGGTGGCTTGAAGGCAAATGTGGATAAGACTGAAGTCATGGTGAGCTGTAAGGAAAGTAGGGACAGGATAGCATTCGTAAAAGTGAGAGGCTTGGTTATAAAGGAGGTGGAACGATGTAGATTCTCGATATCTACTATTTTTCATAAGGGAGGGTTTGAGGCAGAGGTGGAGAGTAGGGTAAAAGCAGCTTGGGGAAGTGAAGGGAAGTAGCAGTGTTGTGGGATGTTGCAAGAACAATCCCCAGTTAATAAGAGTATATTTATTAACGCAGAAACTGTCCTCTGCATACAGTCCTTCTTTGCACAGCCACCAATCTGTGGCAAATGGAACTATATTCTGTTCCAGTCGCCTCGATTGACCAGTCACTTATTGGTAGTCATAATCGTCGTCGTCATCATCATTTTCATTATAAACAAGAAAAGTATATATTCTACAGGCAGGGTTCTTGAAGACATTAAGTTCTTTATCTGCTGACCATTCCAGTAATCATTATACGTTCCTGGTTGTCATCAACAAGCTATTTATGTGCTCAGCTGGCAAACAACAGCCCAAGCCAAAATAAACCTCCAAAGGAGGAATTACGACCTGAAAAAAGAAAAATATTCCAAACACTCCTAGCTAACTTTACTATCGCATTATAATCAAGGATAAATAATACACTTTTTATCATTCAGAATCACTCTTAGAAATATAACCAAAATTGTACTTACTGGTATAAGAAAAAAATAAACACTTCTTAGCTGGTCAAAATGATAAATGATAATCCAAGCACTCAAATCAAACAGAACTGGCTCTGAATGCAGTCAAATGAAAAAATAAATAAAAAAATGAAAAAAAATATTCGCTTAAAACATTCATCCTTCTCCTAAACAAACTAAAAATAAAATAAACAAATAACGACAATTATACCAACAGTTTCTCTCTCTCTCTCTCTCTCTCTCTCTCTCTCTCTCTCTCTCTCTCTCTCTCTCTCTCTCTCTCTCTCTCTCTCTCTCTCTCTCTCTCTCACAGGATTTGGCAAAAAAAGAAAGAAAAAAAAAATCCTCCACAGCAGGAGTGGTATGGGATAAGAGATACATAGCACATTGTTATGGCCAATGTGGATACCCAGATCAAAAATTTTGTCTTCAAGACGAAATGAGGAACCAAAGCTTGAAAAATTTGAGATGAAAATGCTAAGGAGAATTATGGGATATCTGTTGCATGAAAAATTGAACATTTATCAATTAAGAAGTATGGCAGGTATAGTAAAGAAGATTGCTGGGAAAGAATGGAATTGGTTTACCTACATTATTTTTAATGTTTGTATTTTTAAATGTTCAGGCTGCTCTTCATCCTGTTCATAACTCGTATGGTTTAAGACAGCGGACTTTTCTTTATCTCTTATGAATTGTGATATTTATTATTGACTGGGAGTAAAACGGACTTTTATATGATTTGCTTGTTGAAGAGTCAAGTCACATAAGTATTTTCGAATGGACTACTCTGTGAAATATTGACGTTGATGATGATGAAACGATTGACGTGAGGTTACCATCGGCCCTAAAAAACTGTGGCAAGGTGTTGTTAAATGTTAAGATCTACACTGCTCAGAGCACAAAGTCAGTTCAAGGTGAAAATGCTCTTGTCATTTACCTTAAGCTATGCTGGCAAATCAACCTTCAAACGTCTCTCTCTCTCTCTCTCTCTCTCTCTCTCTCTCTCTCTCTCTCTCTCTCTCTCTCTCTCTTTTCCCATTCATGTGCTTTTGTATGTAATATTGTTGTCGTTCGTATGTTATTAACTCCACCAAGGAGGCTATGTTTTTTTTAGTTGGTTTATTTATTTATTAAGGTTTCTGTGGACAGTATCACATCAAAACCACTCAACGGATTTTGACGATATTTTCATCACATAAATATCAGATCGTGGACCAATTTTTGAGATGATCTGGAAACGGATTTGTATTGTACCAACCGTGTTTCACACGATCGTACATAATTCATTTTGTATGTATTATGCATGTATCTTTGCTCCCACTAAAAGGAACCAGAATAAACATGTCTGCGTTTCTCCTATGTAATATTGTCTGTTTTTTTAACATGAAATTTCCTGTTTCCTTGAGGTTTTGTCTATAAAGGAGAGTGTTCTTTAAAAAACTAACTCAGTTGCTTTCATACTGCCTTTGAGTCACAACCTTCTCTCGGCCGTCACATTGGTGACCCCGGAAGTCGACTCGCTCCCACCGCCTTCCACCCCAACCTCCATCGTTGGTACTATGGCGGACTCTACAGAAGTTGGCGCTGTGGCTGCCCCATTGAAAAATCTTTCGCAAGCGGAGAGGCGTTTGTTTGGTTTCAGCATGCAGAAATCCAGTTTCGCATCAAGGGCGTGACTCGCTCAACCACCAAAGCAGATTATGTTCTCGCGGCGATACCCAAGGACACCTTCCCGGAAATATCCGACTGGCTTTGTGAAGAAGGAGATACCCCAATAGCGTATGCTGCCCTCAAAATATACCTTCTGCAGCAGTACTCGCCGTTGCCAGCCGCCCATTTAGCAAAGCTTTTTCAGCTCTCACAACAATCATTGGGGGACCCAAGGGCTTTGCTTGCCCTCAGGGAAATGACTAGAATCGCTCACATTCAACCTGCGGCAGACGGCTCTCCTCATGAGCTGAACCTACTTCGTGCCCTTTGGATACGCCTTTTACCCGGACCTATACGTGCTGCCATACCCGATGTCGATAGTATACCCATAAAGGAATACATGACCAAAGCTGATGCCCTTATGGACAGCCACTCCAGGACTTCCATCAATGCCTCCACCCCTGACGAAGAGGATGCCTATTCAACGTCAACCAAAGCAGACATAAATGCCGTAGGACATACACGCCTATCCCGTGACGTGCCGAAGCAGCGACAAAGCCACCCACCACCCACCAATCGCTCGCGCCCCAACAAACGACTTCTACAGCCACTTACTACCTCCCATCCGCCGCAGTTTTGCTACTACCACTTCAGATTCGGGGCAACCGCGAAGAAATATGCCAAAGATTGTCAGTGGGCAAAAAATGTGTAAGTAGGCCATCGCTTGTGGCGGTGGCCTCCCATGTTTCTAATCTTTTCTTTTTACATGATGCAGGAACGGGCGTGCGATTTTTGGTAGACATGGGGGCTTATCGTTCTCTTTTCACAAGGGAACTCTTCAAGACACGACATAGTCTGTCTACATCTGCCGACGTCTGCTTGGTAGCTGTCAAAGGATCTACGATACCCACCTACAGTTATGAGGACCTCATATTATCGTTCGGAAATGGTACATTCAATTGGAAGTTTCTCGTTGCTGACGTCAAATTGCCAATCCTAGGTGCGGATTTCCTCTCTCATTTCCACCTTCTGGTCGATGTCGCCCACTGACAATTGGTCAACGTAGACTCCTAATTGTCGACACCTCTTCAACCCGCTCCCTCTAACCCCGCTCTCCACATTAGCGCACCCACGGATGCCTACGCCCTCCTCCTCACGTCGTACCCGGAAATTTTCCGTCCAGAACTTCGCCAAACGCCCACGGTTCCTGCCAAGCACGGTATTTATCACCATATCAAGACGACGGGACCCCCAGTCTTCGCAAAATTCAGACGTCTGGCACAAGAACGATTGGCAGCCACCAAACAGAAGTTCGAAGGAATGGAAGAAATGGGCCTTTGCGAAAAAGCCTCCAGCCCATGGTCGCGACCCTTACACATTGTTATGAAGAAAGACGACTCCCTCCGTCCGTGCAGGGATTACAGGCGCCTGAACATGCAAACAGAACCGGATCGCTACCCCTTCTCAAACATTGCTGACGTGACCTCCTACCTGCACAAAGTGAAGGTTTTCTCTACGCTCGACCTCCTGAAGGGGTATTATCAGGTGCCTATGAACCCAGAAGACATCCCCAAGACCGCCATCACCACTCCGTTTGGTACATATACTTTCAATTACTACTGTTTTGGCCTTCGTAATGCTGGGGCTACGTTTTAACGTCTCATGGATGGCATCTTAGGGGACCTCCCTTTCTGTGTATGTTATGTGGACGACATACTTGTGTTCTCCTCCTCAAAAGAGGAACACCTCCATCACCTGCGCATCGTGCTTAACCACCTGCAACAAAATGGCCTTGTAGTCCGGTACGATAAGTGTACCTTTGGCGCCAACGAAGTGTCGTTTCCTGGGAACCGCATCACTCCTGAAGGAGTCCATCCCCTCCGCTATTGGTGCGGTACTCGAGCAAGTGGTCAACAGCTCGCCCCGCTCATTGGCCTTCTTTAGTAGAAAACTGTCCAAGGCAGAATCGGGTTATTCTACCTTCGATCGAGAATTGCTGGCGGTGCACTTGGTAGTCCGTAACTTTCGCCATTTCTTAGAAGGTACGCCCTTCATTATTCGCAGAGACCACATGCCTCTGGTGCACGCCTTTACTCGACAGTCTGATGCCTGGGCCGTACGGCAACGCCAACTTCTCTCTGCCGGGGCTGAATACAATTGCACCCTTCAATAAGACCCTGGGAAAATGAATCCCATCGCCGATGCCCTGTCAAGAAACATGTGGCTGCCATTCAACTGGGATTGGATTAAAACACCCTGGCTGAAGCCCGACGACAGGATCCAGAGTATCAAGCATGTAGGACATCGCACGTCCCTCCAGTGGGAAGACTTCCCCCTCGAAGACTCCAACACCACCCTCCTCTGTGACGTCAGTACTGGTAGACCGCGACCTTGGATTCCTGCTCCCATGCACCGGCAGGTGTTCGATTTAATTCACGGCCTTTCACATCCCTCGTGCCATTCTACTTCACAGCTGCTGAAGGCAAAGTTCATTTGGCACGGCATTTCTAAGGATACTAAGAATTGGGTCCGCGCCTATACTTCTTGCCAAACTTCCGAAGTACATCGACACACGGATTCAGGAGTGGGCACCTTTCCTCAACCTCAGCGTCGTTTCGCACACATTCACGTCGCCGTTGTAGGCCCCCTACCCA
>NC_090744.1:54163224-54173224 GCF_036898095.1 Palaemon carinicauda | reverse complement strand
CTTAACGAAATGGGTATCTCAGAATGAATAGAAATACAAAGTAATCAATTGCACTCCCAAATAATTTTGTTTTTTTCAGATAAACTGTGAAACATGAAAACTACATACTTTTATCGGGGAAAAACATAATGCTCTTAATGTTCAATTTTGGTTGAATATATATATATATATATATATATATATATATATATATATATATATATATATATATATATATATATATACATATATATATATATATATATATATATATATATATATATATATATATATATATATATATATATATATAAATATATGAGTCTCTGTGTGTATGGTGAGGCATATTTCAGAAACATCCCGTATAGACTATGGTGGAATTCGAAAGCAAAGGCCGAAATATATTAGAGATCTTATCACAAAATAAGTTATGCCGTTATTAACTATGATTATTTACTATAGAGTCTATTCACTATATTCATATTGTCTTTATACGTTGGCAAAGAGAATGAGAGATAAGGTGGAGAAGAATTCCAATATGTATATGCTTCTGTAGTAAAGCAGTCACTATCCTCAAACCTCATCAAATAAAAGTCTATTGAAAATAGAAAGAAGTAAAAAAGAAAAACTAAATCTATGCTGATTTATTCATAACGCATTTGTCAATGTCTTTAAATTCTTATGAAATATGTTTCATTGATATTAATAGTTTAAAGAGTGATGGTATTTGTAAGAAAACTTTTATTTTCTCAGAACAAAAGTCCAGTGAAGTTCCTTCATCATAAATTACACTGTGACAAACTTACAAGACATTTTCTATATTAATGGGCAATTTTGTACAAGTTTACAAATATCTTTTTGGTATCTAACTTCTAGAGCATCATGTTTGATAATGAAATGATTTCCATTCGAATCATATTTCGTTAGTAGGAAATGTGAAATAACAAGTTATCTTTCCATATACTTGACTTTTTAGCCAATTCTGGTCAACACCTGTTGTTAGTTAATAGATGTCATAATAATTAGGTTTCTTATGTGATAAATTTATGTGGGAAAATTACAAAATTATTACTACTAAAACAGTATTGATATATAAAGATATATTATAATTACTTGCATTTTTTTAATCATATGAATATTACAGTGTAGTTCCACTATTCTATTCATAAAAAAAATTCTTATATTCAGTATTATAATGGGAAGGTCTTATTATTATTATTATTATTATTATTATTATTATTATTATTATTATTATTATTATTATTATTATTATTATTATTTAATTTTTTTTTGTATTATTATTATTATTATTATTATTTGATTTCTTTTTTAATCACAACGTACAAAGACGTGATTTATAGACTAGATTTTTGGGTTACATCGTGCTCCCTTAGGAATCTATCACTTTTCTCCCAATACTTAATATGCTATTTCAAGTAGTACGATCCTGAGGTATATCATCTCCTACCTTCTAAAGTTTCCTCTTCAATGACTTAAGTACGGTCCCGAGTGCACGTATGATTATTGGTATCTTATATTCTTCAATCCCACTGTTTTTGTTGCTCTACCAGAGTGACGTCTGGTCGATGTGCTTGTATTGCCCTGGCCTTCCGTATACCGTAGTCACCGAGGTTGTTTGTCTGAACATTATCTACCACAACATATATTGATCTTCGTACCCTTTACTGCTGCATTATATTTTATAATTTTTACCCAGACTCCAATGGAGAGTTTTTGTCATAACATCATGTTGTTTCTTATATTGATTCCGAGCAAGTGCCAAACATTCACCGGCGATGTGGTCGATAGCCTCTTCGTTTCCATACATTTCTTGCACTTTGAGATGTTGGTTTGGTTTATAGCTCGTTGAATATAACTTGTTTCTAAGGCTTCATGTAGGGCTGCCATTAGCATCCCTATAGTTTTTTTCTTAAGATGTTCCTCGCTGCAGGCACTGCCATGTTTCTTTAATGGCCAATTCTTCACTATCACTGGTATAGTTCATGCATTGGTTGTCTTTTCCGTTTTTTCTATTCTTTTTTTCTTTCCTTTTTCTCTCCTTATACACTTCTGGGTCTTCATCCTTCCTTATGAAGATTTATTCCCCTGCAATCTTTGGTCATTCATCCGTATTGATCCTGAGGTACTCTCCCAGAGTTCTAATTTTGATGTTGACACAATCTTTTAAACTGATGAATCATTTTTCTCTTTCTCTGTATGGTATATAGAACCTGCCAATACATGCTCGGTACATGTTCATTACCTTTCTGTTTTTTTTTTTTTTTTTTTTTTTATTCCATGTTGCATAGTACGGATTTCTTCCCCTTAACTATTTCAGCACTGTGCATGATTACTGGCAGAGTCCAGGTGTTTATAGCCTTTACCATATATCCAGAGTTAAGTTTTGACTTCACTATATCATTGAGTCTTTGCATGTACCTCTTCTAATCTTCTGCCTAAATTTTTTATGGCGTTTTACTGCTTTTCCTTATTACCCCTAGGTATTTATAGCTTGCTTCGTCTATATTCTTTATAATATTTGCATCTGGCAGCTTTATTCTTTCAGTCGTTGTTGCTTTTACTTTTTTTTATATTAACTAGAGCACACTTTTCTATTGCAAACTACATCTTGTTGCCTCTTGATACAATTCTTACCGTTTTTGCTTAGCATGTCTATTTTTCTAGCATCTTTCCTGAGTAGCTTGACGTCATCCATGATCATCAGGCGATTTATTCTGCGGCCTCCTTTTTCAGTTGGTATAAAACTCAGTCTCTTTGGGCATTCTTGTCATAGGAATATAACTATAATGAAGAGTAGTGGGGATAGTAAGTCACCTTGTAAGATTCCTCTCCTGATTTTGTCCTCCGGAAGCCGCTTTCAAGAACATGTAAGTATAATTTTCCAGTTTTGCATTTATTGTTTGAGGAAGTTTATAGTGTTGCTCTCTGCACCGCATATCTTATTCGTCTGACACATTAGCGAAGTTGAAGTAAAAGCATCATGTAATAAACATTAATAATCTCTCTCTCTTTCAGTATATCAAAAAAGAATCCATATTAGAGCCGTTGTCTTAAACCCCTATTACCGACTTGGCAGTCATATTATGCTGTGCATAATTAAAGGCTTTTGATTCTCTTTTTCTCAACCAGTATTATCGAAGGTACCTGCTCTGTGTGGGTTCTCCTTCATCTTCAAGGAGCCTTCACATTAGACTTAATTACATTTACAATTTCCCACTGGCCAATATCTTGTCTTTTTTCTCACCCCTTCTGGGTTTTGGAAAAGGAACACAATACTGTGCAGAAAAGTGTCCTTAAAATTAGTTTAACTTTCATAGTCAAGGATTTTTCAGATCTCGCTGTTGTTAATGAAGTTTGGAAGATTTATCTGCTCACAAAGGGTCAGTTCAGCCTTTCTACTTTTAGATTATATTATAAAAATAGACTCAGAGACCAAATGTCAAATTTTACTGGTAGATTTTGTCATCCAGGTGTAAGAAATGGCCTCGTTTGGAATAAGAAACAACGCATGCCGTAATTGCATTGAATGAAAAATAATATCCAAATACAGAATCTACCATATTATTGAAGTGAGTAATAGAAAATCTCAATAAAACTGACACAGAAATATGCTAGCATACAAAGAATTACTTTATCCATTTAAAAACTCCTTGAAGAGTTCGTGCAGATAATTTAATTTGTCAAAGAGTAATAGTATTTCCCGAGGTGTGAGAAAAACCGTTGGGAGAGGGAAGAGGAATTATGCTTCTTGACTCTTGTGTTATATTGCTGAAGGTAGTTCGTCATGGATTCAAGAAGGAAAAGAGAGAACAGTTAAATAATGATAATGATAATGAGAAGTGGGATGATAAAAAATAATAAAAAAGAAACACTATTGAAAACCTTGTATACACATGCATGCGCAACTAGATGAAGAAAATTTTGACATCGTACATGACTCCTGACTCCCATGATTTTAACGCCAAGGTCAACCAATCCCAGGACCTCCCCCACCCACAAAACATTTTCCTCATCTTCTAGTTCCTTATGGACCCTGATTTTCATCAATGGCGGCAACATTTGAATCTCAGAAAAGAAACAACTAAATCAACATTTCGACTATCTCCTCTCCTCTACTCGGGACAAGGTACTAAAACTAGTCCTCAACTCGTCCTGGACTTACAAACAAAGAGGCTAGAGGTTGAACTGCTGATTTTTTCCATTCTTAATCATCAAGAAAAATGATACTGATGTCCTTCAGCCCCTCTTGCTTACTGAGGCCCTCACGGATTGAAAACAGTACAACAGTGGAATATTTTCCAGGGTCATAGTGACTTCACCCAAAAAACTCAAGGATGAAGCAAACGCTACCGTGTCGAACACAGAAAAGACAGCAGCCTTTGTCCTCATTGACACTAAGCATTATCACGTAAAACTGGATATCATCTTGGCCAACACTTCAATATCCCAACAGCCTACTTCCTATTCTATTGAGGTAATCAAAAGAGAGGTTAACTGCGACATCAACGTCGTCAACGTGGACTCCAATGCGGTCCACTTTCAGCCCTTCACTGGACCGAATCACATTTATGGGAACGTGAAGGGCCAAACAGGAAAACCCCTTAGTACAGCCTTGTCATTAGTTATTTCCTGACTCCGACCTACCAGCTTGCCAAGAAATTGAACTCTCTTCTGACCCCTTATGTTCTTACTAGTAAAGCATGGCTTCTTCTCTGGAGTTCCATACGAACATCAAAAGGGCATTCTTGTGAAGGAGTCATTGCTTCTCTCAATGATGAGTCCATCCTCATGATTGTTCCTATAGATGAATCCATCAGGGCATCTCGGACTGGGTCTACAAGGATAATTCGACCACCCTTTTCAACATCCCTTAGAATTTCCCCCGCACTCTTCCGTTTGAAAAAGTCCCCTTTCACCACCCATATTGGGCATATGTTCATACAAAACGATGATGTTGCAATAGGTTTCCCTTTAGACATCCTTTTCAACAACTTTTATATGGGAGTCAGTGAGGAGCGCGTTTTTTCACATGAATATTGCTCAAAAATATACATCCTCTAAATTGACGAAACTTTTGTAAAAATACCCTCTTCTGACCACATTGATGAGCTTCACAGGATCGTTTAGGCGTGCAGCTCCCTTAGATTTATGCAGGAGCATCAAGACAACAGCTGGCTGCACTTCTTTGATGTCCTGGTCTCGACTGCTGAACATGGTTTTGAGACAATCATTAACATTAAACCCGAGAACTTGACCTTGGCTTGAGTGAAGACAGTGATCGTCCCTTTAAATATTAGACCTCCAACATCCGAGCCCATATTTGTCGGCCTTCTCCCAGTGTTCTTCCTGGCCGGAGACCCAAAAGCAACTGGCTGGGATTACACAAGTTCTTCTGAACAACAACTACTCTAACTGTAAGGTCAAGCAAAAGGTCAAACATGTCATAAAAAATAGATATGCGAATAAGCCCATCAGTGAGAGCAGTGCTTCCAAAGACAATCTGTAACACAAGGGCTTTATGTACAAGCAGTATCAGCACAACAAGGTTATGAAAGAGATACTCGGGAACAACGTCACTGCTACACAAAAGGAATCCGTGATCAACCTGATATTTTACTATCAAACAAAGGGGACGTAATCCCTCGTTATAATGAACAACTCTGTCCCTCCCGTGCAGGACTTTCTGAAGAAGTCTAATATCGTTTATTCCTAACAATGCCCAGTCTTTGGATGCCCAATGTGATGATATTTTTCAAACGTTCGTCCAGCCACATTTAATAGGTAGCTTTTGAGATGCACCAAATACTGCTGCACAACATGCGCATCAAATGAAAGGAAATCCATAGGAATACTATGATTATTGACAATCACCCAGACAGCAAAACACTAAGGATCCTGGAGGCCCTGCTCATCGAGCAGGAAATAGAACCTCAACACAACTCAAGAGATTTGCTCCCTCCCCTCCTGTTGTAAGAACACCAACCAACATCTCGCCAACATCAATGAGCATGAGGACAACAAGGAACCTGACAGCCAGCCTGTAACTGAGACTTTCCTGTTAAGTATCTTAGCAAATCAGAACACACCTTGGGACTCACAGAGCCAAGGACTTAAATTAATAGAACAGCTTGCCTAACGCCAAGTCGCACTCTGAGACTGTGTTGGCCAATCAGTGCGCAGATCTGGGAATCCAGGCCGGATCTACTAAAACCCCGTCTAACTGCAATAACCGTGAGTGTAAAAGTAGCCAGACTATGAAGGAGAACCTCTCAGTGAAGGCCTCATCCAATAGGAGAGAAGCTCCACTCCACACTCGGTAACACCAATGGTCACAGAGACCAATTGGTAATCAGTGCCTGATTTGACTACTACCCCGACCAGTAGGGATAGAGCCAGACCTGACTACATCCATCCACTTCTTGCCTGTAGATGAGAAGAGACACCTGGTACTCTCTCACAACTACAGTAGAGAAGCCAAACTCATTTTTACTCCACATCTGACAAGTTTATATTTACTAAATTTTAAGTATAATCATAGAACTTTTTCTATGTATTTTGATCTCCACCTACTGATGATCAACATAGAACAATTGAAAAGCTCAATTTTAAGATAAATGCCACTGAGATAGCTACAATATTCAATATAACCTATTTTATTATTATTATTATTATTATTATTATTATTATTATTATTATTATTATTATTATTATTATTAGTAGTAGTAGTAGTAGTAGTAGTAGTAGTAGTAGTAGTAGTAGTAGTATTTTTGCTGGTTATGGGTGTGTTAACTGAAGAGATCAGAAAGGAAGAGTTGCTATATGCAGATGATTTTGTGATTACCGCTACACATTATGATGACTTGCAGAGAAGAGTTTGGTGAGTGGCAAGAGACTTGGAAGAAGAGTGGCCGTAGGGGTAGTTGTGGATAACGCTGAGGTAATAGTTAGCAGTAAGGGAGTTAGGGATAGTGCAGCCTTACGGGAAAGAAGAGGCTTGTTTATAAATATTGTAGAACCACTTAAATACTTGGAAGAAGTATATAAGGAAAAATACTAATAATCATTTCCTCAGTGTTAATTAATGGGTTTGACACATACACTCTAAGGTAAAAGTAGAAGAAAAGCTTTAGAAAACAGAGATGAGAAAATTGAGGATGATTATGGTAATATCACTGCTTGAAAGATTGGGAATTGATGAAATGAGAAGAATAGCAGGTAAAGTAAAAGCTACACAGGTGATAAGATTGTCAGGACTTAGTTGGTGTGGGCACTTATTAAAGGCCAATGATAGGGAGTGATTGAGCAGTGCTTTTGAGGAACTTGTTCAAGTAGGTAGATCGAGAGGGAAGGTGAGAATTAAACGGCATACAGTACGTACAGTAGAGGTTTGGTGGAAAGAGGTTTGGTTTACGAGGATACCTTTGATATAAGTCACTGGAGAGAGCAAATCAGGGAACCGGTCCCTTAATGTAAGGGTAATTGTGGGAAAGATTATCCTATACGAACAGAAGGCTACACCAATTTTGTTTCTTCCCTTTAATAATGCAACTCTTTTCTTTATCTTAATTTCTGCTTAGTAAGTGGTCCATTTTGCCCATGTCTCAAATTTTTTATTGTTTTATTTCTATTTTTTTCATATTGATATTTTACCTTACTCCTTTTAAATCTTTCGGAACATTGTAGTTCAACTTTCACGTTTTTCTTTTTTTTTTTTTTTTGGTTAGGTTTTCTGTTCCTTTTTCCCCCTTCCAATTTTTGTTGATCTGGCAGAAGATTCAAGCAAACTTATGGGTATTCTTTTGTTGACAGAGATAAGGCTTTACTCGTTGTTGTTTTTCTCATTCCTTCAACTATACTTTTTTTTCTGTTTCATATTTCCTATATTTCTTTACATTCTTTTCAAAACTATTTTGGGGATGGTTATTAAAATCATGTTGTTCATGTTGATAATGATATGGTTCATTTGATGATATGATATGTTTCTGATAGCATTCTACTATCCTTATTTACCTTGTTCCATTATTCTAATTTTGTATCATATGCCACAAACAATATTTTTTTACCGTGAAATTACTCATATACTTTACCTTAACTTACTTACCATTTATCGATTTTAATTCTTCTTTGTCATCCAGTGAAAACTCAAGTTTTGGATGTTTTTGAATCACTAAGACATTTTCTCTTCTTTTTACAACCCATCCTAATTCTTTTATGGAGTTCGATTTATGATCTTTAATCTTTTCTTGACTCCCGCAATTATTTTTAATAACTTTTCCACTATCACTATTACCTGGTGGGATGATTTTCTGAACATTTTTAATTTTCTTTTTCTATTTTCCATTACTCTCTTTTCTCTAAAGAAGCAGAGATAAAAACGTTTTATTTCTCACTCTAATGATTGCCTTAAAATTTTTGGCTTTTATATGTTATAAACTTTTCTTCTGTCTTAATGGAATGATGAAAAATTAGTAAAAACATGAATATATAAAACATGCCTAAACATGTGTATCTCTCTTTTTATCATTAAGAGTAATAACAATAACACTGTTTATACTTTTTTATTAATTCTACTAGGTTCTTTTACCATGGGAATGTTTTCATATTTCATAAAAATATATCACGTATATATATATATATATATATATATATATATATATATATATATATATATATATATATATATATATATGCATATATATGTATATATATATATATATATATATATATATATATATATATATATATATATATACATATATATATATATATATATATATATATATATATATATATATATATATATATATATATATATAATTTATATATATATATATATATATATATATATTTTATATATATATGTATATATATAAATATATATATATATATATATATATATATATATATATATATATATATATATATATATATATATATATATATGTATATATATATATATATATATATATATATATATATATATATATATATATATATATATATATAAATATATATATATATATATATATATATATATATATATATATATATATATATATATATATATATATACAAGGGGTGATCAAAAAGTTTGGTAAATGTGTGAATACTTATTAAATTACGAACATTAACATGTTTTGTCACTAATCTCCAAAGTACTCTCCTTCGGCAAATACAAACTTACTCCACCGTGCTTGCCACTTTTAAAAACATTCCTGGAAGTCCTTTTTCTTCTATAAATTTATTTGCTTTGTCGTGTTTGATTTGATGTCTTCAATGGTGTCAAATCGTTTCCCATTCATCGTCAATTCAATTTTCGAGAATAGCCAGAAGTCGCATGGTGCCAAATTGGGAGAATACAGTGGATGCGAGAATCCATTAGACGTAAAAGGCAGGAAAAATGTAGAAATGGCTGGTTGCTGCATCATGACAACGCGCCCACTCACATGTCACTGCTTGTTCGGCAGTTCATGGGTGGTAAGAATCTCGCTGCAGTTCCGCATCCACCGTATTCTCCCGACTTGGCACCATGCGACTTCTGGCTATTCCCAAAAATTAGATTGACGATGAAAGGGAAGGGATTTGACAACATTGTCATAACATCATATATATATATATATATATATATATATATATATATATATATATATATATATATATATATATATATATATATATATATATATATATTAAAAAGAATGTCATAAATATGTAAATGAATGTTGTAAAAAGGAATAAATTTATCCATTACATTAATCAATATCTAATTATTTAAAAAATTAACGTGTTAAAAACATTGCTTTCTCATTTATTCATTCAAACGGTGATTTTGAAGAATATGTAACTATAGTAAAATGGATAAAATGTTGACCTAAAAGCTCATCAAGATATTTAAAATTTAAGTTACAGGCATAAATGGATTTCAAAAGTTGCTGGAAAAAAATTAAGATAAGTAATAATGATTATCAGATTGATAAGTAGAGAAAGGCTATCCTTATGG
>NC_090744.1:54155724-54158224 GCF_036898095.1 Palaemon carinicauda | reverse complement strand
AATCCACTCTAGCTATCAATTAATTTCTAACCCTAACCCTATCTAACCGAGATACACCAGCCACACTTCATCTCAAACATTAAATTTCTCTTCCCATCACTTTCATCCCCAAAGCTTCGATGTATACATCACAGTTGGTGCAATCACTTTCTCTTACAAAAGTTTCTACATTCATCGCTAACCCTCTGTTCCTTATAACTCCCTTCACTGCAGGGCTGGCTCGTCCTAAAGGCGAAACTAGGCAGTTGCCTAGGGTGCAAGAATGAAGGGGGTACAAGAACTGGGAAATAAATAGATAAATAAATAAATAAACATAAATATATATGCAAAGCAATTATATATATATACAGAACAATTATAAATATACAGAACAATTATACATAAATTTATATATATATATATATATATATATATATATATATATATATATATATATATATATATATATATATATATATATATGCATATATATATATATATATATATATATATATATATATATATATATATATATATATATATATATATATATATATATATTACTATAAACAAAATTATACAGAAAGCTACAATGACTTTTTTTCATAGTTCAATATACTGTTCAACTGAAATTAAATATTTTTCTAAAAAAATTACGCAGTTTTATACTACTTACAAATACAATAAAGCAAGGGTACATTTAGTTAACTTGAACTGAGTAATACTGAATAGACGGAAACCAAAGTAATGTAGTTAAATGTTCGAGTCACTTGACAAATATTTCTGCACCAATTCTTTAAAAAGAGAATTATTTACTTTTAATAATCTAATAATGTTATTTTTAGAATGAATTATGATATGCTTGCCATGAAAAAAAATGACGAAGTCTTATGATATTATTGAGATTACATCATGCCATACGAGTATGGGACACGCAGAATCTCTCTCTCTCTCTCTCTCTCTCTCTCTCTCTCTCCGCGCGGACATTTTTCCAGATTTTTTTATTTTATTTATTTTTTTTTTTTATGCTGCAACCCACATCGAGCAACGTGTATTATACAAGTTACCGTCTACTCCGTCTTACTGAAAGTAAAGTTAGTGTTTCCTCTGAAAGCTACAAAGGCACTTCACTTCTTTTCTCTGGTGAGTCAGACCGTGAGGGGAAATCTTGGAGCACAGACATACTGCACATTCCCCTACATGTCTACAAGTTGAGACTCGAGAGTGAGGATGTACTGAAACGTCATGTACAAAGCTTAACAGTAAAACCTCTGAGTGAAACACGATGGGAGAGTCGGATAGATGCACTAAAACCCATCCGTTACCAAATTGGTGACATATATGATGCTCTACTGAAATGGCAACAGATTCTACTCTCCTTGGATCATCTGGAAATTCCACACGTGCAGAAGCTAAAGCTCTTGCAAATGGCATTGCAACATTCAAATTTTTGGTTTCATTGATCGTTTGGTATGACATTCTTTTTTAAATAAACATTACCAGGAAGCAACTACAAGCAAAAGAAAATTATATTTCATCAGCATTAAAACAACTGGAATGCACTAGAATGTTTCTAGAAGAGAAAAGAAGTTATACAGAGTTTGAAAAGGTACTAGTTGATGCTACTGAATTGGCTAATGATTTGGAGATAAACCAAGTTTTTGTTGCAGATTTCGTTCGTCTTAGGAAAAAGAAAAGGCAGTTTGACAATGAAGGAGAAGACACACCAGTGCAGAATGGTAAAGTGAACTTTAAAGTTAACTTCTATTTTGCTGTATTCGATGTTGCCATCAATTCTGTACTGGAACGTTTTCAGCAACTGCAGCAGATGAAGTCTGTTTTTGGTTTCCTGTATGATGTGAAATCACTTAATGGGATAACAAACACACAACTTATGGAACATTGCACCAAGCTGGAAACAGCACTACGAGATGGAGAGAGCAAGGACATAGACGCCACTGACTTGTGTCATGAACTTCAGGCAGTTGCACGCCGCTTTCAGCCTGACACTGTCACTCCCCTGGATGTTTTAAAGTTCATTTGTGAACAAGGGCTGGTTCACAGTGTACCCAACACATTTGTTGCCTTGCGCATTCTGCTAATTTGCTTGTTACTGTGGCGGGCGGTGGGAGAAGCTTCTCAATATTAAAATTAATTAAGACGTATTTGCGGTCTACAATGACAGAAGAAAGACTTGTAGGTCTAGCTATGGTCTCTATTGAGAACGATATCGCACACAAAGTTGATCTAAAGAATGTAGTGGGTGATTTTGCCAAGAAAAAGGCTCGGAAAGCACAATTTTAGTTATCTGTAGTTGTAGCCATGAATCTAGAAAGATTCAGTGCTCACTGAAATTGAATTTCTCATTTCTGCCATTGACAGATATTGATAAATTTTAGTATAAAGTTATAATTATATTATAATTAAAAGTTGTAATTGTAAACAGTTCCTAATAATATAAAATTTAAACAATTGTTCCTGAGTTATCTTCATGTTTACTTCAGAATTATTAATTATTCTC
>NC_090744.1:54138224-54143224 GCF_036898095.1 Palaemon carinicauda | reverse complement strand
ATGAAGAAGTTAAAGCAAATAGTGGTCCTGTGAATGGTGAGAAATTTGGCCTGAACTTAGAGTAATATCCTACCATACCTAGAAATCTTTTTAATTCCTGTTTGGTAGTTGGAAGAGGATAAGAAGTTATGGCGCTAATATTTGCATCATGGGATAATACTTTACCACTGCCAACTCGATGACCAAGGTAAGATACCTGACCTTTGCAGAAATTACTTTTTGCTAAGTTGATCGTTAATCCATGTTGTTTCAACCTTGAGAAAACTTCTTTTATCTTTTGAATATGGTTTACCCATGTGTCAGAGGCAATAATGATGTCATCTAAATATACAAATACTTTTTCCAAGTCCTGTGAAATTAAAGACATTACTCTTTGGAAGGTGGCAGGTGCGTTGGCTAATCCGAATGGCATTACGTTATAACTAAATAATCCAAATGGAGTGATAAATGAAGAAATTTCCTTTGCCGTTTCTGTTAATTTAATTTGGTAATAACCGTTCAACAAATCTATTTGGGTTAAGTAGGTCGAATTACTTACTTGGTCAATGATATCTTGTATTTTTGGTAGAGGATACGAATCTTTAATTGTTAAATTATTAATTTTCCTGTAATCGGTGCAAAGACGAAATTTACCATTTTTCTTTCCTACTAGGAGACATGGGGAAGCCCATGGTGACGCACTGGGTTTTGCCAATCCTTCTCTTATCAAGTAGTTCACTTCTTCTTTCATGATACCCAATTTCTTCTGTGATGTTCGATAGAAAGCTTGTTTAATGGGTGCAGCACCTGGTTGTAGTTTGATGTCATGATCTAGCATGGTGCATCTGCCTGGTTTATCTGAAGTTATACTAGGAAATTCATGGAATAAAGCTACTAAAGATTTACATTTTGATGCAGATAAGGGTTGTAGATAGTCTGATAAGTTTTCCAAGATCTTTGAGTTTTGAGAATCCTGCCAAGATGCAGTTATTTGATCATCTGTAAATTGATCCATAGGACAATCTATGTATGGTATGGCACTAGTAATCATTACCGTTTTACTTTCAGCTGTTGAGGGAGACAAATAGGCCTTTAAGAGGTTTATGTGGACTAATTGAGTAAACTTACGCTTATCTGGAGTGGCGATTATATAGTTGGTTAACGAGATACGTTGAGTGATGTTATAAGGTCCCTGGTATTTCTCTCGTAGGGGAGAGCCTGCAATCGGATGGTATAGCAGCACTGCATCTCCTACTTTGAAACTTCTGGTTTTAGCCTTTTTATCATAGTTAATCTTCATCTTCTCTTGAGCTGTTATCAAGTTAGTTTTGGCAATGGAGTGAAGATCTGAAAGTTTCCTGTTGAGTTCTGAAATATATTGGGAAAAAGGTACCTCATTATCTCCCAACTTCAGGATGCGTTCTTTGGCTGAACTGAGGATAGTTCGTGGCCGTCGACCGAAGAGTAGTTCAAAAGGTGACATACCAGTAGACTGATTTCGAACTCCTCGTATGATGTACATGATCAGTTCCAAATCGCAATCCCACTCGTTACCTGAACTATGGATGTATTTCCGGAGAAGATTTTTAATGGTCCAGTGAGTGCGTTCTAATGCTCCATTGGTCTGTGGATGGTAAGCTGAGAAGATACTTGGGTTATATGGTAATCTTTCATAGCTGTTTTAAATGCATGACTCATGAAATTGGTTCCTTGATCACATTGTAGTTCATTTGGAAATCCTACAACAGTAAATATGGACACTAGTGACTTTAGGATGTTCTTGGCTGAAATGTTTCTTAAAGGTACTGCAAATGGATAACGGGTAGTTGGGCATAAGGCCGTAAGCAAGTATTCATGTCCCCTTTTTATCTTAGGCAAAGGGCCTACACAATCTACTATGATCTTACTGAAAGGTTCTTTAGGCACAAGTATAGGTATTAATGGTGCAACTGGTACTTTTCCATTAGGACTACTTACTTTTTGACATGTTGTACATGTTTTTACGTACTCTTTAATGTCATTCTTCATGTTTGGCCTATAAAAGTCTTGACTGATGCATTCATATGTTTTAGTGATACCAAGATGAGAGTCAGCAGAGTGAGACAATTCTAGGATAAGAGGTCTTATATCCTTAGGAACAACTACCTGGAATAGATCCTTCCAGGTTTCTAGATGACTGTTCTTGCTGGACCTGAATTTTCTCATTAGTACATTATTATTAATATAAAAATAAGAACACTTGTTGGTATCCTTTGGTTTCACTTGGTTGAAACACTGCTGTAGAGTGACATCTTTCCTTTGTTGATAGCTAAAGGAATCAGGCTAGATCTTATATGTACTCATCAACTCGTTGAAATCCATAGGTTCAGAGACTGGCAACGGGTTTGATGATGATTCAGTAGGGGTGTCCTTTTTACTGCTTCGTGTCACTGCTAAGCATTCCTCCTGTACAACATCACCTGGAGATACTGCTATTAAGTTTGTTAAGACAACAGAGTTAGCTATGTCATTACCCAGGATTACGTCTACATTCTTGCATGGTAACAGTTCTGGATTTACAGCTACTTCAGTAGTTCCAGAGAAATAAGGACAATGAAGGTTTACATTAATGAGAGGCAACATAGACTTACTGGTTAGGTCATTAACTGCAACATACCTGTGAGTTTCACCTTTAGATGGTATTACTTTAGGAGAGACGATCGTTTGCGAGGATCCAGTGTCTCTGGGTATGGTTACAGGTTTACCATTTATTTTGCCTGAGCAAGTGAAGGGTGCAAACGCTTGGGACTCTTGTGATGCACAATGGAAGGTCTTTTTCTTCTCCACCTTAGGTTTTGGTTCCTGTTTGGGCAGATTCATTTGCTTAGGAGAGAATTGAGGGGGATTAGGTTTTCTCTTTAAGTATGAAGCTGCACAATGTGGATCAGGATATTCTGAAATATGATGTCCTTCTTGTTTGCAGTATGTACAAGTTTCCTTAGGTCTAGTTTCTCTATATGTGGTTTTACCTACTTTATGAATAAGAGCATAGTCATCTGCCTTTAAAGCGGCTTTCTTAGGGTCAGATTCATTCTGCTCTCTTAGATACACATTAATGCTACCTGGTATTTTCCTTAAGAACTCCTCCATTACTACTAAATCTTTCAACTGCTCAAAATTTTTGACATCTACTTTGTCTACCCACTTCTGAAACTGTTTAATCTTTCCATTCATAAATTCTAAAAAGGTCTGCTGAACTTGCTTCTGACTATTACGAAATATTTGCCTATATCCTTCCGCAGTAATAGAATAAGCATCAAGGATTGCCTGTTTAATTATGAAATAATCATGTTCCTCTAACATAGTGGCACATACAGATAATGCTTTACCTTTAAATGAGTTCCGGATGATCAAATACCATTTGTCCTGAGGCCAATTGAGATTCTTGGCTGTGTCTTCGAACACAGAAAAGTAGTTATCAGGTTCCCGTTCTTCAAATGTGGGCAGCAATTTCTGCACCTTGCCCACATCAAAGGGTTCGGGAATTAGCTTACCTTCTTCCTTTTCTTTCAGTCTTATAAATGCCAGATCCCGTTCTGTTACTGTGGCCGCTTCTCTCTCAATCTGCAGCCTAACACTGAGAGCTTTGTTTTTCTGTTCACTTTCTTTTTCTTGTTGCTCCAAAGCAGTTGCAGCAGTTTCCACCTTGATACGTTCTAGGGAAGCAGCGGCAGCAGCCGTGCGCTCAGCAGCAGCGGCTTTCCTCTCTTCTAACTCAGCGGCGGCAGTTGCGGCTCGTTCAGCAGCAGCGGCTTTCCTTTCTTCTACCTCAGCGGCGGCAGTTGCGGCTCGTTCAGCAGCAGCGGCTTTCCTTTCTTTTACCTCAGCGGCGGCAGTTGCGGCTCGTTCAGCAGCAGCGGCTTTCCTTTCTTCTACCTCAGCGGCGGCAGTTGCGGCAGTTGCCGCTGCAGTTGCAGCTTGCATATTCATCTTTTCCAACTCCAGCTACAGACTTAGTTTATCTAAGTCACCAATTGGATTGGTAACTGTTAGAGCTCTAACGTCAGCCAATTCTTCTTCTGGAACAATATCTTCATCTACAAGGAAGTTCAAATATGACTGAGAATTACACATTTTAGGGCAGTTGCGGGAACCTGTACATCATAATGGCGAGCTAGATTCTTTAGGTCAGTTTTTGTGGCAACTTTGAGAGATTCCACATGATCCCGTGGTGATACAATAAATTGTTGCAAGTTGAAAGGCATTTTGAATGTCGCCCGTGGCGCAAGATAAGTACAAACTAAAATAAATATCCAAACTTTATAAGAATAAGTATAAGATCATACGATCGCAAAATAACAATCTTTCGATCACAGAAATACAAAATAGCGATCACAAAATTACAAGATCGAGAGATCACAAAATTACAAAATTATATGATTTAATCACATTACACAAAAATAGCTTAAATACAAAATTGAGTCTCGCGAAACTTACGATTATACTATAACACTTTTATTCACCGTTAACAACTGAACAATTTTTTTTTTTTTACGCTCGAGATCTTGAACACGCGGCTAACTACTTCATAATTACTCAAACGACACGCTTAACATCACAAACTTTTACAACAATTTTACCGAATCAGTAAACAAGGCTTTAAAACGCAAAGGTATTTTTTACTTTAACATACCTAATTAGCACGTTCTAGTTTACATTTCCTTTTAATTTATACCAGCTTAATACGATAACTTTACAATTTTACCTTTTAATTTATATAAGTACTATATTATTCTCGTTATGATAAAGTATCTAGTTAATAGTCAACACCTAGTTTAAAGAAATTCATTATCAGAATAATGTGCAAACTGGACAAAATACGTAGTATGCGCTTTATAGATATAACAGGAGTAATTTAACACAAGTATTTAAATATTCATTTACCGACACGTAAATGTTATTTGTACACCAAAATAGTACTTTTAACACCAAACAATATATAAGTTAATTTCCTGACTAGAGATAACGATTAGAATTACGAA
>NC_090744.1:54128224-54133224 GCF_036898095.1 Palaemon carinicauda | reverse complement strand
TGCACAAGACTCAAATAATTGTACGTCTGTGTTCTTCAGTGAGAGATGGTATTCTCACAAAAGAGATATTAAAATCTTTGAATAGACTGATAAGAAAACATAATTAATTACTTTTTAGTAGGCTAATCGTGAAATAATCTTGAGTAAACTCAATTAATAAGATGAGTTTGACAAAATATGAGGATATAAGGAAAAAAAATGTTCTTATACGTAATTAGAGAAACTTGGTTTGATATCGAGTAAATTCCCGAAATCATGGTAAATAAAATGTAGTTGTCAAGGTATCCGATTATAGGAACGATGAAGATATCCTTAACCCTGGATAGGTACGCTCCTCGGACACCCCTTTAAGGGTATACTCGGACGCGAGCGACCCCGACGCCAAAAAAAATTCCTGAAAAATCAGTTTTTGCAGTAACCTCTTTTTTTCCTTTACCAAAAAAAACTACAAAGAATGCTTAAAACAACTGTAAAGATAAATACTACTCATCTGCAGAAAAACTATTTATTATAAATATTTTAAAAAATTAAGTAGAAAAGAAAAAAGACCTTACATAAAAATTCATAAAAAAAAGTTTATACATATATACACAAATACTTTTAGGAATTGATTCTTGAATGTTTAGGACACATCTTGATGTATTTTGGATGAAGTCAGATCCATGGAGGTGAAGATCTGAAATGAGAAAAAAAGGGTAACTTTTTTTGGCCAAAAAAATTTGTCTAAATTTCATGAATTTTTTTGGGTACCCAAATGAAATAGGAAGTGGCTAATTTTTTAGGGAATAAACATATGTTATCTTAAAATAGAAATATGTAAAAAAATCTTCATTATTTTGTAAATTACATTTATATCAGCAGCCATATCTAAATGTAATTTTTTGAGTACTTAGAAATTTCGTAAAAAAATACATATATTTAATATATAATATGATATTTATGCAGGTAAAAATATACCAAAATATCACAAATTCTATAGGGAACAAGAATATATATAGATAGGGCAACTTACGCTTCGGATATGTCCACAAAATGGCCGCCAACCACACTGACTCAGACTCCCTAATCTGCCACTTGAAATGTAGGAAGGGTATGTCAATTTCAAGGTGTTATTTACTAATCTAATTATTCTTGGATATGCATAAAAATTGTATGGTGGGTTGCTGGATAATTGTCGATTATTTTACGACTATAAAATTAAAATTCTGACCCCAAAAAAATTTTTTGAAGGGAAATAAAATCGAAAAAAAAAAAATGTAAAACAATATAATATTTTAGCTAAAAAAAATTGATGATATTCAATCAAAAAAGAAGTAAACAAAATTTTCCAACAAATAAACATCTAGAGGAATCATTACTCTGTGATAGTTCCTTAGTACGTAGTAATTTTGAAAGAAATGGGAAAAAACGAAAAAGTGGCAATCGCAGGAAAATCGAACACATACCTATATATACGCCTTATCTGGCTAAAAATAAAGATAGGCATGGGTAGCCAGATCATCTAGAAACACTTTCCAACACTATAAAAATACAAGTTTTGCAACACTACTTGCCAATTCCTTACAGTAACATGACTAAGCAAAAAAATGCAAAACAAATAAAAAAGGGCACTCGCGGAAAAATGGCCAACATTCTAATATACGGCATTTCAGAAAAAAAAAATTTCAGCCACGTACTAAAATTTGGTGATATATACTCCGTGAAATGTTTGATGTTTCATTTTTTTTTATCCAATCGGAAATACTAGACATGTTACATATGATTTGTTTATTTAATTCAAACCTTGTACATAGTTCAGTTTGGTTTGGCATCATAACCAACATATGTATTCATTCGTATATGGAAATTTAAAGACATTACAAACTAATTTTCCAAAATTCAATTAAGTTGTCGCATTAATTGTAATATCTTTGATATACATCATTGGGATGTTTTTTTGTTTTTTTTTTTATTTATTTATTGATTTTTTTTTTAATCATGATTACTTGACGAATGGAAGTGATATTGTATATTGAAACGGAGTAACCCATTCGCAATCAGTAGATGTTTTACTTATGATTACAGGCAAGTATTGACCGAATAAATATTGAACCAAGTGCTCTGTATCAATTATACCATATCCATAATTATTGTACTTTTTTTACCCAATCTCGAATCCACGTTTCCATCATTAGAATTTTTTCAGGAAACATAAATGTGGTAAGTATCATTTCTGTCATTTTTCTTTCAATAAAAGGTCATTACATTCCCGGTCCCCGTCAAGTTCTTTGGATTGGACGAGGTTAAAGCAAAAATTATGTAAATATAGTGTATTTTTCTTCAGTTTTTACATGTTTTCCAGTATTAGACAATATTCTAATTATATCAAATAAACTAAAAAATATCATACTCTGGGTTATGATATCATGTCATCTTCACATATATTTTCGAACGCTTATTAGACCCGTGACAATTAGCACAATGGGGATATTGCTATTCTAGAATATCAAATTACGTCATTTTTTTATATATCTTCAGCATCCGGAATATATGAATAAAAAGAATATATTAGATTCTTTTTATTTATATAATTGTTGGCCAAAATATAATGTCACCCAAACTCCAAAGAAATTGGTTAAATATGTTTTTATTATTTTGGTTTTGGAGACATTATATATTGTTTCCATTGCTCTGGTAGTTGATGACAACCATTGGGAACCCCTTGCATATTATTATCCTTAATGTAGTTGTGTTATAATGAATATAAATGAGAAATCTCGATCTCATTGTCACAAAAGTTTTGATATATGTGATATTAGTTCTCTTAGTAAAGAAGACTTGAATCAGAACATATTCAAAACCAAATTATATGAAAAAATCATGCTATTTACACAGAAAAGATTTCTTGAGAAACGTAATTAAAAATATTTAGCGAATCTATGGAACCCCATTTATTAAACAGAACGACCTTTTTCGTCATGTATTATGGGTGAATAATGACATCAAATTTCAAGAAAATTCAAATGTTGCAAACGGGGAAGAAGAGAAGAAAATTATGAATAAAATTCAAATAAAATATGCTGTTAGTGCTAACCTAAAAGAAAATTGACCAAACTAAACAAAAAATGAAATCAAAGCATTATATCAATTTTGAGGTTTGTTACTGTAATGTTAGAAGAACAATACTTTATGCCTATTCTCACAGTTTAAGTAGGTCATGATTGGGAAAGATTTATACGATATGCATCCAAAATAGCAACGATAATTACATGCATTGACCTTCTCGTCATATACCGTCAACAACTTTTTCCTTAATATATTTATTCTAATAAAAATTAAAAAAAATTATTATTTGCTATAACCTTTATATATAATGTAGGATTATTCATTCTGAAACATCCAATAATCCTAGTCAAGAGAAAAGATATATATATGTACAGTATATATATATATATATATATATATATATATATATATATATATATATATATATATATATATATATATATACATACATATATATATATATATATATATATATATATATATATATATACAGTATATATATATATATATATATATATATATATATATATATATATATATATATATATATATATATATATATAGTATATATATTCATATATATATATATATATATATACATATATATATATATATATATATATATATGTATATATATATATATATATATATATATATATATATACGTATATATATACTGTATATATATATATATATACGTATATATACTGTATATATATATATATATATATATATATATATATATATATATATATATATATATATGAATATATATATTTATATATATATGCATATATATCTATATATATATATATATATATATATATATATATATATATATATATATATATATATGTTAGTATATATATATATATATATATATATATATATATATATATATATGTATATATAAGTATGTATATATATACATATAAATATATATATATATACATATATATATGTATATATATACCGCATATATATATATATATATATATATATATATATATATATATATGTATGTATATATATAAATATATATATATATATATATATATATATATATATATATATATATATATATATATATATGTATGTATATATATAAATATATATATATATATATATATATATATATATATATATATTTATATATATATATGTATATATATATATATATATATATATATATATATATATATATATATATATAAATATATATATATATATACATATATATATATATATATATATATATATATATTTATATATATATATATATATATATATATATATATATATATATATATTTATATATATATATGTATATATATATATATATATATATATATATATATATATATATATATATTTATATATAAATATATACATATATATGTATATAATGTATATAATGTATATATATATATATATATATATATATATATATATATATATATATATATATATATATTAAATAGAATAAAAATAAATATAAGAGTATAACATGGATGAAACAAAATTTCAGTTTTTAGAAACTCAGAGAATAGGACTAAGAAACATTAAAAAAGGCTTCGACATGTGTTTGGCTATGTTAAAAAGCCATATAAGAAAAGAAAAAAAAAAAAGAAAACAACATTTAAATATCTATCTAGAATATTTTTTACTTATTTCATAACAGTTATCAAACAGTTAAACATCGATATGAAAAGGACTAATAGATTCAGTCTGAGCATAGATCTGCCAGTAATTTTAGTAATCGGGAAGCGTTTTAATGGTTACAGATGCTGTCTGAGTAAATATGTAGTAGTAAAAAAAAATAGGAAAATTAACAACTCATGTAATTAAAAACTGTAAAATTGTGTTAAACCTATCAATATTCATGCATGGCATACACTGGGACAAATTATTTAAAAAAAAAAAAAAGAAAAAAAAAAAAGCTTCATTCATGTTTT
>NC_090744.1:54108224-54115724 GCF_036898095.1 Palaemon carinicauda | reverse complement strand
GTGAAACTACGCGGTCATGTCGGTGATATTTGTGTGGGGGTAGTGATCTGGTTCTGTCTGCATATTCAGGCGCCTGTAATTCTCACATAGATGCAGAGAGCTTGAAGACTTTTGGCAAAGGCCCATTTCTTTCACTGCGGAAAACACTTGTTTAGCGGTGGCCAAACGATCTGGTGCCAGATGTCAGAAAATGGTAAACACTGGGGGCCCTATCGTCTAGATATGGTGATGAATACCTTGTTTAGTGGGAACTAGTGGCTGTTGACAAAGTTCTGGAGAAAAAACTTCTAGTTACAATGATAGGAGGTGGGCATAGGTATCCATGTGTGTGCTGATGGGGAGTGTGAAATCAGATGGTGTCAGTTGAAAAGGTGTCCGGGAGTACAAATCCAATTTAACTAACCGACAAGGAGTGACATCAACCAGGATTGCGAAATGTGAAAAGGAATTCTGTACTGAGGATTAGCAAAGTGACATAAGCCACAAAAACCTTCCAATTTTGTTTGGCCATTCCAAATGATAAAGTGAGGGTTTCATAACTGTTGGTGGTTATCGCAGATCCATTGGCGGTTAAAGGGCTCTTGTCGGCCGACTTAGTCAAAGTCATGTCATGGAGAGTCCTCTTGGCAGACGAGAAAAGCAAGCCCCCGTTTCTACCAAAACTCGCATCCCAATAACTGCATGTAGTAAAAAAGAAAAAGTTACTGACATGGGAGGCAACTGCCGCAAGCCATGGCCTACTTATGTTTTTTATTGGCCACAGACAATCAATGGCCACAGACAATCATTCGTACATTTCTTCCCAGCAACCCTAAATTGGAAGTGGTAGCATTATAACCTAGCCGATAGGCATCAGTAAGCTGCAGGAGAGGTTGTTGGTTGGGCAGTTAGCGAGGGATATTATTTGTGGGTTGTGAGCGGCTTTGTCACCGCTCAGGTATGTCACGAGTGGGCATCTGCATCCTACCTCATTCTCGTCAGCTTTGCTCATTGTTGAATAGTTGTCCACTTCATCAGGAATGGAGGCATTTATTGAGGTCTGGAAGGGGATGTGGTGGCTGTCCATAAGTGCGTCAAGAGTCATCTGCAGCAGGTTAGAGGTGGGTGATACTGGTCATTCCCCCAGCTATTGTTAAGAGGGCTGAAAAAATTTCTCTATGCGGGGGGCTGGTGATGGCTTCAGGAGGTAGAATTTGAGTTCTTTGTACGTTATGGAGATTTCCTCTTATTTGCTCTGCCAATCAAAGATCTCTGGGAAAGTGTCCCTGGAAACCGCTGCAAGAACGTAATTTGCTTTGATGCTCGTCCGAGTCATGACCTTGAGGCAAAACTGGACTTCAGCACACTGCAACCAGTCGAATGTTTTTCCACTTTCGAAGGGGATTAGTTGCACTGAGCCAGCGTGTGCCGAAGAGGCAGGTTCGGTTGGCAACATCATTAAACAGTAAAGCACAGTAGTGAGGGGGCCGGCTGGAGGTTGCGGACACTCTGCTGGTAATTAATGTGCGTATCCTCAGTTAGGAGGAGATTGAGAGATGGCAGAAGGGCAAATAACTTTATTTGGACGATGCTTGAGTATATAGACAACCCGTTCCAGTCAAGAACGGCACACACATTACAACATAATGATTCTCAAGAACATAGAGACATAAACAGGTTATCAGTGCTAGAGGAGAGCGATATCAACAATATACAAATAACACAATTAACCGTTAGTGTGTGTGATACAGGTGCGGTACAGAACAAACCAGCAGAAGCTCTTGAGTCCCAATTGTGAAAAGGGATAACATATTTGACCGTTGTTCTGTGTAATAAAGATTCTGTTAATCAAAATTTGGTAAAAGTTTATTTTCGGTTAAATACTCTCCAATGCTTGTATATTGTGGTATCAATGTTTACCCTCCATTGAAAGGTATTAGTGCAATGCTTTAAATATTTTCTACCCTTATAAGTTAACTTTCGATTATTTTAAATATGCTCTCTCTCTCTCTCTCTCTCTCTCTCTCTCTCTCTCTCTCTCTCTCTCTCTCTCTCTCTCTCTCTCTCTCTCTCTCTCTCTCTCTCTTCGAAAATCCATACTTGCCTTAAACAGATCACCATTTGTACGTTTCTTACGTCATTGCATATTGTCCCATTTGTTATAAGAATTATATTTGGCTCTATATTGCTTTATAATTATCTCTAATCACTGTTCCTATATCAGGTTACAAAACAAATCATCGAGTTAAAGAAAATACAATAGAAACTAAAAAAGGTTTAGAAAATGCTGAAGGTTCTATATATATATATATATATATATATATATATATATATATATATATATATATATATATATATATATATGTATGTATATATATATATATATATATATATATATATATATATATATATATATATGTATGTATATATATATATATATATATATATATATATATATATATATATATATATATATATATATATATATATATATATATATATATATATATATGTATATATATATATATATATATATATATATATATATATATATATATATGTATGTATGTATGTATATATATATATATATATATATATATATATATATATTCATATATATATATATATATATATATATATATATTTATATATATATATATATATATATATATATATATATATATATATATATATATATATATATATATATATATATATATATATATATATATATATATTTATATATATTCATATATATATATATATATATATATATATATACATTCATATATATATATATATATATATATATATATATATATATATATATATATATATATATATATATATATATATATATAATTGAGAATTAGCCTTTAATTGGTTGATTTTGGTGGGGTGTGACAATTTGAATATGTGAAAAGCGTCGTGAGTTTTCCTTGTTTCTTTAATGTACGACTATTGTACAGCAAAAACACTACCTTCTGGTAATTCCAGACTTGAATTTCTGTCAAATATTCAGGAAGCTGGTGAAATTAGTTTTAAAGTCCAACTAAATATTTTCTGAGATAAACATCATCAATTGCATGCATGGCGCCCATCGCAAGTTTAGCAAGAAGTTTTTGTCATGAAGTTTTGTGGCATACCACCACAGCATATCGATATCAATAGTTTATGCTCTCTGCAACTCACCTCAGTTATCCTCACTGAGAAATGTTCTTTTACAGGCAACTTTTTGTTTTACAATCTTGGTGGATCACATTTTAAAAGTACTGGACTCATCGAAATCATCATCTGACACCATTTTCTGTGATCTCTGTAGCTCCAGTAAGCTGAATTTGTTGTAGAATGACTGGTGTCCTGATATGATATGTGATTTCAATGTCTCTTGAATCCCATATCCTCCGTCAAGTCTGGACACATTGATGTTTAAGGGAAAACACCCAACGCCTTTGAATGCTGTATTATTTTCATCTAACTTCTATATCGACAACTGCATATCTTCTTTGTTACATTCTCTAGAAAAAAAATGGTTCATCTGTTAGTTCCTGGCAATACATACAACGGCTCTAGTCTGATGGGAAAGCTTGTGTTGCTGCAGTAACTCCAAGGTACAGATTAGATTGAAATATGGAACAACTCTTTCCCATGATTAAATCGTTAATTAATTCTCTAGTCTTCAAGGATTATTGTGCTTCAATTGCCTTTGAGTTTACATTGTACATGCTATGACAGTTAAAAAACATATAATGACAAATAACCATAGTCAGGATTCATACATTTGAACTTTTAATCTAAACCAGTGTTCTACCAGTAAGGCATGGCTCAGGATCGTCAGGACTTGAAAGAGAAAAAACTGTTTGTTAAACAATTTATGCAATATAAATTGAATATTAACTGTGTTCATTGTTCAAGAAACATATTGCCTTAATCTTTTACCAGCTATGATCAATATACAATATTATAAGTCATTGTTAGTAGAAAAAATAATATTTTATGCAACACAATATTATTTCGAGATGAAGCATCAATTTAAAGCAAGAAACTGAATGAGGAACCACACAGATATGTTAAAGCACATCTGACTGAATCTAGATAGGCCATGAGTGGGAGACTACTCTTTCCTGTCCCCGCATTGGTAACACTCGGTTGGTCCAGGAATATCTGCTTACTGGCCAACACCAGGCGTCTTGCGATGACTATTAGATACCCTTGACAGTGAGGCATTTGTTGACCAAATGCCCCACTTATAGTTTTGGAAAAAAATTAGATATCTGTTTGAGGCTCGAGGTGATGATGGCAGGTTCATTCATCCTTGCCAAGATTCTTGGACATGATATGTCTTACTATGATATTGGTATTTCTAACTTTATTTCAGAAAACGGTCTTTTGAGAGCTATTTAACTTTTAAAATAACATCTTTGCTTTTATGGTTTTAATTAGATGTTTTTTATTCTTTATCTATATTAAATTATATCAGGCTCAATGACCTTAGATGTCAGGATGTCAGGATGCCAGAAAACTTGAAATCAATCAATTGGCCATGATAATTGGATGCTTAGGAATTGCAGATCTAGCAAGTTAAAAAAAAGGGGGTGTTAGCTCCCCGGAAGCAAACGCAATTTTAGGCTATTTTAAAACTATTTTTTAATATATTTGAAACTATTTTATCCCTATAATTGTATTTATAAGGTGAATATGCATTTTGCAATAACAACATCCCGATAAGATATATAAAAAATTTCAGCAGTAATTTTTATAAATACTTTTACTATACATTATTATACAATTACTATACATCCCCAGAAAATCTTATCAGTTGACTTTCTCTAAGATATATCTATATTCATTAGGAGCATGCATCCTTCCGTTGAACTATCAACCGATAGGAATTATCATCTCCTCGAATTGTAGTTAGTCTTTCGACTTTTCCCATCTTGGTTCATATCAGAAACTAAATCTCTTTTTTCCTGTTCATATATAATGATTTTTCACCACATGGAAATGTATGTTTATTTTAGAGAGAGAGAGAGAGAGAGAGAGAGAGAGAGAGAGAGAGAGAGAGAGAGAGAGAGAGAGAGAAAGAGAGAGAGAAGTCGGATTTCAATCCTCCACATAATTTTTACTACATTTGTGACGTGCCCAGAGTATGTTGTGAGTTAAAGGGAAGATGAATGAAACAGAATAATTTATTATAGATACATCGAGTATATATACACACTATGTCGCGGAAAGAAGGTCATAAAATACAACATGCTATTTCTTGTCCAACCGGCCACCAGTTCTGTTAACAGCTAACAATGAGAAATAGGCAGACAGGTTATTACAAGTTGCAGTCAGTGTGAGGGGAGAGCGAAGATACAAAGGATAATATACACAAAAAAGAGAAATGTCTTTACTATGTATTTTCGTGTGACACACGGGTGGTACATGCCCCCCCGCCCCTGCCTAAAAATTACTTACTGTACATGTTAAATAGGCGGCCCTGAACTAGAGAGGCGAACTGTAGGCAGGTCATCTATCAGGAGATAACCAGGTTTTAGACGATCAAAGGAGACGCAGTCTTCTTTGCCACCAATGTTTAGTAGGATTGCTTTTGGATTGCATCGGATACCAAGGAAAGGTCCCGTGTAAGAGGGTGTTAGTGGTGACTTGCTAGTGTCGTTGTGCAGGAAGATTTGCTTTGTAGATTGCAGGGCTGTTGGTGTGTGATGCTTCGCTGGGGGCTTGTAAGTCTGGCGGCATGGAGTAAATTTCCCTATCCACTGGAAATCGTCGGAGGAGGTTGCAGGAGGAAAAAATTCGGTGGGGATGACCAACGGGCCGCCATACACCATTTCAGCTGCCGAGACAGGGCCTTAGTCCCAAGAGAACCCAGGGAAGCTGAGTAAACCAGTTGAAGTTCTTGCAGTGTTACATCAAAGCAGCTTTGAGGGTACAATAAAAACGTTCAACCATTCCATATGCAGCGGGGTTGTAGGCAGTTGTCTAATGTAGGGTGATAACCAGAAGATTTGCTAATGATGTCCACAATTGAGAGGTGAAAGTGGTACCCCTATCAGTAGTAATATGCTATGGGATACCCAATTCTTGCTATTCATCCTGAGAGTAAGCCAGATGTACATGAGGCAGATGATGCAATTTCCGTGGGAATGGGTTCAAGTAAACGAGTGGAGCAGTTGATGATGGTAAACAGGTAACACTGTCCTTTTGATGTGGGTAGGGGAACTACAACGTCGCCGTGAATGTGCGCGAAACGACGCTTAGGTTGAGGAAAGGTGCCCATTCCTGAATCCGTGTGTCGGTGTGTTTGGGAAGTTTGGCAAGAAGTACAGGCACGGACCCAGTTCTTAGCATCTTTAGTAGTGCCGTGCCAAATGAAGTTCATCTTCCGCAGCGGTGCAGTTGAATGGAACGCGGGATGTGAAAGGTCATGAATAAAACCAAACACCTGTCGGCGCATGGGAGCAGGAATCCACAGTCGCAGTCTACCAGTACTGACGTCACAGAGGAGGGTGGTGTTGCAGTCGTTGATGGGGACATCTTGCCAACGAAGGGATGTGCAGGATGTCTTACATGTTTGATACTCTGGATCCTGTCGTTGAGCTTCAGACAAGGCGACCAATATGTTTCTTGTCAGGGCATTGGCAACGGGATTCATTTTCCCAGGGATGTTTTGCAGGGTGAAATTGTATTTAGCCACGGCGTAGAGATGACAGCGTTGTCGGGCCGACCAGGCGTCAGACTGTCAAATGAAGGCGTGCACCAGAGGCCTGTTGTCTGTGCCAATTACGAATGGCGTACCTTTTAAGAAATGACGAAAGTGACGGACAGCCAAGTGCACACCCAGCAATTCACGTTCGAAGGTAAAATAACCAGATTCGGCCTTGAACCATTTTCTGCTGAAGAAGGCCAACGGGTGGTGCAAGCCGTTGATCACCTGTTCGAGTACTGCACCAATAGGGCATCGCCTGGCATTGGTGGAGAGAGAGAAAAGATCATGCGGGACGGGAAAAGTGAGAGCAGCAGCCATTGATAGGGCATTCTTTGCATAGCAGAAGGCTGCTTCTTGAAGGGGACCCCGCTTCAGGTCCTTTGGCTTGCCCTTGAGGGAAGCATAGAGTGGAGCAAGAGTGGCGCTAATGGTTGGCAGAAACCAGTGATAATAGTTTATCATGCCCAAAATTTCCTGCAGTGCTTTGACGATCGAGGGCTGGGGAAGTTCTGAACGGCTGCTACCTTCTCAGGGAGGGGATGGACTCCTTCAGGAGTGATTCTGTGCCCTAAGAACGACACTTCGTTGGCGCTAAAGGTACACTTGTCGTACCGGACTACAAGACCGTTTTGTTGTAAGTGGTTGAGCACGATGCGCAGGTGACGGAGTTGTTCCTCTTTAGGAAGAGAACACAAGTATGTCAGCCACGTAACATACACAGAAAGAAGGGTCCCCTAAAATGCCATCCATATCACGTTGGAAAGTGGCTCCAGTAATGCGAAGGCCAAAACGGGAGCAATTGAAGG
>NC_090744.1:54088224-54095724 GCF_036898095.1 Palaemon carinicauda | reverse complement strand
GGAAGCGACCTCACCTTTGATTTGAAGGGGCTAGGGCTCGATCCCAGTATGAGATAGAAATATATTTTTTTATTTTAGCACCATATTGTGTATATTTTCATCCATGTTGACTAATTATTGACTCAGTATTAAAATCTATCAATTGTGTCACCGCATGGGCCGGATAGTTGGGGAAAACTTGCTGATAAGAGAACGATGACTTGCCATATAAATACTGAAATGTAGTTAGCAGTTAGCTTCCGACTTATTTTGAGCCTCTAGTGACATGGTTGGAAGTGACCTGGCCTTTCATTTGAAGGGATTAGGGTTCAAACGCAGTATGAGTTCGAAATTTATTTCTTTTTGAGCCTAAATTTTTGTTGATTTTCATCCATATTGACTGATTGGAGGAAATTCGTATTAAAAACTATCAATTGTGTCCTCTGGTTAGGGAAAACTCGCTTGTAGGAAACCAATGTCTCTCCGGGTAAATCCTGGAATGCAGTTAGCAGTTATTTTTCAACTTCTTTTGATCCTCTGATGGCATGCTTGGAAGTGACCTGGCATTTCATTTGAAGGGGTTAGGGTTCAATCCCAATATGAAATAGTAATTTTTTTTCTATTTGAGCATGATATTGTGTTGATTTTTATCAATATTTACACACTAGAGGAAATAACAGTCAAAAGCTATCAATTGTGTCACATGGTGTGCCAGGAAGTCGGGGACACCTCGCTGGTAAGACATCGATGTCTCGCTAGGTAAATACTGAAGTTAAGTACAGTTAGCAGATATATTCCAATCTCTTTTAATCCTCATATGGCATGGTTGGAAAAAACCTGTCCTTTCGTTTGAATGGGCTAGGGTTCGATCTCAATAAGATATAAAAACTTATTTCTATTTAAGCATAATGTTCTGTTGATTTTCATCCATATTGGCTCATTATGGGTAATTCAAATTACAAGCTATCAATTGTGTCACCCGGTGGGCCGGGAAGTTGGGGAAAACTTGCTGGTAAGAGACCGATGTCTCGCTAGGTAAATACTGAAGTTAAGTACAGTTAGCAGATATATTCCAATTTCTTTTAATCCTCATATGGCATGGTTGGAAACGACCTGTCCTTTCTTTTGAATGGGCTAGGGTTCGATCCCAATAAGATGTAACAATTGATTTCTATTTAAGCATAATGTTCAGTTGATTTACATTCATATTGGCTCATTATGGGTAATTCAAATTGCAAGCTATCAATTGTGTCACCTGGTGGACCGGGAAGTTGGGGAAAACTTGCTGGTAAGAGACCGATTTTTCGCCAGGTAAATCCTGAAATGCAGTTAACACAATAGGTTCCAACTTCTGCCTCTGGTGGAATAATTGGAAGTGACCTGCCTTCCCCTGTGAATGGGCTAAGGTTTGACCCTAGTGAGATAGAAATCCATATATATATATATATATATATATATATATATATATATATATATATATATATATATATATATATATATATATATATATATATATATATATATATATATATATATAAAAGGAGACTAAACATCCTGTAATTATAGTGTACCAACTGTGTGTCACACAAATGTACATAATTATTTTGTATATATTTTGCTTGTATCTGCACTCTTCCCTCGCACTAAAAAGAACCTGAATGATCATGTCTCCGGTTTTGCTCTGTAACATTGTCTGTCTCTCGAACATGTTATGTCCTGTTGCCTTGAGGTTTTGTATATAAAGGAGAGTGTTCCTTGATAAACAACTCAGTTGATTGCATCCTGCCTTTGAGTTCACAACCCTCTCTCGGCCCGTCACATTAGTGACCCCGGAAGTCGACTCGCTCCCACCGCCTTCCACCCCCACCCCCTCGCTCCTTCATCGTTGGTAGTACTATGGCAGACTCTACGGCAGTTGGTGCTGCGGCCGCTCCATTCAAACTTTCATCGTTTGCCAGCAGAGAGGGGTTTGCTTGGTTTCAGGGCGCAGAAGTCCAGTTTCGTATCAGAGGCGTGACTCGCTCAACCAACAAAGCGGATTATGTTCTCGCGGCGATACCTGAGGACACCTTCCCAGAAATATCTGACTGGCTTTCTGAACAAGGAGACACCCCAATAGCGTATGACGCCCTCAAAACATACCTTCTGCAGCAGTACTTGCCGTCGCCAGCCGCCCGTATTGCAAAGCTTTTTCAGCTCTCACAACAACCGTTGGGGGACCAAAGGGCTTCGTTTGCCCTCAGGGAAATGACCAGTATCGCTCGCCTCCAACCTGTCGCAGATGGCTCTCCTTGTGAGGTGAATCTACTTCGTGCCCTTTGGATACGCTGTTTACCCGAACCTGTACGCGCTGCCATACACGATGTCGATAGTTTACCCATAAAGGACTTGATGACCAAAGCCGACGCCCTTATGGACAGCCACTTCAAGACCTCCATCAACGCCTCCACCCCTGACGACGAGGATGCCTATTCAACGTCAACCGAAGCTGACATGAAAGCCGTAGGACATACACGCCTACCCCGTGACGTGCCGAAGCGACGACAAAGCCGCCCACCACCCACCAATCGCTCGCGCCCCAACGAACGACTTTTACAGCCACTTACTACCTCCCATCCGCCGCAGTTTTGCTACTACCACTTCAGATTCGGGGCAACCGCGAAGAAATGTGCTAAGGATTGTCAGTGGCCAAAAAACGTGTAAGTAGGCCATCGCTTGTGGCGGTGGCCTCCCGTGTTTCTAATCTTTTCTTTTTACAAGATGCAGGAACGAGCGTGCGATTTTTGGTTGACACGGGTGCTTGTCGTTCTCTTTTGCCAAGGAAACTCTTCAAGGCACGACGTAGTCTGTCTATATCTGCCGACGTCCGCTTGGTAGCTGCCAACAGATCTGCGATACCCACCTACACTTACGAGAACCTCACATTATCGTTCAGAAACGGTAAATTCAATTGGAAGTTTCTCGTTGCTGACGTCACAATGCCAATCCTCGGGGCGGATTTCCTCTCTCATTTCCACCTTGTGGTCGATGTCGCCCACCGACGATTAGTCAACGCAGACTCGTACTTGTCGACACCTGTAACCTCGCTCTCCACATCAGCGCACCCACGGATGCCTACGCCCACCTCTTCACGTCGTACCCGGAAGTTTTCCGTCCAGAACTTCGCCAAACGCAAACAGGTTCCTGCCAAGCACGGTATTTATCACCAAACAGACGTTCGCCGAAATGGAGGAAATGGGCCTTTGCCAAAAGGCCTCCAGCCCATGGTCGTCACCCTTACACATCGTTCTGAAGAAAGACGGCTCCCTCCGTCCATGCGGGGATTACAGGCGCCTGAACATGCAAACAGAACCGGATCACTACCCCCTCCCAAACATTGCCGACGTGACCTCCTACCTGCACAAAGCGAAGGTTTTCTCTACGCTCGACCTCCTGAAGGGGTATTATCAGGTCCCTATGAACCCAGAAGACATCCTCACGACCGCCATCACCACTACGTTTGGTACATACACCTTCAATTACTCCTGTTTTGGCCTTCGTAATGCTGGGGCCACGTTTCAACGTCTCATGGATGGCATCTTAGGGGACCTCCCTTTCTGTGTATGTTATGTGGACGACATACTTGTGTTCTCCTCCTCAAAAGAGGAACACCTCCGTCACCTGCGCATCGTGCTCGACCGCCTGCAACAAAACGGCCTTGTAGTCCGGTACGACAAGTGTACCTTTGGCGCCAACGAAGTGTTGTTCTTAGGACACCGTATCACTCCTGAAGGAGTCCATCCCCTCCCTGAGAAGGTAGCAGCCGTTCAGAACTTCCCCGCGCCCTCGACCGTCAAAGCTCTGCAGGAATTCTTGGGCATGATCAACTATTATCACCGTTTTCTGCCAGCCATTGCCGCCATTCTTGCTCCCCTCTACGCCTCCCTCAAGGGCAAGCCAAAGGACCTGAAGTGGGGTCCCCTTAAAGAAGCAGCCTTCTGCAATGCAAAGAAGGCCCTATCAACTGCTGCGGGTCTCACTTTTCCTATCCCACACGCCCCTCTCCTTCTCTCCACCGATGCCAGTGACGTCGCTATTGGTGTAGTACTCGAGCAGGTGGTCAAAGGCTCACCCCGCCCATTGGCCTTCTTCAGCAGAAAACTGTCCAAGGCAGAATCGGGTTATTCTACCTTCGATCGAGAATTGCTGGCGGTGCACTTGGCTGTCCGTCACTTTTGCCATTTCTTAGAAGGTACGCCCTTCGTCATTCGCACAGACCACATGCCTCTGGTGCACGCCTTCACTAGACAGTCTGACGCCTGGTCCGCCCGTCAACGCCGACATCTCTCCGCCGTGGCTGAATACAATTGCACCCTCCAGTACATCCCTGGGAAAATGAATCCCGTTGCCGATGCCCTGTCAAGAAACACGTGGGCTGCCGTTCAACTGGGATTGGATTACAACGCCCTGGCTGAAGCCCAACGAAAGGGTCCAGAGTATCAAGCTTGTAGGACATCCTGCACGTCCCTCCGTTGGGAAGACTTTCCCCTCAAAGACTCCAACACCACCCTCCTCTGTGACGTCAGTACTGGTAGACCGCGACCTTGGATTCCTGCTCCCATGCGCCGACAGGTGTTTGATTTCATTCACGGCCTTTAACATCCCTCGTGCCGTTCTTCTGCACAGCTGCTGAAGGAAAAGTTCATTTGGCACGGCATTACTAAGGATGCTAAGGATTGGGTCCGCGCCTGTACTTCTTGCCAAACTTCCAAAGTACATCGACACACGGATTCAGGAGTGAGCACCTTTCCTCAACCTCAGCGTCGTTTCGCACACATTCACGTCGACGTTGTAGGCCC
Source organism: Palaemon carinicauda (assembly GCF_036898095.1). Lineage (NCBI taxonomy): Eukaryota > Metazoa > Arthropoda > Malacostraca > Decapoda > Palaemonidae > Palaemon > Palaemon carinicauda. The sequence goes on along the minus strand of NC_090744.1, from coordinate 54,090,907 downwards.
CCTACCCACATCACAAGGACATAGTTACCTGTTTACCGTCATCGACCGCTCCACTCGTTGGCCTGAAGCCATTCCCATGGAAACTGCAACGTCCGCCTCATGTACATCTGCCTTACTCTCTGGATGGATTTCAAGATTCGGTATCCCTGAGCATATTACTTCTGACAGGGGAACCACTTTCACCTCTCAATTGTGGACGTCATTAGCGAATCTCCTGGGCTTCACCCTACATCAGACAACGGCCTACAACCCCGCTGCCAATGGAATGGTTGAACGTTTTCATCGCACCCTCAAAGCAGCTTTGATGTCCCGCTGCAAGGATTGCAACTGGTTTACTCAGCTTCCCTGGGTCCTCCTGGGACTAAGAACCACTCCTAAAGACGCCCTTGACGTCTCGGCAGCTGAAATGGTGTATGGCGACCCGTTGGTCGTCCCTGCTGAATTTTTTCCTTCTACAACCTCCTCCGACGATCTCCAGCGCATACGTCACGTCGTGGGAAAATTTACTCCGTGCCGCCAGACTTACAAGCCCCCAGCGAAGCATCACATACCAACGGACTTGCACTCTGCAACGCACGTCTTCCTGCGCAACGACACTAGCAAGCCACCACTAACGCCCCCTTACACGGACCCTTTCCTTGTGATCCGCCGCAGTCCGAAAGCATTCCTACTAAACATTCGGGGCAAAGAAGACTGGGTCTCAATTGATCGTCTAAAACCTGCTTATCTTCTGCCAGATGACCCGCCTCCAGTTCGCCTCTCTAGATCAGGGCGCCCTGTTTAACATGTACAGTATGTCATTTTTAGGGGGGGAGCCATGTACCAACCGTGTGTCACACAATTGTACATAATTATTTTGTATATATTTTTCTTGTATCTGCGCTCTTCCCTCGCACTAAAAAGAACCTGAATGATCATGTCTCCGGTTTTGCTCTTTAACATTGTCTGTCTCTCGAACATGTTATGTCCTGTTGCCTTGAGGTTTTGTATATAAAGGAGAGTGTTCCTTAATAAACAACTCAGTTGATTACATCCTGCCTTTGAGTTCACAACCCTCTCTTGGCCCGTCACAATAGTATAGCAAGCAATTGAAATCCTGTTTTACCAGAATCAAGATGATGCAATGGTAAATGCTTACGTCTTTATTTTAATTCCGATGTAGATGAACTGACCAATGAGGAGAATATCAGTGAAGACATTATTTTTGAAATTTCTGTTCAACATGTATTTGATCCTTAGAAGTTCAAGTAAACCAGTTGCTAATTGAAAACCATACTAAAGACATAGATGGATTTTCTAAATTTTTCAGGAAAAACAGAAAATTTTGTAACATTGGATCCATTTGGAAACAGAAATCCTGAATGTTGCAAAATCATAGAGGCACTCAGTATAGCATAAGGAATATTTGCAAGAAATTAAATAGAACCATAATAACTTATCTTCTCTATTTTTGAATATGTGTTCACCTTACGTATCGATGAACTGAAACGTTTATTGGCCTAATTCTATTTTTTGGATATCTTTTGAAAGGGAGTATTGTTCAAGTGAAGAAGACCTTGGAGTCAATTCCTATTATTCAAATAGCAATGTCAAGAAACCGACTCCAGTTTTTGAAAAGCTTAATACATATTAGCAACAAATATGAAGCTAAGGACAATACACATGACAAAAGGCTTAAAATTAGATGTCTGTCACTAGTCAAGAGCTCATTCCAACAGTTCGGCTATTTGAAGAATTTATATATGTTGATAAAATGATTGTGCCGTATTATGGCTACGATTTCCTATAGCAGTTTATGAGAGGTAAAAGACCTTTTAGGTTTGAATACATACTCTGGGCTGCATATGGAGTTTCCAATTTCAGCTGAAATTAGGGAAAACAGACTCAGCAAGTGTCCTCTATGATCAATAAATATCATGAAGAAAGATAAAGCGGGATCCTATGACTATATGTTTGACCCAAATGGAAAATTCTTTTAGTGAGATGGTCAAACAACAAGTTTGTATGTGATGGAACAAGCTATGATACATTTGTGCATGACAAAAAGGTAAATCGATGGCTGTATTATGTAAAAATAAGAGGTGATTTTCCTCAGCCGAATTATCTGAACAACTATGATTAATTGGCTGATATATATGCAATATCTTTACGAGGGAAGAAATGGTACCGGACTATCTTCACTACATTCCCTAGAGAGTATATCACAGATAATTGACTCGCTACAATAATTCATCTTGCCTGAATATGACAGAAATGTAACCTAAGGCGTTTATATGCAATGTCCACAATAAAAACTAAGGTGAAAAAGAAAGTGTAATTTACCTGGCAGAAAAAGGTACTCGATTATAAAACCATTCCAAGCTAATGAATTGAAGGAAGCTTTAACTTCAGTTATAGGATTCCAGGATTCTTCAACATGAATTTCATTATGCATGTTTTACCAATTTTTATTTGTGTGTTAAAGTTGTTTTAGGTTTCATGGAATGTAATTCTTACTATTGATTGTCCGGTCTTTACATTCAATAATCTGAGTTGATTTATACACTAATCAGTGTTTTTTACCACAAATCATAATTCAGTCTGATGGCCCTATAATGTACATTATTCATATTAATTTCATATAAAATATACTCCTCAATGAGGATTAGATTAAGAACTAATATAACTGGTACTACTATTGGGC
>NC_090744.1:54075724-54085724 GCF_036898095.1 Palaemon carinicauda | reverse complement strand
TTAATTTTCCTTTTACTTACACACACACACACACACACACACACACACACACATACACCGAATAGTCTGGCCTATTCTTCACATATTCTCATCTGTCCTCACACACCTAACATCATTGAGGTTACCAAACAATTCTTCTTCACCCAAGGGGTTATTGCACTGTAATTGTACAGTGGTCACTTTCTTCTGGGTAAGGGTAAGCAGCACTTCCAGGAGGAGTCAAAAATCAAACCATTATTCTCTAGTCTTTGGTAGCACCATAACCTCAGTACCATGGTCTTCCACTGTCTTGGGTTAGAGTTCTCGGTATTATTGTACTGGATTACAGGGCAATGTAACCTAAGGAAAAAACTACTTATTTCTATAAAAAAAAAAAAATTCGGCTCTCTTCAAAAATGACACTCGTAACCTGTTGGAGCCCTTGGTCTTATAGTATCCTCATTTTCCAACTGCGGTTGTAGCTTAGCAAGTAATAATAATGATAACAACAACAATATCAATAGCAAAAACAAAGAAAATAATAATAATAATAATAATAATAATAATAATAATAACAGAGTAATGTTGTATGACTAATACCGTATTACTATATCAAATGATTCCACTGCCGTCTGGCTACATAATGTTAAGGCGATAATTATTTGTTTCGATTATTTTATTAAGAAAGCCTAAGTAACCAATCTCGAAAAAAATGTATAAGGATTTCACACAAATGTTTCATTACTTTTGTAAAATGGTAGCTAGTAACGATCAAATTGACTTTCGCGAATGCTGTTTGACAATTTACTATATAGCTTTCACTGGACATCAATGTTACAAATAGGTTACTCACCCCTTCTTGCTAAAGTATTTGCGCATTATACCGGTGTTTTTCAATATTGTGTATGCTCTCTAATAGACGGGAGTGGTATGCTGTCTAAAGATTTTGAAGTTTCATATCCCCATCCATTTATCATCTCCTACTTCGTGCTTCATAGTCCTCAGCCATGCAGGCCTGGGTCTTCCAACTGTTCTAGTGCCTTGTGGAGCACAGCTGAACGTTTGGTGAACTAATCTCTTTTGGGGAGTCCGAAGAGCATGCTCAAACTATCTCCATCTACCCCCCATCACGATATAATACACATATGGCCCTCGAGTAATCTCTCATATAGTTTATATTCTAACCCTGTCCTGCCATTTAACTCCCAACATAATTTTGAGGGTTTTGTTCCTAAATCTACTAAATCTATTGGAGATTTTTTCATTGTCACTCCATGAATAATTTTCATAGAGTAACACTGATCTCAATAAACTAATATATAAAGTGTGATTTTTATATGGAATTTCAGGCGACTCCATTTCCAAATATTACTTAACCTAGCCATTGTCTGATTTTCTTTTTTTCAATCCTTCTCTAAGCTCTAATTCTAAAGACCCTACATTGAATATCATAGTTCCTAAATACTTAAATGACTTTGCCTCATTAATCCATTATCCTTCTAATGATACTTCCTCTCCCATTGCATACTCCGTTCTCATCATCTCTGCCTTTCTTTTATTTATCTTCAGCTCAACCTCGTGTGATATTTCAGGCATTCTGGTAAGCAAGCTTTGCAAATCCTTTGGTGTTCTGCTAACAAGGACAGCATCATTAGCACAATCCAGTCCAACCCTTCTCCATCATCTCTGACTGTTCAACTCATTACAAAATCCATAAGGAGGACAAACAACATAGGTGACAACACATTCCCTTGGAATACTCCGCTTTTCACCCGAAATTCAATTGTTAATACTCCATTAACGTTAACTTTGCACCTGCTACGCTCATGAACAGACATAATCAAACTTACATATTTTAGAGGAATTTCAAAATAACGCAAGACTCTCCACAAAACTGGCCACTACACATTATCAAATGCTTTTTTCATAGTCCGCAAATATTTCTATGCATTACTGTACAGCATGTCTTAAAATTTTAATTTAGTCAGTGTAATTTTTACATTTTCTAAATCCCACTTTCTTATATCTCAGCTTTTCATCAATCATTCTCTCCAGTCTCCTTAGAATAAGCATACTATACATTTTCATAACAACTGATGTAAGTGTTATGCCTCTGTAATTATTGCAATCAGTCAGGTCTCCTTTTTTACACTATTTTTATCAACACTCCTAACTGCCAATAATCAGGTTTTATCTTCATGCCACATTCTACAAAATAATCTTGTAAGTAGTCTGGGAGTCACTTCATTTTCGGCCAGTATCATATCGGCAGTTATACCATCGTATCCCGGGGTTTTCCATCTCTTTAAGTGTTTTTGGCATACTTTTAACTTTAAACACACTGAATTCCTTCATAGGCACATCAAGGTCTTCCTCATCTTCAAATATATTAATACTATTATTTCCTTCATTTTTCCTATTCCTAACCTCACTGAAGTGTTATATCTAACATTGTGTTTCTTCATCTTCTGTTGCTATAACAGACCCATGTCTCTTTTTTATGGGTATTTGCTTCTTCTTCTCTGCCCTCAAAGAGATTTCATTATTAATTCTATGAAGAATTATTACACCATAACCACTTCCTGAATTCATAGCTGTGTCAGCCTCATCTGCTTTACTGTCTAAATATTTTCTCGTCTTTCCTCGCTTTTCTTTTGACCTCACTGTCAATACTGGAATACTTAGCATGCTGGACCTTGTAATTTTCATTACTTCCACGAAAACTTTCAACAATCAATTCCTGCTTTTATCTTCTTATTGAAGTATCCCAAGTATCATTTGAAAACCATGGCTTTCTCCTTGTAGCTTCATGTCCCAAAACTTCACTACCAACTGACCAATCTTAAATAATTTTCTGTTCCTCTGTCTCTTAAAGTTTCTAAGACTGCAAATTGATTCCTGAAATTATTTGCAAATTTTTCCCTGTGCTCTTCTTCAAAAAGTTTAATGGTATCAAACGTAGGTATTCTATCCTTCTCTCTCTGTTGGGTGCTTTTAGTTTCAATTTCAGTTTTGGCAATCAGGAGTTGGTGATCACTACCAATATCCGCACCTCTATAGCTTCTTATATAATTTCCTCAGAGTCCTACTTCTCTTTTTATTAATGGCAATGTGATCTATCAGCTTTTTGTAAATGCCACATAGTGAAGTCTATGTATACTTATGGATGTCTTAGTGTTGGAAGATAGTACATTCAATGACAAGATTGTTTGCTGAACAGAAACTTATGAAATGTGCTTCATTTTCATTTGCAACTTTGCCATAACCCTCGATACCCACCACATTCTCTATTCTTTGATTATTCCTTCCAAATTTAGCACTGAAGTCGCCAATCAAAATTCTCATATCTCACTCAGAGATCTCAATTGTTATCCTTTGCAGTTCTTCATAGTATTCATCTTTCCTTTCTTTACAGAAATAATTTGTTAGTGTATAGCAAACTATAATAGTCATATTACACTTATTTTATTCGAACTTTACGAGTAACAATATAATATTTATAGCTCTCCAATCGGTTAATACCTTTTTGATCTTAGTATCATCATCATTCTTACCCCTTCTCTTCCAGCTCCTTCTTATCTTTCTGAGTATATATATATATATATATATATATATATATATATATATATATATATATATATATATATATATATATATATATATATATATATACACATATATATAGATATATAATATATATATATATATATATATATATATATAAATATATATATATATATAAATATATATATATATATATATATATATATATATATATATATATATATATATATATATATGTATGTATATATATGTATATATATATACAGTATATATGAATATATATATATATATATATATATATATATATATATATATATATATATACATATATATTTATATATAAATATATATATACATATATATATATATATATATATATATATATATATATACATATATATATATATATATGTGTGTATATATATATATATATATATATATATATATATATATATATATATATATATATATATATATATATATATTTATATATATACACACATATATATATGTATATATATATATATATATATATATATATATATATATATATATATATATATATATATATATATATACATATATATGTATGTGTATATATATATATATATATATATATATATATATATATATATATATATATTTATACGTATATATATATATATATATATATATATATGTATATATATATATATATATATATATATATATATATATATATATATATATATATATATATATATATGAGACTTTTGAATATTTCATCGAGAATTTAATAACAAATTACAATATAAAATAAAACCATGTAAATACACTTTAGTACAACACTGGGATTATTGTAATGTTTATATGTAGCTATATATAGAATAAACATTAAATTCCATTTACCAATATTAATTCAATGAGACTTTTGACTATGTCTTCCAGAATTTAAAGAAATAAGACATTATAAAATAAAATCATGTAAATACACTTTACTACAACATTGTAATTGTTGTAATGTTTATATGTAGTTATCCATAGATAATAAAACATTCAATTTGATTAATCAATATTAATTCAATGAGACTTTTGAATTTGTCTTCCAGAATTTAATGAAAAATGACAATAACAAACAAAACCATGTGAATACACTTTATTACAACATTATAATGATTGTAATGTTTTTATGTAGCTATACATAGGAAAAACATTAAATTCAATTAACCAATATTATTTCAATGAGACTTTTGACTATGTCTTCCAGAATTTAATGAAATGACAACATAAAATAAAATCATATGAATACACTTTATTACAACATTGCAATTATTTTAATGTTTATATGTACTATACATAGAAAATAACTCATTAGATTTAATTAACCACTATTAATTCAATAAGACTTTTGATTTTGTCTTCCAGAATTTAATGAAAAATGACAATATAAAAGAAAGCCATGTGAATACACTTTATTACAACATTGTAAATATATATATATATATATATATATATATATATATATATATATATATATATATATATATATATATATATATATATATATATATATATAGCTAGCTATGCAAAGAAAATAATCCATTAAATTTAATCAACCAATATTAATTCAATGAGAGTTTTAACTTTGTCTTCCAGCCGTAGTGTTTTCAATATTTGCATCGAAGGATGTATTCATAATGCTAAGAATTTTTGCTAAATATGTGACAGTCAACCTATTTCCTTTTGCAGTTTTAATGTTTCTCATGATGGAAAAATACTGTTCGCAAGGGTAAGTACTTCCCCAAATACATAATAATTTCTGATTAAATTTATAATTTGATTGAATTCATCGAAATATGCAATTTTTTATAAAATAAAGGAAGTGTGTGCTCTTTATGGAAAGTTTTTAAACCTTCCCGACTTTGCAGCTCAACCATTTCAAGTTGGTACTCAACTGGTGCTTTATCATAATGAAATGAAAATTGATCACTATTGTGGGCGGGTGACTGGCGGTAGTCACGTAGAGTAGACGAGAATTGAACAATTAGGAACCAAACAGAACGAGTTTTATACAGGATAATTTTACGTTCATAACACACATGGTGTTGTCACGATACTTATGATGAATTGTATGTATCTATGTAGGCTACAAGGCAATCATGATTTAATGTTATGTCAATATAGTAAGAAATAATCTAAGAAATTCTCAAAAATAATGATGTGAAAATAATCTAAATATAGATTTTAAATAATCTAAGTTCGCAGCCCTAGCTAAGCCTCATCAGAAAACCAAGCAACTGACAATATTATGAACGTAGTATGCATGATTAGTTGTAAATTTCCTCTTAATACTATTGTTTTTAAATTGTTGTTGCTTATTATATTATTTATTAAATGTAAAGTATTGTAATTAATTACAGGAATACTCTTTAGCTCACTACATGATAAATGTGTTACAACTTTTTTTTTTTTTTTTTTTTTTTTTTAATGAGAGTCGATACTGGGCTGCAGGTTGGACTTCCCTGCACTAGAGAGTTATTGGATCCTTTGACTGGCCAAACAGTAATGCATTGGATGCCTCTCTCTCTGGTTACGGCTTATTTTTTCCTTGCCTACACATACACCGAAAAGTCTGGCCTATTCTTTACATATTCTCGTCTTTCCTCATACACCTGAAAACAATGAGAAACTATAAACTTCTTCACCTAAGGGGTTAATTACTGTACTGCAATTATTCAGTGTACTTTCCTCTTAGTAAGTGAAGAAGAGACTCTTTAGCTATTGTAAGCAGCTCTTCTAGGAGAAGGCCACTCCTAAATTAAACCATTGTTCTCTAACCAAGGGTAGTGCCATAGCCTCTGTACCATGGTCTTCCACTGTCTTTGGTTAGAGTTCTCTTGCTTGAGGGTACACTCGGGCACACTTTTCTATCTTATTTTTTTTTCTTCCTCTTGTTTTTTTTGGAATGGTGTGTTGGGTGGGCTTAATAGAAGGGCCAAGGATGCCTGGTGGTTTATCAAGAGGTCGTCTTTTCCTTTTCTGATTCTTTTTCTTCTCAAAACCATCCTAAATGTCCTCCCTTCAGTTGGAGTGGCTACCCTGGAGGGTATTTAGCCTTGCATGGTGTATCGGCTCCTCCATGTTGACCAGTTTTTCCGACTTTTACTATAGTCTATGGGTTTCATCAATTACTTTATTTATAATTCTGTATATATAGTTTTTGTTATAATTCTTGTTGATCTAGGTTTTAAGTATGATGTCTCTTTTTCATTTCTATTAATTCTTATGCTGTCTGCAGACATTAAGCAGAATCTGGGACCAGTACGTCCTAGATTTCGTCAATGTCATCTTTTGTATTGCAATATTCGTGGTCTTCATACAAATATCCAAGACCTTACAGTTGCATCCAGAGAGCATATTCTTTTTTGCTCAGAAACTTTGGTTTCTAATGTGAGCCACTCAACTGAGCTCTTTATAACTGGTTTTAAGAAATCAATAATGGTGAAACGATGCAATCCCTAGGGCCAGGGAATGGCGGTGTATATTAGGACTGAGTACCCTGCTTTTTATAAGTCCTGCTATCGATGTGGTTTTCATGAGATTCAGGTAATAAAAGTTTGTGGCCGGCATAACAAATTTTATTTGTGTTCGATCTACCAGAATCCAGACATGAATGATTCTATCTCCGATTGTGTTCCTACTAATTATGGCTAAGATTCAAGATAATAGAAAGTCTTCTTTTGTCTTTGTTTGTGATTTTAATCCTCACCGTAGGGAGTGGTTTCTATCTCTCCTACCGAATGCCCTGGCTTTTGAGCTTTAAACTTTGCCTCTGAATCAGGCTGTGAGTAAATCATAAATAAGCTATTCATAGGTCTGGTAATTGCTTGGACCCTAGCGTTATAACTAGTAAGGTTGGTTCTCCAGTCGGGACATCTGATCATGCCTTGATTTCATTAGTAGTTTTGACTGAGCAGCCTGTCCCTGGTGTATCATACTCTTGTAGAATTTATATGGAATCTCAAGCAGACTGGAATGGGATTTTGCATGATCTTTTGTGCTTGAATTAATCACAATTATATAGTAGTGTCGATGCTGCTGTCCCTTTGAATGTGAATCTAGTCAACATAATTGATAGGCGTATCCCTTCTCGTGTGCTAAGGTACCAAGTGAAAGACAAACCGTGGTTCAATGATGATTTTAGACGTGCTTATTTGGAGAAGCAGGAAGCCTATCATCTTTGGAAGTGTAACAGATCCGATTTGACCTGGAATAACTATACTCAGCATCGAGCTTTTGCTCAGAGAAGTTTATGCCTCAACTGAAAAGGAATAAAATTTAACCCTAAAAGAAACCCTTTCTGGTAACAGTTTCTCCTTTACTTAAACCTGATGGCTTAGTGACCCACTGTCCAAACGGAAAGGCAACCATTTTAGCTGATGTTTTTGACAGTGAACAGAGTAAGGAAAAACTTGAATTTCCTCATTCCTGTTTTCCTAAGGGTAAACTAACTAGTTTAGCTTTTCGATCTCGAGAAATTAAAGCTCTGCTGATGGACCTTGATGATTATGTAGTTGTAGACCCAAATGGTATTTTTCCATTTTTTTTTATAAAGACAGCCGATTTCTTAGCTCCAAAGTTATCTGTTATTTTGTGCAAGTTAGCAAGAAGAGGAGCTTTTAGCACTTGTTGGAGAATTGGTAATGTTACTCCTCTATGTAAATATGTTTTTGGTAGCTCAAGTCCCACTGATTACCGCCCAATTTCCATAACTCCCATATTATCTAAAGTTATTGAACATCTTCTGGCAAAACGTCTTAATTAGTTTGCTGAAGGTAATCATATATTCCCTAGTTGGCAATTTGGTTTTCGTAAAAGCCTTGGAGCATGTGATGCCCTTCTTATAATCTCCAATGCTGTACAGAAATCCCTTGATTGTGGTCAGGAAGTTCGTATGATTAGCCTTGACTTTAGTGCTGCCTTGACAGTGTTAATCATGAATCCCTTGTTTTCAAACACTAACAGTTGGGAGTGGGGGAGTCGTTTCTTAGCATTATTATTGATTTTTTAAGTTAATAGATCTCAAAGAGTTGTTGTTGATGGGCACCATAATGAGTATAGGAATGTGATATCCCGTGTTCCACAAGGTAGTGTTCTTGGTCCATTACTTTTCATACTACATAAACATGATATGTGGTTTGGCATAGAAAACAATCTTGTTGGATATGCAGATGATGCTACTCTCTTTATATCTATTCCATCTCTGGATGTAGATCTGGGGTTGGTGAATCCCTTAATAGAAATTTAGCTAAAGTTAGTGCATGGAGCAAATTATGGGGTATGAAGTTGAATCCTAACCAAACTCAAAGTATTATTGTAAGTAGGTCAAGGACGTTGACTCCCCAACATCTGGATCTCAGTATTGATAATGTTTCTTTAAATTTGTATGACTTTTAACATTTTAAGAGTGATTCTCGACAGCAAATTTACTTTTGAGGAACACTTTAGGTCTGTGTCTTCTTCAATTGCAAAAAAAAATGGCTTATTGAGAAAGTCTTTCAAGATTTTTTTTGTGATCAATCTATTCTGAAGAAGTGTTTTGATTCTTTCATTCTACCTTAATTTGATTATTGTTCTCCTGTCTGGTCTTCAGCTGCTGAGTCTCATCTTAATTTGTTGGACAGAAACTTACGGTCTATTAAATTTCCTATTCCTGATCTAGATATTAATCTATGGCACCTTCGTTATATTAGTTAATCATGCATGTTGCATAAGATTTTTCATAACTCGAACCATCCTTTACATTCAGATCTCCCAGGACAATTCTATCCTGTTCATAATACTGGGCTGGCAGTTAATTCTAATAGCCAGACCTTCTTCATCCTGAGTCTCAATATTACACAGTATTTATAAGTTTTATTCCAGCTGTTACCAAGTTATGGAATAATCTTCCTAATCGGGTAGTTGAATCAGTAAAATGTATTTATGTTGACCAGGCTGACATGAGTCTTTTTATAGTTTATATATGACATATATATTTTTGACTTTCTTAATACTTTATATATGTCATATTTATTTTGACGTTGTTACTGTTTTTGGAATGATCTAATGTTAATTTGTTTTCATCATTTATTTATTTCCTTATTTTTTTTCATCACCGGGTTATTTTTCCCTATTAGAGCCCTTGGGCATATAGCATCTTGCTTTTTCAATTAGGGTTGTAGCTTGGCTAGTAATAATAATAATAATAATAATAATAATAATAATAATAATAAAAATAATAGTTATATATAAATATATATATATATATATATATATATATATATATATATATATATATATATATATATATATATATATATGTATGTATATGTATATATATTGCCTTAGTCTAAATTTTCCTTACCAATCCCCTTATAGTTTGTTTCACTTATGGCCAAGATATCAAAACTATATTTCATAAATACCCTCTCCAATT
>NC_090744.1:54063224-54070724 GCF_036898095.1 Palaemon carinicauda | reverse complement strand
GATCGGAGTTGTGGGGAATGAAAGTGATGGAGAGACAGAAATTGAATGTGTTTGAGATGAAGTGTCTAATGAGTAAGGCTGGTGTATCTCGAGTAGATAGGGTTAGGAACGAAGTGGTGAGGGTGAAAACGGGTGTAAGAAATGAGTTAGCAGCTAGAGTGGATATGAATGTGTTGAGGTGGTTTGGCCATATTGAGAGAATGGAAAATGGCTGTCTGCTAAAGAAGGTGATGAATGCAAGAGTTGATGGGAGAAGTACGAGAGGAAGGCCAAGGTTTGGGTGGATGGAGGGAGTGAAGGAAGCTTTGGGTGATAGGAGGATAGATGTGAGCGAGGCAAGAGAGCCTGCTAGAAATAGGAATGAATGGCGAGCGATTGTGACGCAGTTCCGGTAGGCCCTGCTGCTGCCTCCGATGCCTTAGATGACCACGGAGGTAGCGGCAGTAGGGGATTAGGCATTATGAAGCTTCATCTGTGGTGGATAATGTGGGAGGGTGGGCTGTGACACCCTAGCAGTACCAGCTGAACTCGGTTGAGTCCCTTGTTAGGCTGGGAGGAACGTAGAAAGTAGAGGTCCCCTTTTTGTTTTGGTTTCTTTGTTGATGTCGGCTACCCCCAAAAATTGGGGGATGGGCCTTAGTGTATATATATATATATATATATATATATATATATATATATATATATATATATATATATATATATATATATATATATATATATATATATATATATATATATATATACATATATATATATATATATATATATAAGTGTGCTACTTTTATAAGCACACATTGAGTATGTGTTGTTTAAGATGTTAAGGCTGGATAACGAAGTACTTCTTATTAGCTTTAAAAGTATTTATTCTCTAAAAACAACAGAGTTAAACATCTCCATCATAGGAGGGAGCTGGTTTGGTCGGATGACCAATTCTGGTGAAGTATAGATATGAACTGATTAAATTATCGATATCACAGATATCGTATGCTTAGTTGATGTAGCATTTTAAACACAATCTCGGAAGACACCTGCATCCGATGACGTCACAAACTTTCACACACTGATGCATTGGTGTTGACGTTTAAGAAAAATGTTACATTGCCGAGGCTGCATAGTGCATCCTGTTTATGATTTTACATGACTACAGCAAATCTCACGGCTAGCATCTTCATCCAAAATGACATATCACGTCATGTGTTTTAAACATGTAATAACAATTATTTCATTTATTACATTAGCTCGGCCAGCTATCTCAATTTTTTCAAAAAAAAATTTAACAACAAGCCAAAACATGTTTACTAGGCGTGACTGGATATATGTATTATTCTTTGTTTAACTTTAGCCATAAGCAAACGAGGACGAATGTCCAAATAGGCACATCAGAAAATAATAACAACAATGCATATGAAAAGATATTACCAAAGCAAAGAAAAAAAATGCATGATAAATAAAGATCATATATATGGTACATTGCTAGCAAATAATTATATGGTACCAAAAAAAAAATACTGACATACATATGATTGGTAACTTGTTAAAGAATAATTGTTACCTTTGTCAGAAACATAGATTAACATAATACGGTAACTAATAAAAATATTTGTTACCTTGGTAAAAATTAAATTTTTTAGTGCACAAACACGAATTCCTGGTACGTACACGTACCACGGTTTCGTACATATATATATATATATATATATATATATATATATATATATATATATATATATATATATATATATATATATATATATATATATATATATATATATATATATATATATATAGGGCTGATATATTTTATTAGATGCCCCTAGATTCTTTTAATTTAATTTTTTCTTTTCTCTTTTCTTTTTAACATTCCGGCTTGTATATTTTATTAGATGCCGAGAGAAAAAATGATTTATATATTTTTTTTTAAATGTTTTTTTAAAATGTATTTTTAACCATGCAAAGTTCAAACATTTCCTCATTTACATATTACTAGCGTACTAACAGCTTTTCTTACAAACCCAATTTCAACATTATACTCCTTTATTGAATGAGGTGGCCACTTCAAACGGCTTTAAACTGAATTAAATAAGGAGTTTTGTCTGGACATGGCGAAACGTTCTGTTTTAGTTTCCTGCTGTACCGTAACCTACGCCAAACAAGGATGTTCACGGCGATAAATATCACCACCGTGATACCCAATCCTGCTAGTAGTATGGGGTGAAGAATTTCCTTATAAGTCGGTGACAGGTGGTCCATTTTGGTTAATTTCATCAACCGCTTGGCAACCTGTCTGTTGTACGGGAGAGGTAGTGCTGGCATTGTAGAGGTCCACGTGAAGTTCGCGAAGTAGGCTCGTTCTCTGATGAGTGTCCGTAGACCAGTCACCATGGAATTAGGGGAAGTCCCGATACAACCATCTGCTGCAACGAAGATGTGGGAGAAAGACGTGGATCCGTCAGGGCATGATACATTGAAGCCGTCCTTGTCGTATCGTATTCACGAGCCATTGTTCAGTCTGCAATTGAACTCATTATTGTCAAAGGGATAAAGCTTATCCAGACAATTTTCACTTGTATGGGAGAGAGCACCGTCTAGCACTATACCTAGTTCGCATGAATCCATTAAGTTTTTATGGAATTCAAATGAGTCAGCTGTACATATTTTTCTATCCATTGCGTCTGAACAGTGAGTTAATTGATTTAAGTCTTTAATGACCGTATATGTTTCCTTGTCTGGGGAAATCAATACGTGTCCTGTCAAACTGGATATTACTGGATTTGAGTGATTCGTCATGAAAGTCGGAAATGGTGATATCCTGTAAGATTGCCAGGCATCAGAAGAATCAAAGGGAATTGTAATCCTAATCTTGTTATTATCAACGCTTACTGTAATTAGGCTGTAATAAAATTCTAACCTACGTTCGCCTAACAAAGGAAAATAGCCTAGTTTATCCCTTCCGTTCTCCAGAATTAACTTTAAGTAATTTAGAGGCAACAAATGGGGCGACAGTACACCTTTAGTTGCTAACGTGATAGCTTCTACATAATCCTTGGATTTCTCAATGAAATGTGCAATTCTGTTATGTATGTGATCTATCTTTGAATCATAATACGTTAACGTTGCCAACAAATCCTGTACTTCCATAATCTGAATGATATTATTTGAATGTTCATTTACTAAATCCATAATTTGATTTATTGAAGCTAACCGATTCCTTAGTTCTGACATAGTCAATTCATCTTCATGAGTCATGAACTCAATTTTCTTATTTTGATTACTAATTTTAAGACGATTGGAAATTCCTAAACCTAAACTTGCAACAGACCCAAAGATGTTTAATGCAGCATAAATAAACGGATTTCGTCTTTCTTTATGTTCGTGTCCTACAGTCCACATCAAAAGGTCATAAGCCAAAGATCCTGTCTCGTAAATCTTATTTTTCAAGTCATCAGATAGCATCTCTGCAACTTTTAATGTTGATCCAAGCAAACTCTCTGTAGTCAAATGAAAATGTCTTCTATGCAACTCATCCAATGAGGCAGAAAACCTTGAAATGGCGGTTCTTAAGCTAGTGACATCATTCTCTTGAAGAAAAATTGCTTGCATATTCACTTCTACAACTACGTTGCTTGATGTAATAAAAACGTCTTCTTGACTTTCAACTATAGTGCCATATTTAAAATTTATACTTTTAGTTTTAGAGCTCATCCCACACGAGAAAAATGTCTGAGCGAACTATATCACTCCCAACAACAAAAAATTCATCTTGGAAACCTGTAACGAGAAAAATATATGTAATTACTCCTGTATTAAGAAGAAAACTTTTAATCACATAAAATAAAATAAAAATTTCCCTCACTTCTTTCCCTCTCTTTTCTTTTTTCTTTTTAATTTCTTATGTAAGCCAATGGTACTATTCTCTCATCCGTGGGTTGGGATACGTTTTGAACTCTAAACCTATTGGCCGTTAATGTTTCCAAAATGTTAAATGGGCCTTCAAACTTAGGTGTTAGTTTATAATTGAGTCCTTTGCGCACATTGATTTGAATATACACGTTATCACCCACGGTATATGTTTTAGTTGGCTTCGCTATTTTATCATGATTCCTTTCCATTAAGATTTGTGATTCTTCTAAATTCTTTCGAAGGATATCATATCGACATATACTTGCATTTATACATTCTTTTAAAGGATTTGATTGATTAGTTGTAGGCGTTAATACATGGAAAGGCGTTCTAACTGGGGTACCATACAATGCTTAATGCGGTGACATTTTAATTGATATATGATATGAATGATTCAGATTACTCAGTGCCGCCGGTATTGCAATATCCCAGTTGGGGTCTGATCCCCCTAGTGTTACTCTTAATATATTTAAAATCTTCCTCTTTGCTCTTTCCACTAGCCCATTCGACTCTGGGTGATATATCATCGTATTTATTTTCTTTATGCTGAGGAATTCACACAATGAGGTAAGAAAGTGATTATTAAATTCACCACCCAAGTCTGAGATTATCATGTGTGGAATTTCATGTTTACAAATGAACCACTCGTAAAACTTCCTAGCGCATTCAATCGCAGTTTTAGTTTTAAGCGCTATTAGTTCTGTATATCGAGTTAAAGCATCTATAATTACTAAGAGGTGCTTATTTCCTCTGTCTGACTCGTAAAATCCTGTTAACAAATCTAAATGTATTCTTTCAAAGGGTTGATTGGGCACAGGCTAAGCCCCTAGGCTGACAGGTGTTTTCGTATGCCCTTTGTTTTCCTGACATGTGCGACAATTAGCTATGTGTCTTTTTATATCTGTAATCATCGTATGCCAATAAAACAATGATTTGGCTTTCTGTGACATTAATGAGAACCCCGGGTGTCCATGTAATGGATTTGAATGCAACCAATTCAGGACAGTGGAAATAAGTGAGATTGGTACTACTACCTGGTCGTTAGTTACATGTGGTGTATTGCGGGTTTTCCTTGTCACAGTCCTACACAGAATATTATCTTTGATTATATAATTCTGCTGCTTATACTTTATATATCCCTTTTCCTTATGATTGCCTTTCAAAGCATTTATAATTGTTTCTATTTTCTGATCTTTTCTTTGCTCAGTCTGTAACAATTCAGCGCTCCAGCCTAAATCTTCTTGTTCACATATCGTTTTCACAATAGGCATGGATGTTGATATATCTATTAATTCAGCTAAAGGCTCCGTACAAGATGACACGGGGTTGCGTGATAATGCATCCGCAATGATATTTGCTTTCCCAGGTAAATACCCGATACTTGCGCCAAAATCTTGAATGATCAAATGCCACCGAGTTAATTTAGGGCTGTGGTTGAAGCCTTTAAAGAAGTCTGTTAGTGGTTTATGGTCAGTAAGAACCTTAACGGGATAACCGTAAATTATGAACTTAAAATGCACTAATGAATTAACAATAGCTAGCCCTTCCTTGTCTATTACTGCATACTTACTTTCGGAAGTTCTCAATTTTCGAGAATAGAAAGCTATCGGGAAAATTTTTTTATCATATTGCTGAAGCAATACCCCTCCTACTCCTAAGTCTGAGGCGTCTGTTGCAATGAAGAATTCCTTACCGAAGTCAGGAAATTTTAAGATAGGAGAACTACACAGTTCATCTTTCAAGGTATTAAACGCCTGTTGATGTTGCTCAGACCATATGAAATCTACGCCCTTCTTCGTAAGATCAGTTAAAGGAGTGGCTATTATTGAATAGTTGCGTATAAAACGCCTGTAATATCCACTACAACCCAGAAATTGCTGTATTCCCTTGACATTAGTAGGTATGGGAAAATTACGTATAGCCGACACCTTATCATGGACTACTTTAAGACCTTGGCTTGACACCATGAAACCCAAATATATTAATTCTGTTTTGAAAAATTCACACTTACTAATTTTTACCCTTAAGTTGTGTTGTCTTAATCTCTGTAGTACTAGTTCTAACTTACGTAGATGTTCTTCTAAGGTGTTGGAAAAGATTACAAGTTCATCCATATAGGCATGCAATATATCCTCTAACAAGTCTCCAAACACTATGTTAATCATTCTTGTAAATGTTATAGGAGCACATCGTAAACCAAAAGGCATCCGTAAAAATTCATAATGTCCCCTGGCTGTGCTGAAGGCTGTGTATGGGATACTATCTTCTTCTAATGATATCTGGTGAAAGCCTTTAAGTAAGTCCAAACTGGTAAAATATTTATTCTGACCTAACAAAGACAAAATATCGTCAGTACATGGCACTGGGAATCGATCAGGGATCGTCTCCTCGTTTAGACGACGGAAGTCGACGCAGATACGCCATGTTCGATCTTTTTTCGGTACAACTACTAAAGGAAAATTATAAGGGCTGTTTGATTTCCTAATGACTCCTTCTTCTAGCATTTTACCTACTTCATCATTTATTTCATTCTGGAATTTCATAGGGAGTCTGTACGAGGGTACATAGATAATTTTCTGTTTGTCCTTTAACCTTTTTTGATGCTCGATCACATCTGTTTTTCCTAAGGATCCATCCGTAGTGGAAAAAACATCATGATATTTAGTTAAAAGTCCCAAAATTTTCTGCTGAATTTCTTCGTCTTGAATGTCTTTATTGATTTTATTTTTAATAGACCGCAAAAGGGATTCATCCGCAACTGATTGAGAGTGATTGATCTCAGCAACGGTAAGAATACGATGTTTATAAACTTCTACATCCAAGATATGTTGATTTCTGTGAATTACTAAAGTGTTATTTAAATGATTACAGACTTCAATATTACATTGTTGATGTGAGCCTACTGTATAAATAGCTTGTGTGACAGACAATCCGTTAGTTTTCAAAGTGCCGGAAAGGATTAATATTTCAGATCCCGGTAATGTTTTCTTTATTTGCACTATTAAATTCGAAGGTACGTTTGGTTCGATAGATTGCGTGCAAGATGATATTACGGGTGAACGAGAATTCTGCTGGGTCGCGTATATTATTTCTTTATTAGTGAGACAAGTTATTGGTTCTTCAACGTACGTTACGGTTACATTTGTTGTCTCCTTTTTATCCAAAACTGATTTTAATGTATTAGAAGACTTATAGAATTTCCCTTTGATATACACGCCGTGCTTGGCAGGGGCTAAGATAATGTTTTGATTTCCCATAGATTGGTATCCTATAATTACAGCTGGATACATATCAATGTTTTGTACAACAACAAATGTATCGGCAAACGTGCGTTTACCGACTTTGAACTGAACATGAGTTATGCCTATGACATTTAATTCATTATTCCCTATACCCGAGAGTCTAACTCCGGATTTTTCAATTGGAAAGTTCGAAAACAACAAATGATGTGTCTTCAAATCCATGATATTACGTGGACTACCAGAGTTAAAAAATAACATAAAGGATTTGTGTTCTAAATTTACAGCATATAAGGTTGGTCGTAACTCATTTTGGCTTATTATTGTATGAATTCGTTGCAAATCTACGGGAGCATGC
>NC_090744.1:54055724-54060724 GCF_036898095.1 Palaemon carinicauda | reverse complement strand
CATGTAGCCTAGTCGTTTGGTCCTAGTACTTCATGCATGATTTTGGTTTTTCCGAGTGTATTAAAATTTTATTGAAGCTTTAGGCTATGTTTTATACATTTAAGATTGTGTGGAATATTTCCAAGATAGTATACGAGTGAGTTTCGGTGATTTAGGTAATCGATTCTCTTGGTGCCTAGGCTAAGTTGCTTATGGAGCCTTAGTATACTTTCTCATACTCCCCGGTTGCTTTCTGTTCTTCGGAGAAGGTATGCAATCCCTTTCCCTCTGTTTAAGCCTTGGGCTTATCCCTAAGTGGTTTTTTCCGAATTAATTTTCGATAAAACTATACTGGGGTGTTACTGTACCTTCCTGTTCCAGTAAGTCTGGTTCAAAGAGGGACAGAACAACAGAGTTTTTTAGTCTGAGTCTGTGTTTGTCTGGCTTGGGGTAGAGTCTCCCTCGCTGGCCTGACACAGACAAAGGTGGCTTAGCCTCCTTAGGTCACTACCGAAGGTTTCTGTGGATATGATTCCTTCTTTTGTGATCTACCAGACTAGTCCTTGTTGCTGTTCTCGGGGGAGGATAATTTTCTTTCCCTGGGAGTAGCAACACCTTCCTTGCTTTGGTGCTCTGGGAGCTGGCAAGTATTGCTGGCCTCCCCCCTTGGATCTCCCTTAGGCTGAGATAAGTTTCTTGGCTGCGGGGGATCTGTCACTAAAGCAAGGTTGGTAGGACCTTCTTTTGTCCCTTCCCCCTCTATCTCCGTAATGGCCTAGCCATTACAGTACTGTACGTCGTTCTACATCTGGACCTAGATTAGGTTAGGATGTGGAATTGACTCAGCCCCTTGCCGGCCGGCAGCTCTGCCGGCCGGCAAGGGTCTTATATTTTGAGTGCTGCCCGGACCTCCCTTGGTCCCTCATCCATGCCTGCCTGTAGAGCCAGACGGCATTGGTCAGGAAGCCTGAATTAGATTCTCCCCTTCC
The DNA here is from genome assembly GCF_036898095.1 of Palaemon carinicauda. Taxonomy (NCBI): domain Eukaryota; kingdom Metazoa; phylum Arthropoda; class Malacostraca; order Decapoda; family Palaemonidae; genus Palaemon; species Palaemon carinicauda. The sequence goes on along the minus strand of NC_090744.1, from coordinate 54,059,756 downwards.
TTATATGCACTCTTTCGGATTGCCAGGCTTGGAGGTAGTGTACACTCTTATCCCGGCATCCATCCTATTTGTCTGGTGTAGTCCTCTGGTCCTGTACCTTTGCCGGCCGGCTAATGTCAGCCCTTGTCTGCCGGTCACCAAGAGTGTGGCCGGCAGCTGGGTACTACCTTGTGTAGTTGCCGGCCGACAACCATTGCCGGCCGGCATTGGCTGTTGCCGGCCGGCAATCACTGCCGGCCAGCACATGCATTTGAACCAGAGTTCTGCCGCCTTATAGCTGTTAAGTAGTATACTTTAAAGCTAGTTATGGTGTGGGCCGGCCGGCAAGTGCCGGCCGGCACGTAACCTCCTATACTGTACCAGTATTCTTCAGTATAACATATACTGTAAGAAGAAAACTATAGTATGGGTTTTGGTACAGCACTGTGTGTTCTAAGACTTTTGTGTTTTCTTGCACAAGTCCTTTGCTGTTGCCCTACAGATAGGAAAGTGAGTTCTTTCCTGTCTATTTTCCAGGATTTTAAAATCATTGCTTAGGTGTGAGCTCCACCTGTTTCCTCTGGAAACTTTGCATTGGTTACTCTAGAAGAGATTAACCATTTGATTTTATTATCTGGAAGGCTGCAACAATGGGTTGTGAGGGAAACACAAGTGTGTGTCTTTCCTTTATGAATTATTATGCTATACTATGCATACCCAGTGATACATAGTTCACTTGATACTCATGGAAATTTCTTCTTTTTACAGAAGGACCCTCCGAAGTGCGGAAGTGTTTTTTTGCAACGTCCGCAGCAAGAACCTCTGCGGACATGAGTTTTGTAGGAGACACGCAGCATGCGCTGTCTCCAAGGATGATCTCCAGTATTGGGACCCTCATGTATGTACTGTGTGCACTAACCTGATTACTGTGGCCTTTGATTCCCCTAGGACGGCGGAATCAAGGGATATAGCAAGGGAGAAGCTTCGTACCTGGGTAAGGGACTTCCAAAAGAACACCTCTGGCCCTTATCTTCCAAGTGAGATGATGAGGGCGTATCTTTTCCCTAAGGCATCAGCTGATGCAGCGATTCCCCAACCTCAAGAGGAGATCCCCCAAGTTCAGATCCAGGTGGATGCTGAAGTCTCGGTCGCTATGCAAGACATCCAGTTAGATGACAGGATGTCTGTCGTGGACGAGCGTCTGAAGGAAGACCCCCTGGCAGAAGCCCAGGGTGAAGTTCAAGCCCCAGACGTTGTAGAGGAAGAGGTCGACGAGGTGTCGGCTACTCCGGTTCAGATCCCGGAGCCTATTCCCTCAACATCGGCCGGTCTCCCAGTAGAGCTGGGACAGGCCCTCTCTTCCATTGTTGGAATGATCCAACAGATGCAGAAGGAGAATCAGGAGAAGGCGGCTGCAATGGAACTGCGGATGCAGAGCCTTGCAGAATCACATGGGCCCCAGAAGAGGTTCAATGTGAAAGACCTTCCCTTGTGCTCAGATGCTAAACCATGAGTCTGGCTGAGGAAGGAACCAGCTTCAAAGGAGGAGACAGAGCCGAAGGAGGTCATAGTGATGGACCATACTAAGGCTCAAGCTCTGGTTTCATCCTCGTTGAAAGAGAGGGTCGCTTCTCTAACTCAAAGGCAGCTGCATTGAGCAAGAAGCTCCCTTCCTTTGTGTCCTCTCCTGCTAGAGCCTTCCCCTTTTTACAGAAAGGGTTTGCGGCTGTACTAAAAGCAGTCGAGGCCGACAAGCCTTGCCCCTCCCTGGAGGAGTGTAAACCCTTGTCGCTGGCCCTACCTATGGACCACAAAGACTGGAAGGACGTCCATCTTACGTTCTCAGTTGGGAAGCTGGAGGCTGATATCGCCGGACGTCAGTTCGGCGAGGACCTCCCTAAGCTATCTGACTTTCTCTTGCAGAGAGAGTTCGAGACAAAAGAAAGACTGGCTGCCTCAGTGTCTCTTCAGACTACTCTTGAGACGATGGCAAGTGACCCCAAGGTCCATGAAATGTTCATGGTGGTGGCCAAGACTCATCTGGCCACAGTGACGAAGGACCTTTATGGCTTCGTCAAGGCGAGGAGAGCTTGTAGGGAGTTCGTGTTCACCTCGGCTACGGTGAGGCACGAGCCAAGGAAACTAATCTCCTCCAACATTTGGGGCAAAGACCTTTTCCCTACCGATTTGGTCAAAGAAGTAGTTGATAAGGCCGCCTTGGAGAATAGAAACCTTCTCCAGAAGTGGGGCCTAGCTATCAAAAGAAAGTCTTCCCCGGATGAGGGTCCTCAACCAAAGAGGAAGACTATGAGGACTAGGCTACCGTCTCGGCCAGCCAAGCCTGTTAGACAGCAACTGCAATTGCCATTGCCTCCAGTGCCCCAGATCGTGGCACAAACCCCGACCACTTTTCAGTGGGTACCCCAGGCCGTGTCGACACAGTCCACGGCATTCACCCCATCGTTCGAAGGGCAGTATACTTCCTTTCGAGCAAAGCCTAGAGGGGCAGCCAGAGGCTCGTCTGGGCACCCCTCAAGGGGAAGGGGATTCAAGGGTGGTCGTGGTAAGGGAGGCGAGACCTCGGGACGGCAGTCCAAGTGGGATGATAACGGTAGGAGGGAGACCTCTGAAATTTCGGGATCGGTGGACCTTCGATCCCTGGGCCCACAGCCTACTCAAGAATGGACTGGGCTGGAGCTGGTACAGCACTCCACCCCCGGGCCTTCTGGTTTTCCAACACTCCACCCCCGTTCTGGAGGAGTACGTTCAAGAACTGTTGGAGAAAAATGTGATCCGAAAGGTGAAGTCCATCAAATTCCAAGGGAGGCTGTTTTGTGTTCCCAAGAAAGACTCGGAAAAGCTCAGAGTCATTCTGGACTTGTCGCCACTCAACAAGTTCATAGTGTATTGCAAATTCAAGATGCTAACACTGCAACGCATAAGGACCTTACTGCCCAAGAGGGCATATTCCGTCTCTATAGACTTGTCAGACGCCTATTGGCACATTCCAATCAACCGTCGACTCTCCCCCTACCTAGGGTTCAGGCTACAACGAAGACTATACGCCTTCAGAGCCATGCCATTCGGGCTAATCATAACCCCAAGGATTTTGACGAAGCTTGCGAGCGTAGCTCTCAAACAATTACGCCTAAAGGGAATTCAGGTAGTAGCCTACCTGGACGACTGGTTGGTGGGGGCAGCATCCGAGACAGAATGCTTGCAAGCTTCCAGTCAAGTGATCCAGTTCCTAGAGTACCTAGATTTCAAGATCAACAGAAAAAAGTCTCGACTTTCTCCATGTCAAAGGTTCCAGTGGCTGGGAATCCACTGGGACCTTTTGTCACACCGTTTCTCCATCCCGGCGAAGAAAAGGAAGGAGATAGCGGGTTCTGTCAAGAGACTTCTAGATTCCGAAAGGATATCAAGACGCGAACAGGAGAGGGTACTGAGCTCTCTCCAGTTTGCTTCGGTGACAGACCCAGTGCTAAGAGCACAGCTAAAGGATGCAACCGGAGTTTGGAGAAGTTATGCATCAAACGTGCGAAGAGATCTGAGAAGACCAGTTCCGCTTCGGCTACGTACTCTTCTCAGGCATTGGTCCCAAGCCAGACATCTAAAGAAGTCGGTTCTTCTTCAGCCACCTCCCCCGTCGGTGACGATTCACTCAGACGCCTCGAAGGAGGGATGGGGAGGTCACTCTCATCGGAAAAAAGTCCAGGGTACTTGGTCCAAGCTATTCAAGACCTTTCACATAAACTTTCTAGAAGCTATGGCAGTGCTCCTTACCTTAAAGTTTCCCTGCGTCACTCAATCCACATAAGGTTGGTGATGGACAGCGAGGTAGTTGTGAGATGCTTGAATCAACAAGGATCGAGGTCACCACCTCTCAACCGGGTGATGTTGGCCATCTTCCGATTGGCGGAAAAGAAGAAGTGGTACCTGTCGGCAGTTCACCTTCAAGGAGTCCGCAATGTGACAACGGACGCTCTATCCAGGTTCACACCGATAGAGTTGGAATGGTCCTTAGACGCAGGATCATTCTCCTTCATTCTG
>NC_090744.1:54025724-54050724 GCF_036898095.1 Palaemon carinicauda | reverse complement strand
TATATATATATATATATATAGGACGTTTGTATTAGCTTAGACCATTTTACATGATATAGTTTTACCGGCTTGACGTCACAGCCGGCCGCCCAACACCAAAATCTGCTAATGCCGATATATGGGCTTGTAAATTCACGCATCTCTTATATATAAATGTTAATATTTCTTGAGATAGGGCGATCGTATACGTGCGGTTTGAAATTATCACAGTTTGACCTGTCAATGTGTAGAGTGAGATTTTTTTCAAAAAAAAATTCGGTGTCAGCGCACCTTCAATGGAGTCGTCCCTAACCTAAGATCTAAATGTGGTGAAAATCTTATCAAAATTTATTTAGTTATGGTGTTATATTTCAAATGATGTAAAATTCAAATTTGGATCTAAAATCCTGATTTAGATCATCTCCAAAAGTCAATGGGGTCGTCCATAATCTCTGATCTATAAGTTTTGAAAATTTCCCTAAAATCTGTTGAGTAGTTGTGACCTAATCCTGTCAACAGATAGACAGAAAAGTAATTAAAGAAGCTAGAATTAGGATCCAGATTAAGATTATCTAACAAATGTTATGAGACCGTCCAAGTCCTTATATCTATCCATGGTAAAAAATTTCGTTAAAGTCCATTTAGACACAATCCTGCCAAAGACACAAGAAACATGCAATTGCAGACCTAAAACCCGGATATTCATTCGGATCATCTTCAAAATTCAATGGTTTCATCCATGTCATGTGCTCTGCATTTGATGGAAATTTCATCTAAATCCGTGAAGAAGTTTTAACTTAATCCTGTCAACAGGCAAATGTCCACAGACACATAGACGAATAAAAAACTTACTTAATTACAATACCTCTTGATAGATATAATAATAATAATAAAAATAATGATAATAATAATAATAATAATAATAATAATAATAATAATAATAATAATAATAATAACGGTGGACCCTTACTACTACTACTACTACTACTACTACTACTACTACTACTACTACTACTACTAATAATAATAATAATAATAATAATAATAATGCATACCTTTTTCTCAGACATAATTCTTCTGACACGGCATTGTTAGTTCCAGAATCATAGAATTCAGTAAAATACAGCAATTGAAAATATTGATATTTTATCTGCTTCTCAATTATCCTAATGCTATTTGGTTTTTACATGTATATCAATAGTTTCATGGATTGGTTTCTGAACTGAAGTGATATTATTGGAATCAATTTGATAATAGTGTAATTCTTTACACGTACTACTTTTTTTCATCGTTTTTTTTTTTTCTCTTTCCTTAAAGACTGTCGATACTACAAACCTTTTAGTTGGGTCTCTCGTATGAATCTTTATGATAATAATAATAATAATAATAATAATAATAATAATAATAATAATAATAATAATAATTGCAGAACACCAGAGGATTTGCGATGCTTGCTTAGCAGAATGCATGAAATATCACATGAGGTCAAGCTGAAGATAAATAGAACAACTGCAGATATGATGATAACGAAGTATGGAAAGGAAGATGAAATATCATTGGAAGGAAAAATTATTAATTAGATAGGATCCTTTAAGTATTTAGGAACTATGATCTCTAATACAGGGTCTTTAGAATTAAAGTTTAGTGGAAAAAAAAGCAATGGCTAGGTTAAGTAAAATATACAAATCAGACAATATATAACTTTTGTGATATCGTTTTTACTCTATAGACATGAGTCATATTATGGCAATGGAACAATTTCCAATAGATTTAGTTGATTTGAAAACAAAGCCCTCAGAAGGATATTGGGAATTAGATGGTTGGCCTGGATTAAAAATAGAACTATAAGATGAGATTATGATGAGGGGTAGATGGAGATGGTTGGGTATGCTCCTTGCACTCCCCAAGAGAGATTAGTTCACCAAATGTTCAGCTGGGATCCACGTGACACTAGAAGAGTTGGAAGACCCAGCCCTACAATGATTAGGACTATGAAGTACGAAATTGGAAATGATGAATGGAGAAGTATTGACTGAAAAGCTCAAAATAGAGACGACTGACGAAATATATACGAGGCCCTTTGCGTAATAATAATAATAATAATAATAATAATAATAATAATAATAATAATAATAATAATAATAATAATAATAATAATAATGATAATAATAATAATAATAATAATAAAATCCAGGGGCTTTGTGTAGACCCCTGAACAGCAACATCGGCCATTCTTTAACACCTCTAAGTATTTGTCCTACATATTGATACTCAATCTTATGCTTTTAAAGGGAAGTCGGTTTCCTTTTTTTCTTCCGCTTTTGAGTGTTCAGATCGAATGAGAAAATGTCATAATTTCAAGCGAAAAAATATGATGGGATAACATTTTATGGTTGAATTCTTTTTTAATAATTATTTTTGCCTAATTCTTTTCATATATACATTTTTTTTTTAGTATATACAGCATGAGATTTGACCAACAAAATCTTGGCTATGAGAGTAAGTATGAACAAGAAGCATAATATACCAAAGGTTTCTTTCAAGAAATGTGCCAGTGCAACCTGACGGAATACCTTTGGAATAACAGTTTTTTTTAATTCTGGTATCACCTGTTTTTTTGAAATGAGAAACCCTTCACTTGAATTAATATATAAAATTAATATCTCAAATAAATAATGAGAATCATAGAATGAAAAATATCTCTTGAATTCGAATAGAAATAAGAAAATTTCAATACTTTCTTTGCATTTTTTTTATTACTCCACCGTATCTTATGCCTCTTCACCCTGAAAGAAATTATTTCCAGTAATTTTCTTCCCTTTTCCTTTTCATCTATTATCCACTTTCTTGTTAGTTTACTAGAATACTATTGCATCCATGTGAATTACTTTAAAAAAAAATGTTCTTGTCTCTTAGATTTTCATTCAAGTCTAGCATAATGGATATAATATTTTTTTTTCTGAGAATTCTCTTTTCGTGGGTGAAAATTATTGTCTACATGAAATATAGTTACTTATGTGAACTGGAAAGCTTTCATTACTTAAATACACAGTCTTGAGACCAGTAAACAAAAATCTGCGTAAGATACACGATTCCATATGTTGAATTGGTTCCAAGAAGCTAATCAACTTTTATTACGGCGGATCTTTTCTCAAAATGATACATTTGAAAGAGCCAATAGATTTTGTTACTGATTGAATGTGACAGACATAGGCAGAGAAACATGAGTCTTCAACATCATGCAACGTTGATGAGATGATAGAATTAGGAAATTTTCTCAATGGTTTTTAGACATGGTTTTTGCAACTAGGAAAATTAAAGCCCAGCCCGAAGTTACTTGGAATTAACATATAAATTGATGGTTGGTTTGACAAATTATCATATCATAATAGAAATTACCATATAAATCTACGCTGGTTCTCAATGAATTAGATCGTCATTGTTCATTATGGTCGTTCTACGTGCACGAGAGTTAGAGATAAATTGCAGAAGTCTAAAATGTTTTTCCATTTTAACAGTGTGGTGGTTAATATTATAAAAAAAATAAAAAAAAAACGGAAAGGACGCCCATTTTACTGAAATTTCTGAGTAATATGTCCTGAACTGAATCAGTGCACCATTCAATAATACGAAATGAGAATAAAAGCATGAAATTCAAAAAGAGAATATATATATATATATATATATATATATATATATATATATATATATATATATATATATATATTATTATTATTATTATTATTATTATTATTATTATTATTTTTATTATTATTATTACTATTATTATTATTATTATTATCATTATTATCATTATTATTATTTTCAAAATGATTTCAATGTATCTTAACCTAGGATGGACTTCGAAATTATCCGAAATAAATAATTGTTGTCTTCTTTTAACTTTTTTTTTTCCGGCCACAGTTTTCATAACTTTCACGATTAAATTTTATCATTAATCCTAACCAAGGATTTTCTATTTTTGTACCACATTCTTTCTTTTGTTTTGTTACATCGTTTGCCTCCTGGTCCCTAAACCAAACCAACTGTGCTTCTGAAGTATTATACAATAGTTTTTAATTACATTTTCAATATGATTAGCATGTTGAATCGAACGGCTTTTTAGTTTTTTCTTCTCCACAATTAACACATATGTGACTTTAAACAAGTACATCCAGTAATTCTGAAAAAAAATATATATATATTATCAACACTTCTCTCACAGTGACAGTCAATGACTAGGTTTCTTTCTTTGTCATAGTGATCGCAAACTAGGCTTTGAAACATATGTAGTTATCCAAAATTGAGTTGATACAATGGAAAATATCATTCCTTATTGTTAATAATTTTTGAAGATGATTCATTTCTTAAACCATTAGTACATGCCGGGCATACATAAATGTAACATACACATGAACATTGCACATTGTTTGCAAAGTGCGTAGGTGAACACATGTCTGTTACATGAATCAACCGCTTGAAAATCATGATTTCTTCTTGTGTATGGAAACAACAATGTTTTATTTCACGAAAGGTGCGTCCACACTGGCAACATCGTGTCTACCAACATATCAACAACAAAGTTGGAAACCTTACAGTCAACATCGGTACACATATCGACAACAATGTATGAAACTTTGTCTGCTACAATGTCTGGCAACATATTGGCAACACGCGTCAACTTGGTGAAGCAGTCCACACCTCATTCTAGAGACTTGAAAAGTATGTCGGCATGCCAGGACACACTGGCAGCTGCTGCTGCTGTTTTTGTGCTTATGTGTTTACAGCGGAGGAGGCACCGACGTAGAGTGTGGACGAGACCCTCCCTATTGCATAATAGGAAAAGTGAAGAGCCTTCAAATCTCGTGCACAGCGTTATAGAAGATGACGTCTCTCTCTTGCCACGTACAGCGAGTTTTTCCGGACTTCCCGGCCCTCCAGGCCTTTCATTGGAAGAGCCAGCGTTCGATTTCAAGTATGAGGTAGAAATTTATTTCTATTTGAACACGATGTTGTGTTGATATTTATCCATATTGACTCATTAGGGGTAATTTGAATGAATTACTACCAATTGTGTCACTTGGTGGGCCGGGAAGTCGGAGAAAACTCGCTGGTAAGAGACTGATGTCTCGCCAGGCAAATCCTGGACTGCTGGGTGGCAGTTAGGTTCCGACTTCTTTTATGGCCTCTCGAGGCATGGTTGGTTTCGACCTGGCCTTTCATTAGAAGGGGCCAGCGTTCGATCCCAAGTATGAAGTAGAAATTTATTTATATATATATATATATATATATATATATATATATATATATATATATATATATATATATATATATATATATATATATATATATATATATATATATATAATAGGAAAAGTGAAGAGCCTTCAAATCTCGTGCACAGCGTTATAGAAGATGACGTCTCTCTCTTGCCACGTACAGCGAGTTTTTCCGGACTTCCCGGCCCTCCAGGCCTTTCATTGGAAGAGCCAGCATTCGATTTCAAGTATGAGGTAGAAATTTATTTCTATTTGAACACGAGGCATGGTTGGTTTCGACCTGGCCTTTCATTAGAAGGGGCCAGCGTTCGATCCCAAGTATGAAGTAGAAATTTATTTATATATATATATATATATATATATATATATATATATATATATATATATATATATATATATATATATATATATATATATATATATATATATATTATATATATATATATATATATATATATATATATATATATATATATATATATATATATATATATATATATATATATATATATATATATATATATATAGTAGCTAGTAGGTTGGCTAGTCCACCAGCCACACGTTAAAATATTACCGCCAGAGAGTTATGGGGTCCTTTGGCTGGCCAGAGAGTTTTGCAATGGAGACTTCTCTTAGGTTAAGGTTTACTTTCTTTTTGCCTAGAGATACACCGAACAGTCTGGCCTATTCTTTACGTTTTCTTCTCTGTCCTCATACACCTGACAACACTAAGATTACCAAACAAAGATTTTTCTCTCAAGGGGTCAACTAATGCACTTCAATTGTTCAGTGGTCACTTTCCTCTTGATAAGGGTGGAAGAGATTCTTTAGCCATGGTTAGCTATTCTGGGAGGAGCAAACTCAAAAATCAAACCATTCTTCTGTAGTTTTGGTTAGTGCCATAGCCTCTGTACCATGGCCTTCCACACTCTTTGGTTAAAGTTCTCTTGCTTAAGGGTACACTTGGGCACTCTATTTTATCTTATTTCTCTTATTCTTTTTTGGTAGTGTTTACAGTTATATATGAAATATGTATTCTAATGTGGCTATTCTTACAATATTCTAATTGTTGATTACTGCTCTTGGAGTTTATTTATTTCATTATTTCCTTTCCTCACTTGGCTATTCTCCCTGCTGGAGCCTATATATATATATATATATATATATATATATATATATATATATATATATATATATATATATATATATATAAATACAAATATATATATATATATATATATATATATATATATATATATACATATATATATATATATATATATATATATATATATATATATATATGTATATATATATATATATATATATATATATATATATATATATATATATATACATATATATATATATATATATATATATATATATATATATATGTGCGTGTGTATATATATATATATATATATATATATATATATATATATATATATATATATATATATATATATATATATATATATATATATATATATATATATATATATATGTATATATACATATATATATATAAATATAGATATATATATATATATACATATATATATATATATATATATATATATATATATATATATGTATATATATATATATATATATATATATATATATATATATATATATATATATATATATATTCTTGGGCTCAAGCCATGTCGTCCTGATGGAAGTTCCTATAGGGTAGCTTCCTAGTGTATATTACAACTACGGCGATATTCCCAGAGAATTTACCTTAAAGTACCAGAATTCTAACTCCTGGAGCGAATATCCCTCCTGAAAGGGATATCGCGACATATCAGAGGACGTATTCTTGACACGTCACATGGCAATCTGCATCCCGAACAGAGATTTCGTCTCGCAGGGGGCAATTGGCAAGAAACGAATTCGGGAAAGAAAAAGGGGGAGCCGCTCCCATGGCTCCCTATCTCCCGTTTCGTAAGCGTGCCTGGCGCCAATCCTGGCGCCATCTGTATTCCTTTCTGCGTAGCTTAACAACTCCGTGTTTTTTCCTGTGTTTCTCGCAATTCTTGGATTTATTCTGCTTTTCTTGGCTTCTCCGTCTTTGTTGGCCTCTGATAAGTTAAGTACCATGTCTTTTATGTATAAATGTAGGCTCTTGGTAAATTTTTGAGTGATTAATAGGTTTAATCTTTGTTACAAGAGCCGTAGCTTACCGGAGGCGTCATGGACGCTGTCGCTCGCTAGGTATAAGTTTAGTTAGTCAGAGCGACATTCCCGGTTGTTTTGCTTTAATAGATTTTAGCTATTTAGCATTACATAGGATTTCCTTTCGTGCTTAGTATTATTTTGGCGAAGTATTCGCCATTCTGGCCTACGCTAGGCCATATAGCCTAGTCGTTTGGTCCTAGTACTTCATGCATGATTTTGGTTTTTCCGAGTGTATTAATATTTTATTGAAGCTTTAGGCTATGTTTTATACATTTAAGATTGTGTGGAATATTTCCAAGATAGTATACGAGTGAGTTGCGGTGATTTAGATAATCGATTCTATTGGTGCCTAGGCTAAGTTGCTTATGGAGCCTTAGTATACTTTCTCATTCTCCCCGGTTGCTTTCTTTTCTTCGGAGAAGGTATGCAATCCCTTTCCCTCTGTTTAAGCCTTGGGCTTATCCCTAAGTGGTTTTTTTCCGAATTAATTTTCGATAAAACTGTACTGGGGTGTTACTGTACCTTCCTGTTCCAGTAAGTCTGGTTCAAAGAGGGACAGAACAACAGAGTTTTTTAGTCTGAGTCTTTGTTTGTCTGGCTTGGGGTAGAGTCTCCCTCGCTGGCCTGACACAGACAAAGGTGGCTTAGCCCCCTTAGGTCACTACCGAAGGTTTCTGTGGATATGATTCCTTCTTTTGTGATCTACCAGACTAGTCCTTGTTGCTGTTCTCGGGGGAGGATAAGTTTCTTTCCCTGGGAGTAGCAACACCTTCCTTGCTTTGGTGCTCTGGGAGCTGGCAAGTATTGCTGGCCTCCCCCCTTGGATCTCCCTTAGGCTGAGATAAGTTTCTTGGCTACGGGGGATCCGTCACTAAAGCAAGGTTGGTAGGACCCTCTTTTGTCCCTTCCCCCTCTATCTCCGTAATGGCCTAGCCATAACAGTACTGTACGTCATTCTACATCTGGACCTAGAATAGGTTAGGATGTGGAATTGACTCAGACCCTTGCCAGCCGGCAGAGCTGCCGGCCGGCAAGGGTCTTCTATTTTGAGTGCTGCCCGGACCTCCCTTGGTCCCTCATCCATGCCTGCCTGTAGAGCCAGACGGCATTGGTCAGGAAGCCTGAATTAGATTCTCCCATTCCTTATATGCACTCTTTCGTATTGCCGGGCTTGGAGGTAGTGTACACTCTTATCCCGGCATCCATCCTGTTTTTCTTCTAGTGCTGTACCCGACCCGGCTGCCGGCCTATGAGGCCGGCAGCCGGGCGGTTATAGTCCTCTGGTTCTTTTGCTGCCGGCCGGCATCGGTCCTGTACCTTTGCCGGCCGGCTAATGTCAGCCGTTGTCTGCCGGTCACCAAGAGTGTGGTCGGCAGCCGGGTACTACCTTGTGTAGTTGCCGGCCGGCAGTCATTGCTGGCCGACATTGGCTGTTGCCGGCCGGCAGTTGCTGACGGCCGGCACATGCATTTGAACCAGCGTTCTGCCGCCTTATAGCTGTTAAGTAGTATACTTTAAAGCTAGTTATGGTATGTGCCGGCCGGCAAGTGCCGGCCGGCACGTAACCTCCTATACTGTACCAGTATTCTTCAGTATAACATATACTGTAAGAAGAAAACTATAGTATGGGTTTTGGTACAGCACTGTGTGTTCTAACACTTTTGTGTTTTCGTGCAAAAGTCCTTTGCTGTTGCCCTACAGATAGGAAAGTGAGTTCTTTCCTGTCTATTATCCAGGATTTTAAAAATCATTGCTTAGGTGTGAGCTCCACCTGTTTCCTCTGGAAACTTTGCATTGGTTACTCTAGAAGAGATTAACCATTTTATTATCTGAAAGGCTGCAGCAATTGGTTGTGAAGGAAACACAAGTGTGTGTCTTTCTTTTCTGAATTGTTATGCTATACTATGCATATCCAGTGATGCATAGTTCACTTGATACTCATGGAAATTTTTTCTCTTTACAGAAGGACCCTCCGAAGTGCGGAAGTGTCTTCTGCAACGTCCGCAGCAAGAGCTTCTGCGGACATGAGTTTGGTAGGAGACATGCAGCATGCGCTGTCTCCAAGGGTGATCTCCAGTATTGGGACCCTCAGGTATGTACTGTGTTCATTAATCTAATTACGGAAGCCTTTGATTCCCCTAGGATGGTGGAATCAAGGGATATAGCAAGGGAGAAGCTTTGTACCTGGGTAAGGGGCTTCCAGAAGAACACCTCTGGACCTTATCTTCGAAGTGAGAAGATGAGGGCGTATCTTTTCCCTAAGGCATCAGCTGATGCAGTGATTCCCCAGCCTCAAGAGGAGATCCCCCAAGTTCAGATCCAGGTGGATGCTGAAGTCTCGGTCGCTATGCAAGAAATCCAGTTAGATGACAGGATTTCTGTCGTGGACGAGCGTCTGAAGGAAGACCCCCTGGCAGAAGCCCAGGGTGAAGTTCAACCATTAGACGTTGTAGAGGAAGAGGTCGACGAGGTGTCGGCTACTCCGGTTCAGATCCCGGAGCCTATTCCCTCAACATCGGCCGGTCTCCCAGTAGAGCTGGGACAGGCCCTCTCCTCCATTGTTGGAATGATCCAACAGATGCAGAAGGAGAATCAGGAGAAGGCGGCTGCAATGGAACTGCGGATGCAGAGCCTTGCAGAATCACATGGGCCCCAGAAAAGGTTCAATGTGAAAGACCTTCCCTTGTGCTCAGATGCTGAACCATGTGTCTGGCTGAGGAAGGAACCAGCTTCAAAGGAGGAGACAGAGCCGAAGGAGGTCATAGTGATGGACCATACTAAGGTTCAAGCTCTGCTTTCATCCTCGTTGAAAGAGAGGGGCTTCTCTAACTCAAAGGTAGTAGCATTGAGCAAGAAGTTCCCTTCCTTTGTGTCCTCTCCTGCTAGAGCCTTCCCCTTTTTACAGAAAGGGTTTGCGGCTGTACTAAAAGCAGTCGAGGCTGACAAGCCTTGCCCCTCCCTGGAGGAGTGTAAACCCTTGTCGCTGGTCCTACCTATGGACCACAAAGACTGGAAGGACGTCCATCTTACGTTCTCAGTTGGGAAGTTGGAGGCTGATATCGCCGGACGTCAGTTCAGCGAGGACCTCCCTAAGCTGTCTGACTTGCTCTTGCAGAGAGAGTTCGAGACAAAAGAAAGACTGGCTGCCTCAATGTCTCTTCAGACTACTCTTGAGACGATGGCAAGTGACCCCAAGGTCCATGAAATGTTCATGGTGGTGGCCAAGACTCATCTGGCCACTGTGACGAAGGACCTTTATGGCTTCGTCAAGGCGTGGAGAGCTTGTAGGAAGTTCGTGTTCACCTCGGCTACGGTGAGGCACGAGTCAAGGAAACTAATCTCATCCAACATTTGGGGCAAAGACCTTTTCCCTACTGATTTGGTCAAAGAAGTAGTTGATGAGGCTGCCTTGGAGAATAGAAACCTTCTCCAGAAGTGTGGCCTGGCTATCAAAAGAAAGTCTTCTCCGGATGAGGGTCCTCAACCAAAGAGGAAGACTATGAGGACTAGGCTACCGTCTCGGCCAGCCAAGCCTTTTAGACAGCAACTGCAATTGCCATTGCCTCTAGTGCCCCAGATTGTGGCACAAACCCCGACCACTTTTCAGTGGGTACCCCAGGCTGTGTCGACACAGTCCACGGCATTCACCCCATCGTTCGAAGGGCAGTCTACTTCCTTTCGAGCAAAGCCTAGAGGGGCAGCCAGAGGCTCGTCTGGGCACCCCTCAAGGGGAAGGGGATTCAGGGGTGGTCGTGGTCAGGGAGGCAAGACCTCGGGACGGCAGTCTAAGTGGGATGATACTGGTAGGAGGGAGACTTCTGAAATTTCGGGATCAGTGGACCTTCGATCCCTGGGCCCACAGCCTACTCAAGAATGGACTGGGCTGGAGCTGGTACAGCACTCCACCCCCGGGCCTTCTGGTTTTCCAACACTCCACCCCCGTTCTGGAGGAGTACGTTCAAGAACTGTTGGAGAAAAATGTGATCCGAAAGGTGAAGTCCATCAAATTCCAAGGGAGGCTGTTTTGTGTTCCCAAGAAAGACTCGGAAAAGCTCAGAGTCATTCTGGACTTGTCGCCACTCAACAAGTTCATAGTGTATTGCAAATTCAAGATGCTAACACTGCAACACATAAGGACCTTACTGCCCAAGAGGGCTTATTCCGTCTCTATAGACTTGTCAGATGCCTATTGGCACATTCCAATCAACCGTCGACTCTCCCCCTACCTAGGGTTCAGGCTACAACGAAGACTATACACCTTCAGAGCCATGCCATTCGGGCTAATCATAGCCCCAAGGATTTTTACGAAGCTTGCGAGCGTAGCTCTCAAACAATTACGCCTAAAGGGAATTCAGGTAGTAGCCTACCTGGACGACTGGTTGGTGGGGGCAGCATCCGAGACAGAATGCTTGCAAGCTTCCAGTCAAGTGATCCAGTTCCTAGAGTACCTAGGTTTTAAGATCAACAGAAAAAAGTCTCGACTTTCTCCATCTCAAAAGTTCCAGTGGCTGGGAATCCACTGGGACCTTTTGTCACACCGTTTCTCCATCCCGGCGAAGAAAAGGATGGAGATAGCGGGTTCTGTCAAGAGACTTCTAGATTCCGAAAGGATATCAAGACGCGAACAGGAGAGGGTACTGAGCTCTCTCCAGTTTGCTTCGGTGACAGACCCAGTGCTAAGAGCACAGCTAAAGGATGCAACCGGAGTTTGGAGAAGTTATGCATCAAACGTGCGAAGAGATCTGAGAAGACCAGTTCCGCTTCGGCTACGTACTCTTCTCAGGCCTTGGTCCCAAGCCAGACCTCTAAAGAAGTCGGTTCTTCTTCAGCCACCTCCCCCGTCGGTGACGATTCACTCAGACGCCTCGAAGGAGGGATGGGGAGGTCACTCTCATCGGAAAAAAGTCCAGGGGACTTGGTCCAAGCTATTCAAGACCTTTCACATAAACTTTCTAGAAGCTATGGCAGTGCTCCTTACCTAAAAGAAAGTTTCCCCGCGTCACTCGATCCACATAAGGTTGGTGATGGACAGCAAGGTAGTTGTGAGTTGCTTGAATCAACAAGGATCGAGGTCACCACCTCTCAACCTGGTGATGTTGGCCATCTTCCGATTGGCGAAAAAGAAGAAGTGGTACCTGTCGGCAGTTCACCTTCAAGGAGTCCGCAATGTGACAACGGACGCTCTATCCAGGTTCACACCGATAGAGTTGGAATGGTCCTTAGACGCAGGATCATACTCCTTCATTCTGAATCAAGTCCCAGAATTGCAGATAGACCTCTTCGCGATGATAGACAACAAGAAGTTGCCCCTGTACGTGTCCCCGTACGAGGACCCCTTAGCGGAAGCAGTGGACGTGATGTCCCTCAACTGGAACAGAGGGTCCAGGATTTATCTGTTCCCTCCTCACAACCTTTTGTTGAGGGTCCTCAACAAACTGAGATCCTTCAAGGGGGTAGCGGCAATAGTAGCCCACAAGTGGCCGAACAGCGAGTGGTTCCCCCTGGCATTGGAACTACAGCTGAAGTTTGTACCGCTACCAGATCCAGTTCTGACCCAGCGAGTCCAGAAGTCAACTGTCTGCGCTTCATTACAGAAAACCCGGACCCTGCAGCTCATGATTTTCTCTCCCTAGCGGTGAGAAAGCGTTTCGGGATTTCAAAAGCCAGTAAAGACTTCCTTGAGGAATATAAGTGCAAATCTACTAGAAGGCAATATGAGTCATCTTGGAGAAAATGGGTGGCCTTTGTCAAGGCGAAGAATCCGCAGGAGATCTCGACAGACTTCTGCTTATCTTTCTTCATCCACCTCCTTGGTCAAGGATTGGCAGCTAACACGATTTCAGCGTGTAAGTCTGCCTTGACAAGACCCATTCTATATGCCTTCCAGGTCGACCTAGGTAACGAGTTCTTTAATAAAGTTCCGAAAGCCTGCGCTAGGCTCAGACCTTCAGCACCTCCAAAGGCCATTTCATGGTCTTTAGACAAAGTTCTTCATTTTGCTTCTCTGTTGAGCAATGAAGAGTG
This sequence comes from Palaemon carinicauda, assembly GCF_036898095.1. Classification (NCBI taxonomy): domain Eukaryota; kingdom Metazoa; phylum Arthropoda; class Malacostraca; order Decapoda; family Palaemonidae; genus Palaemon; species Palaemon carinicauda. Next base: position 54,037,255 of record NC_090744.1, on the reverse strand, counting down.
TGCGTTAAAGGATTTGACACAAAAAGTTATTTTCCTTTTTGCACTCGCGTCCGGGGCCAGGGTTAGTGAGACTGTAGCCCTCTCGAGAGAGGCAGGTCGTGTTCAGTTCCTGGATGGGGGAGAACTGAACCTGTTTCCGGATCCTACGTTTCTCGCCAAGAATGAGTTACCCACCAACAGGTGGGGTCCCTGGAGAATCTGCCCTCTGAAAGAAGATGCATCTCTATGCCCAGTAGAATGCCTAAAGGTCTATCTTCATAGAACTTCAGACTTCAAGGGTGGTCAACTATTCAGGGGAGAAACATCAGGCTCAAATTTATCTCTGAATCAACTCAGAGCAAAAATCACATATTTCATTCGCAGAGCGGATCCTGACAGTACACCCGCAGGTCACGATCCGAGGAAAGTTGCCTCATCCTTAAATTTCTTTAATTGTATGGATTTTGAACATCTCCGTTCATACAGTGGCTGGAAGTCTTCCAGAGTGTTCTTTCGCCACTATGCGAAGCAAGTAGAGGAACTAAAGAGATCTGTGGTAGCAGTGGGTCGCGTCGTTAACCCTACTGTTTAACTCTGCGAGGAACAGTGGTTTTAATTGGGACGATTAATTCCAGGGTGAGTGTGTAGTTGCATACCGTACTACAAACTAAGTGAGGGCACTGAGTTGCCCATGTAGACTGTTCCATTTCCAAAGGTGAACCTAGCATAAGTGCAGACATGTGTGCCGAGCGTTTCTAACGCTATGGTCATTGATTTGTAATACAGACTTTTATGACTTTGATACCTCGGTATCTTAAAAGTGGCATTAAATGTTTTTTCTTTCAGATAAACAAGTTCTGTTTACTATCATACTTATGCTTAAAGTTTTGGGTTATCCTCTTCTTATATATATATATATATATATATATATATATATATATATATATATATATATATATATATATATATATATATATATATATATATATATATATATATATATATATAATTGTGGTTAACCTGTCTGTTTATTGTCTGTCAATGAACTTGTTCTTGAGAACCTTGCGTCTCCTTCACCTGTGTCAATTTCTTGGTATAATTGAGCATTCATTCTATGTACCTTATCTGGGATAATTCTAATAGAATTGTTCCTTTATGCAAGCTATGTTGCATTGGTTTATGCTTTCCCTTATCGGGAGGACTCCGTCCCATAAGGGGACGATGGCGGTTTTACTAGTTTCCTCCTATGCGGATATAAACCTTTGTCCAATACAAGTATTGTGCGGAGAACTGGTCGATATTTCATATTGACGCAGTGGTTCTTTACAAACTATGCTTTACTTAATATAGGGCGAGACCACTATATTAGCTTGCCTGGTATTCATACATAGGTATATGTACTCTTCGAGACTTTTCCAGAGTCTAGTAGGACTCTTCCCTGTAGGGGGCAGGAAGCTCTAACATGGTTTATAGTTAGTTGAAAAGATGTATAACGGTAACATCTTAGGTCTCTAGGTCTAGTCGACCGGGAAAAATTACCTCCGGGGAGTACGGCACGTTCTGAGAATCCACAGATACAGTAATGCTCTGGTATACTTCCATCAGGACGACATGGCTTGAGCCCAAAAAACGGATTTTGAGCGAAGCGAAAAATCTATTTTTGGGTGAGATGGCCATGTCGTCCTGATGGACCCGCCCTTGCCTTTCTAAGAAAGGGCTGTAGGACCCCTCCCTACATACAGTATCTGTAGCACCTCGTGTACGCTACAAGGAATACAGATGGCGCCAGGATTGGCGCCAGGCATGCTTACGAAACGGGAGATAGGGAGCCTTGGGAGCGGCTCCCCCTTTTTCTTTCCCGAATCCTTTTCTTGCCAATTGCCCCCTGCGAGACGAAATCTCTGTTCGGGATGCAGATTGCCATGTGGAGTGTCAAGAATAGGTCCTCTGATATGTCGTGATATCCCCTTCTGGAGGGATATTCGCTCCAGGAGTTAGAATTCTGGTACCTTAAGGTAAATTCTCTGGGAATATCGCCGTAGTTGTAATATACCCTAGGAAGCTACCCTATAGGAACTTCCATCAGGACGACATGGCCATCTCACCCAAAAATAGATTTTTCGCTTCGCTCAAAATCCGTTATATATTTCTTACATATACATAATTCATATATATATATATATATATATATATATATATATATATATATATATATATATATATATATATATATATATATATATATATATACATAAATATGTATATATATATATATATATATATATATATATATATATATATATATATATATATATATATATCTATATATATATACATATATATATATATATATATATATATATATATATATATATATATATATATATATATATATATATATATATATATATATATATATATATATATATTCTGGGTCAAAAACATTCCTTATAACGTGTTTCACTTAGTGCTAAGATATTCAATCATTATTCCATGATTTCACTCCCCACTTGCAGTAACTTCCAAATATGAATCCTGGGGTAACAGACTAATTACCAATTATTTATAAACAGGAAGATTCTTAGCCCCCTCTATGATTGGAACGGGGGGTCATTCTGTCATCGTCTCTTTCTATTGACAGAGAAAAATCCTTAGAGGTTTAATTGGCTAGATTCATAAAAGTATAGCCAGTCCCGTGTAGTACGCTGTTCCTATCTAGCTAAGGCAGGTGACCTTTGCTGGTCCATACTAAAATCAACTGCCAGCCATTAGGAGTAAAACCCAAAGAGACAATTTGTCTATCGCCTTAAACTCAATCTATCACCCTGCTGCCAGTGACTTCATAGAGATTTAATGTGATATTTCCTCCACGCACAAAATTCTAATTACTCAACCAAGTTGCTCATCCGCTTATACGAGTATAACCGTTTGCAAACATGGATTACTAAGATATACTGCCTAGCACAGTTAATCATACTCAATTGCCTTCTTAAAATAATATGAAACCAGATATTTACATAAGATCTCTTTTTTTGCAAGTTTTTTTCCAAACAGTTAACTAAAAAAAAAATGCCTTTTTATCAATGAGCTTTTTGTAATTTGCAAAAATATAAACAATTCTAGTTTACTGAATTTGATTTAGCAGTTAATTATGACTTTATTCCTTCTTTATTCATTCTTTGGTAGAAAAGTTTTTTTTTCTCATCATAAACTAGTCTCGTCATCATAGAAATCTATAGTGATATGACTATGATATCAATTTTGATTCTGTAAACAAAACTGTTTTGAAAATCTAAATATAGGAATAAAGCGGAAACAACGGTCAATCTCTTGTTATATGGCTGATATAACAATGAAATATCTACTATTAACATTCTAAGAAAAGAGTTATGCTTTAGAATTATATATTTCCTCTTACCTTTTTAATTTTTTAAAAGAACTCTTAATTGTATCACTGTTGTCGATTCACAAGATTTTGGTAAACGCGACTGGTAGGATCTATTCATCTACATTGCCAGGGATGTTCTTATTTGTCTTCATAACATTAATTTCGCATGAACATTTATAACTCTATAACGAATTTTACTTTAATGGACTTGAAACGCTCAACCATTGACTCTCATTACACCATTCGGCGAAAATCATAGCCAAAAAAAAACCTTTTTTTTTATGGGTCGAATGAAGATTTTGAACAAAAAGAAGGTAACCTAATTGAAAGAAATAGTCATTTAAGAAATCCGTAACAATTTCTTGCTCGTGGTGAAAATCACTCGTCATATAAATCCCCCGACAACATCTTTTGCTCGGTGTATTTGCAGTTTCTTCCGGGAACACTCTCTCTCTCTCTCTCTCTCTCTCTCTCTCTCTCTCTCTCTCTCTCTCTCTCTCTCTCTCTCTCTCTCTCTCTCTCTCTCTCTTCTTCACAAAGAGAAAAATCAAATCAATTTACAAATATTGAAAAAATTATGTAATTTTTGCCCTAGTATCCAAGCTCCCAGGTCCCAGAAATATACTATTGACACGCAAGAAATAAATATCTCTTAATAAAATAAGTGATTTAAGATTATGAGCAAATCTCTCTACAGGAATTATAATTAGAAAATATCCGTATTTGAATAAATCTAAAGTTAAGGTGTACTTATCTTGTTGAGAGCAAGATTTTCAGATATATTAAAAATAATAAAAATAACTCAAACATATTGCCAAAAAAAAATTTTTTTATGTTGAACTAAGAAATGTAAGAAAAAAAAAAGTTATATGCAAAAATTGCTATTACTCTTGTGGTTCCCTTTCTCCATCTAATCCCCTCACGAGGCAGCCTCTCTCCCCTGTCATTTTATTTCCTTCTGACACATCTTTTCTCCGTCTCCAGTTTGTTACATCCCAAAGCACTTTCTCTCCTCAGTAACTTTAACTCCCGAATCAACTTTTCACAATCCCCCTCTCATTAATAATTTTGACGGAACTGCTCTAGTGTCTCCAATATTGTTTTTCTCCATTCCACTCTTCTCACCTCCAGAGGTATTTTTTTCTCCCTCACCTTCTTATTTATAGGGCGTTTTTTTTTCCTCCCCTCTCCCTCTTATTTACGCTGTATACACATTTTCTCCCTCTTCTGATTACCTACCAATGCAACTTTTCTCCCTCTCCCCCTTATTACCTTCTGATGCAGAATTCTCTCCCTTCGGATCTCCTCCCGACCACACCTTCCTCCATCTCCGTCTTATTACCCTCTAATGCACCAATCTTGCGTCTCGCTCTTATTACCTCTTGGCGCAGCCTTTCACACATTTCCTCATGTAACCTTCCAAACACTTCCACCATCATTAAATTCTGGCTCCTTCACATTCTCCTAGACTGCCATGGCCATTTAGCATTATGAGAACCGATTTTTCACTTTGAAACCTTAATATTAGATGCATTTATTTTTTTATCTATAGAAAGATATAAATCAATCTTTCGCGAAGGGCAAATATGTCTAAGGTCTGACTTTACGAGATTTTTCCAAAATATTATCAGCAAGCGAAAGCAATAGTTCTTGCAGTTTTCGTTAGATGTATCGAATAAATAATATAATTCCCCCTTCACATGACAGTTTAACTTATTGGCAGAATTATTATTATTATTATTATTATTATTATTATTATTATTATTATTATTATTATTACTATTATTATTATTATTATCATTATTATTATTATTATTATTATTATTATTATTAAAATCAACACAATATGAGGATCAAACCCTAGCCCCTTCAAATGAAAAGGGAGGTCGCTTCCAACCATGCCAACAGAGCCTCAAAAGAGGTAGGAACCTAACTGCTAACTGCAATTCAGTATTTACCTGGCGAGACATCAGTCTCTTACCAGTAAGTTCTGCCCGACTTCCCGGCCAACCAAGTGACTCAATTTATAGCTTTTAATTCAAAGTAACCCTAATGAGTCAATATGGATACAAAATCAACACAATATTGTGCTCAAAAAGATATTTTTCTATCTCATACCGGGATCGAACCCTGACTCCTTTAAATATAAGGCCATGAATATTATTATTATTATTATTATTATTGTTATTATTATTATTATTATTATTATTATTATTATTATTATTATTAATATCATAGGACCATAAGTGAAATTTAATAACATACTCATATGTAATAGTAGCACTGGAGGTTATTATACTAAGGGAAATTATAAATGTTTCGTAAGAAAATACTTTATAAACTATAACATTTTATTCAATATCCGTCGGAATCATAGTCACTGAGACATATACAAGGATATTTTTTCTAACAGTATAACTTTTCTTCTCAAAGCATTCATTTACTGATTGAAATATGAAAACTTTACACATCGATCTAAATTTCATAGGATTCTTCATTATGTATTATACATATTTGCATTTATTTATTTATTTATTTATTTATTTATTTATTTATTTATTTATTTATTTATTCATTTATATTTCTACGTAAAATGTAGATTAAGAATAATACATGACAGTGCTTCCCCACTGGCTACTAATAAGTCCTGCACTATTGAAAGTTTATGTCATAGAATACTATTTTTCTCCTAAGATGCATGTCATTAACTATTGTATAACTTCAACTGACGAGTATAAGAGTCAATGTTTTTTTTTTTTTTCTTTTTTTTTTTCAATAATAAGAATTTTTTAATGTTTTATTAATGACGCAATGAGATTTCTTAGGATTTAATTTATAATATAGGAGATGAAAATTAATTATTTTCGGTTTTCTTGTTCGGAGGTGAAGATATGTCCATCTTATGAAATATAGCTTCAAAATATTTTATAAGAGGGATTTATAGAATGATTTCTTCAGTGGAACTAATCTTTAATCATGTAGTTTAATGTGAAAGTAATACAATTCAACTGACAAATACGTTAAGAGGAGGATGTGATCATAAGATTCAAGTTATATTCGACCCATGTTCATAAGTTTTCATATTTTCGAACGGTATTTTATCTTTCCATTTATAAGGAGGTGATCTTTAAAAATAGTTATCTCATCGAAGGGATATTGAAGCATATCTTTCTTCCCTCTACATTTTGAAAACAAATTAACTGAAGATCCATCACAAGGTATATATTGATTTTTCTTTTACGGTCTTCTTCCGATTCTCAAAGTATCACAAGAAACATTTAATTATAAGATATGATATTTGTTTTTTTCCAGAACTGATTTTTCCCCCATATGTTTGTTTCATGAGTTTCTCGCTTATTTCCTCTTCTGTAAATTTATTTCGTCATGCTTTTTATATAGTAAAAGGGATGAAATATATCAAATGACCAACAATTTATACGTAACCGTGTAAATTACATTATAAATTATAGAAAAAAAGGCTAACAGTGAATTCTCTTTCGTCCGTTGTGTCTCTATTCACATGATATGACATGAAGGAGGCTGGGAGTGTGAATAAAAGCCACACATATGCATTACCTTCTCAATGTGTTTCTAATTTTCGATAAACCTTGTATCCTAATTTTTGTGTAATTGACAACCATAAAGTGATTGAGATAAATACCAGTTTTTGGTAAAATACGCTGAATGATATCATTATCGAATAAGAATTGCTGTAATATTGACCTAATTCCACGATGCTGTAGGTTGGAATCGTCATAACTTTTCATTTCAATTAGACAAAATCACGGTTAGTAATATCTTTGAAAATAATCATAGATTGCTTTCTATTATGCAAGCATGTGAATAAACATGCAAAGACATAGTTGGTTTCATGTGTTTTGAGATAAATTTTCATATTAATTTTTACAGTTTTCATGAAAATATATAGTATAGTCATTCTGAAAAAAATTAGGGAGAAAGATTGATGAAAAATCTGCGATTAACCAGCAGGATTTAGAAGAGGTAGAAGCTGTACTGACCAAATTTTCTTTTCAAAACAGGTTTTCCTAAGGCTCTAATAACTGGTTCAACTTTTCGAGCTCGTGAAATTAAAGCTCTGTTAATGGACATTTATGCTTATAGAGGAGTAGATCCAAATGGTATTTTTCCTATATTTTTTTTTAGAAAGACTGTAGATTTCTTACCTCCAGTTATCTGTCCTTTTGCACAAGTTAGCAAGAAGAAGAGCTTTTAGCACATGTTGGAGAATTGATAATGTTACTCCTCTATGTAAATGTGTTTGTGGTAGCTTAAGTCCAACTGATTACTACCCAATTTCCCTAATTTCCATATTATCTAGCGATTGAGCATCCTTCAGCAAAACGTCTTAATAGGTTTTCTGAAGGTAATCATTTGTTCCTCAGTTTACAATTTAGTTTTCGTTAAGGCCTTGGAGCATGTGATGCCCTTTTTACAAGCTCCAATCCTTTACAGAAATCCCTTGATTATGGTCAGGATGTTCGTAGTATTGGCCCTGATTTTAGTGCGGTTTTTGCCGTGTTATTCATGAGGCCTTGTTTTAACACTCAAACAGTTTGGAGTGAGTAGGTCCTTTCTGAGCATTATTATTGAATTTTCAATTAATAGATCTTAGAAATTTGTAGTTTATGGTCACCACACTGAGTATAGGAATGGGATATCCAGTGTTCCAAAGGTTAGTGTTCTTGGCCCATTACTTATCCTCTTATATGTACATGACTTGGTTTGGTCAGAAAACAATCTTGTTGCATATGCAGATGATGATACTCCATTTGCATTAATTCCATGTCCTGGATGTAGATCTGAGGTTACTGAAACCCCTAATAGAGATCTAGCTAAATTTTAGTGTATGGTGCAAATTATGGGGTATAAAGTTGAGTCCTAACAAAACTTAACGTATGATTGTAAGTAGGTCAAGGACAGTGATTCATCAACATTTGGATCTCAGCATTGACTTTTAAGATTTTAGGTGTGATTTAGGACGTCAAATGTACTTTTGAGAAACACATTAGGTCTGTGTCTTCTTCAGGTGCACAAAAGATCGGCTTTTTGAGAAAGACTTTTAAGAGTTTTGGTGATCAATCTATTTCGAAGAAGTGTTTTAATTCTTTCATTCTACCTTTTTTTCGAGTATTGTTTTCCTCTCTGGTCTTCAGCTGCTGATTCTCACCTTAATTAGTTGGACAGCAACTTACGGTCAATTAAATTTCTTATTTTTGATCTTGATATTAATCTTTGGCACCATAGTTCAGTTAGTTCATTATGTATGTTGCATAAGATTTTTCATAATTATGACCATCCTTTACATTCAGATTTTCCTGGACAGTTCCCTCCTGTTCGTAATACTAGGCAGGTACTTAATTCTCATAATCAGGGCTTCTCCCTCATGAGGCTCAATACTAAACAGTATTCTAGAAGTTTTATTCTAACTTTGACCAAGTTGTGGAATGATCTCAATCACGGTGATACTTCATATATCAGTAAATTTATAATTTATACTTAAAATATAGTCTTTAAACATGATTATTCAGTCACATTTGATTTCTAATTATGCTAAAAAGGTCTAATTTTCTCAAGCTTCTCGAAAACCCATATCTGTGTTAGGATGTATAAAATTATTATATTTTATTCCTTGTATTCTTTTCTTATTGATCATTATATTTTTATCCTTTTTATTCCTCTTCTTATCATTACCTCCCCTTTCTTCCCCTGTTCGCAATATCTCTAGTGTTATTGGATATGTGTTCATACTCCTAGATGAATATCGTTGATTACTGGACGTAAGTTTTATGAAAATTCGTTCGCGTAGCGAATTTTACTGCTGTATATTTTCTAACATCAGTAAAGTTAGAATGGTTAGAGATAACACCCCATCATAGCTTCAAAATTATATAGAACAAAGTACCCTTTTTCCTCATATATTCGTAGTAGCACCATAATGAGGGGGTGGTTCAGTCATTTTTACTTTTTGTAAAGCTAGACAGAATTCCCTTTTCAATCGGTTTAATATGTATTTCTCTCTCCCTTCGTCTTAGCCTTTTATTTTCCATTCGATTTTCTATCACTCTCAATTCTGTAATGATTTTTAGGATGTTGACATGGTATGAGAGGAAACCCTTCAATTTTCCATGGGATATTTTTTTGATAGGGTATCTTCAAAGAGAAGAAAGTCTCTGGTTATAAAGTGAAAAAAATATATGATATAGAGTGCGAGAGATGTATTCACAACAAGAAGTAATAATTTTTTTATTTCATTTCCTCACTGGGATATTTTTCCTGGTAGAGCCCTTGGCCTTATTGCACCTTACTTTTCCAACAAGGGCTTTAGTTTACTAAGCAATGTTGTTAATTATAATTAGATCTTTAAAGAAAATACTTTGAATATTCCCTCTCAGCTGGCCAAGTTACAAGAGAATCAGTTCCTTTCTATTTTTAAGCGATGGTATTAAAGTTGAAAACTCGCTATATATCTCTCTTTCCAAGAGAAACTGTCAGAGTAAAACATACTGCAAAGTAAAGAAAAATAGCAAAAGGTAATGAAATATTAATTTTTGCTTGGGAAAGGCAGCGGAAGTTATTTTGAAAGGGTGAACCTCATGAAATATACATATGACTTTCGCTAGAATGTTATGTTTTGATAAGGGTATATTTACTTATTTATGTTTGCATGTTTTTTTTATTGTAACTTACTTAATTCAGGAACTTTCTGACTGAATCTCATGAATTTTGATAGGATAATTAACCAGGTTTCAAATACAATATGATTAGATTTTGTGAGTGATTGGGTCTATGGTCAAGGTCAAGGTAATGAAAAGGTAAAAAAACATTTTTTTGTTATAACTTGATCAATATTTAACTAACATGCATGAAATTTGAGACAAAATTTGTATAATTCAATTGTGTATCTTGAGATTTGGCAGTGATTAGGTCAAAGGCCATGGTCAAGGTAAAAATCATTTTGCTATATCATGGTAAATTTTTATCCGATTTGCATTGAATGAAACTAGTGCCAAAATATACATAATTCAATTACTTATCTTGTGATAAGCAGCATGGTCAAGGTCAAGGTCACGAAAATGGTTTAAAACTTTTTAATATATCGTGGTCAACTTTTATCCAATTTGCATAAAACTTAGTGGGATGATTGGCCATGATCCAAGTACAATTTGATTAGTTTTTGGGAGTAATTGGGTCAAAGTTCATGGTTACATTACCAAAAAGGCAAATGACTTCTCTTTCCTATAATGTTATAACCTTTTAGCAATTTGCATGAAACTAGTAATAAAATGTGCATAACTTAAATGCTCACCTAATGATATAAAACATGATAAAGTTTAAAGTCACCAAAGGTAAAAAGAAAATAATTTTGTTATATTGTAGTAGAGTTTTATCCGATTTGCACGAAACAGGTGTCAATTGTGCACAATTCATTTGTCTATCTTGTGATATACTGCATGTTATAGTGACATCATTACCCTTGCTAACGATTGGGGTTCAAAGGTCATCAGGGTCAATGAATTTACAAAAAGTGCAGGTTTCATCATAACACCACTATTATTATCTGATTCATTCGTATAACCATTATAACAAATGTGGTGTTGGCGAAGGAATGCACTTTACTGAGTGCTTGTTCTAGTTCCTTTCATCAAAATTAAGATTAAGATGAGGTTTGAGAGATGTCAGTGATATATTGAAACACCTGTTGGCGAGTGGAGGCAGGTATCCACGGGTGTATCCTACTAGTACGAACGTCACAGAAGAGGGTTGACTTCAGAGTCATTGATGGGGATGTATTCTTAATGGAAAGACTTGTACGATGCCCTGCAGGTTTGGTACTTAGGGTCCTTTCCTTGGGCTTCTGCCAAGACCTTGTAATCTATTTCCAGATCTGATGTTGGCCAATGTTCTTCTGAAATGGGCATTAAGAAAGGATTCAGTATACTAGGGATGTGTAAAATAGGAAAGTTTTATTCAGAAATTCATACTACATGGGTAAAGGCAGGGACAAGCATCACATGGTCCATGCTTGTGATTAAATACAGCCTTTTTATGGACTGGAAAAAATGAAAGAATTTAAATGCACAGCCAGAAGTTTGTGGCCAAATTCAGTGCAACTGGATTCTACTATAATAAGTTTTTTCCTGAT
>NC_090744.1:53983224-54013224 GCF_036898095.1 Palaemon carinicauda | reverse complement strand
GGCCTTTGATGCAGAGCTGAACCATTGTTGCGCTGAAACCAGATAAATATAAAGGGTCACAGTTTCACTGTGCCAGGAAAGCGAGATTAATGCATACAGGACACAGTTATAATGTGCCATAATAGCCAGATTAACGCATACGGAAGATTATTAAAAAAAGAAATAATAAATATAATACAAATGCTCGACGACTGGATATTCAAATCTAAAATAGTTCGAAGATATAATTTTTACAATGATAGTAGTACAAACTAGCAATGATGATAATCACTAGTTGTTGAAGCTGTTTTGTCTTTTTTTTCCGAATAACAACAATGATTATTAATTCGACTATTGCGTAATTATTTTTTGCTTGGCCCTTCTCTTTAGTACACTGCTTTTGGAAAATGCATGTTATGGTCATGAGGAACTTTTACTTCATCAAAAAGAGTGTACATGTTGTGTAAATTCAGTAAACTGACAACTTATTTACAATTATATGAAAAATTTTGATATTAGTAATATTTTCTACTTGAAAGGGATAATTGTTTTGAAATTATACTTTTATTCTGGTCATGTGGTGAATAAATTTAAAAAAATGCTTAATTTACTTTAAGAAAAGAAGGATAATCCTATGGCCTTGATAACTTATTATTGAAATTGTTCATCATAGAACGACTATTCTTACTATTTCTCTTTTCTCTTTTCTTATGACTCGAAATATTAACTAGGCTCTCTCTCTCTCTCTCTCTCTCTCTCTCTCTCTCTCTCTCTCTCTCTCTCTCTCTCTCTCTCTCCTTGAAAGGAACTTTATATCTTCTTTACTAAGTCGTTCACTCTGTCACCACTTTTTAAAGTTTCGAAATAAAACACTGAAAAAATCTTAATACTTTGATATCATTAAAACTTTTTTCCATGGTTGTGCAACCTCTAAACCCCCACATACTTTTACTTGATAAAAGGAAAGCGATGGGTGAAAGAGTCTGTTTCATTCGTAATACTTTTAATATGGAGCTTATGTGTGAAACCTCCACAGTAAAGATAACAACTGAAATTCAAAAGAAGGTACGGAGGAGAAAAAGAACCTTTGGTATATATCGAAGGAAAGTACAAAGCCAGGAGATAGCGTCTTCCGCTGCTGCTCATGAGTCTAAGATTGTAATAAGCACCAGACGCTTTAAGCCAGCTGTGGCTACCAGGTCCCTTCCGTTTGCCCTGTGTTCCCTCTCCCCCCCCCCCCCCCCTCTCTCTCTCTCTCTCTCTCTCTCTCTCTCTCTCTCTCTCTCTCTCTCTTTAGTTCTTAGCCTAAGACGTTTTTGTTATTATTTACCATTTTTGTTTCGCTCTGTTAAATCTTTTTTTGGCTATTTAAGCTATTGGTCAGAAGGATCTTCAAGAGTTAGTTTGTGCAACCGATATTTCTTTTTGTTACATGTTGTTAGCATATTCTCTAATACATTTGGTCTTATATCCATATACATCTTTTTCAGTCTCATGGTGTTACTCCCATAGCTATTGAAGTTCTGAGTCAATACTTCTTCATTCATCACCTACCGCTTCATGATGCATAGTCCTAAGCCATGTAGGCCTGGGTCTTCAAAATCTTTTAGTGCATTGTTGAACCCAGTTAAATGTTTGGTCAACAAATCTCTCTTGAGGAGTGCGAAGAGCATGCCCAAACCATCTCCATCTACCCCTCATCATGATCTCATCCACATATGGCACTCGAGTAATCTCTCTTATATTTTCATTTATAATCCTGTCTTGCAATTTAACTCGGATTATTATTCTGAGGGCCTTTTTCTAAAAACTAAAATTCGGTTGGATATTGTTTTATTGTCATACCACGACTCATGTCCATACGGTAACGCTGATCTCACTAAACTGATATATAGCCTTATCTTTATAGGTCATTTCAGATGACTTGATTTCCATAAAGTACTTAACCTAGTCATAGTCAGATTTGCTTTTGCAATCTTTCATTTAACTAAAATTCTAAAGATCCTGCATTAGAAATCGGATTTCCTAAATATTCAAAAGATCCCCCTATATTAATCCTTTCTCTTTCCAATGATATTTCATCTTCAATTGCATATTCCATTACCATCATCTCTGTCTTTCTTCTATTTATCTTTAGCCTAACCTCTTGTGACATTTCCTTCATTCTAGTAAGCAAGCTTTGCAAGTATGGTGGTGTTTTGATAATAAGAACACCATCATTAGCATGCTATAGGTGAGCTAATGTCATGTTACGAAGTCAGTACAATCCTTCACCACCATCCTCAGCTGTTCTATGCATTGCAAAATCCTTGAGGATAATCAACATAGGTGACAACATATTCCCTTGCAGTCCTCTATAGTTTACTGGAACCTCATTTGATAGAACTCCCATAACATTAACTTTGACCTTGCTATGCTCATGAACAGACTTAATCAAATACACATATTCAAGAGGACCTCCCTAATAATGCAAAATTCTACAGGAAATGGGCCTTAACTTGCCATCTGTGAAGCATTGAAAAGTAGCCATAACAGTATGAAGGCACACACAGCAGTAATTCAATTTGTGCGTACCAACGGGGGTGGATATATGGGTCTTTGGGATGCCTTTGTGGAGGATTAATTTTAGTTTTCGTTTTTATTTATTTATTTGTTTGCCAAATCCAGAGAGAGAGAGAGAGAGAGAGAGAGAGAGAGAGAGAGAGAGAGAGAGAGAGAGAGAGAGAGAGAGAGAGAGAGAGTGTGTCAGTGAGCGGGAGGTAGTTAGTGTATTGATTGTTTGTTGTGGGAAAGGCTGTTGGTATAAATGAGATTGTTTGTTTATGTTTTAGCTAGGTTAGGGCAATGGTGCATGTCTTGGGCAAATTATTATTTTTTATTTGACTGTAGAAAAAGGCAGTTGTGTGAATGCTGGATTACTATTATTTTTTCTTTACCAGAATGGAAGCATTTTGTTTATTTTGACAACTTTAATTCCTCCTTTGGAGAGAATTTTTCTGTGAAATTGATTGTTGACGACTTGGCTTGTGATAAGGAACTTTATACATCCACTCAGAATTATATAATTGTTGATGACCCGGACTGTATGAACTTTCGATTGCAGTTGTTGATGATTATGATGATGATCATAACTACTACCCCAATCAGGGAGGCAGTTGTGGCAAATTGCTACAAAGTGTAGTGTGTCACTCACAGAGCTATGGTAGTTTGCCATAAAGGACAGTTTGGCTTTCTGTGGATGACAGTTTTGGTGTCAACATAATATATATATATATATATATATATATATATATATATATATATATATATATATATATATGTGTGTGTATGTATATATATATATATATATATATATATATATATATATATATATATATATATATATATATATTTATATATATATATATATATATATATATATATATATATATATATATATATATATATATATATATATATATATATATATATATATATATATATATATTTATATATATATATATATATATATATATATATATATATATATATATATATATATATATATATATATAAATATATATATTTATATATATATATATATATATATATATATATATATATATATATATATATATATATATATATATTGGTTGTGATCTATTATAGTTTTAAGTTTTGTTAGGGTTTTATTTGATTGTGGAAGGGTTTTGTTAATTATTTTCGTTTTAAGGAATATATCCTAGTATTAAGATTATATTTTTTTTCTATGTCATTTTTTTCCAAGAGTCCCGCTACTGATAACGTAAGGGGAAAGTTTGTGTTGAGGAGAATATTGTCAGTTAGAGTGATTCAAGGGTGTGCAGGTTGATCTTGCAACATCCCGCCACATTATTTTGGCGCCCGAACAGGGACTGCCGAGGTGGGACTGGAAGCTGGACTGTTGGACGAAGGACTGATAGGATAAGAAATTAGATTAAGGTTGAGATAATAAGGGAGGAATTGCAGTTGGCAAAGAAGCAAGAGTAGAAGTAGTTGCTTGAGAATGCGAGGCTGAGTTGTGAGAATGAGGAGATGCGAAAGGAACTGAGTGCGCTAAATGGAAGATTTGAGAGTGTGGAAGACGGTTTTGAGATGAGGATGCAAGGGAATAAGGTACGAATGGAGAAACGAATGGAAGCTATGATGGGGTAAGTAATGGGGACGGTAAAAACCTTAATGGATAAAAGTGCAGTCGGAGGAGTGTCCTCACCTTCGGGTAAAGGGTTGATAGTGGAAGAAAAAGCTAAGGTAAGTGATAATGTGGAAGGTGGTGATAGTGAGATTGAAGATAATGGGATTAGGCATAGTAAGGAGGAAGTGAAATGTGATAGGAAGAATGTAAAGAAAAGTAAAAGTAATGTTAAGAGGGAAAAGAAGAAAAGTCAGGATGAGAGTGAGTATGATCATGAATGGGTGAATGTTGTAAGTAATATAAAGGTTAAGAAAGAATAGTTAAGGATAGGAATTTGAGTGTGGAATTAGATTCTTTATATTCTAGCGAGGAAGTAGGAAACCAGAAGGAAGGTAGCAGTGATGAGAGCAGTGAAAATGGACATGAGGAAGTATGTAAGACAGTGTTTATGAGAGAGGTACTGAGATGTGAAAGGTTTAATGAACATAGCAGTAGGAATGTATATGACTTTTTTAGGTAATATGAAAAGTTTTGTCAGGCTTAGTATGGTGACAGTAAAAGAGTTTGGGCTAAGGAGTTGGGAGAATATTTGTCAGAATATTTGTTGACTATGTATGGTGTGATAATGAGTGTAGGAGATGTTTAGTATGAAAGTGTAAAGAGAGAATAATTGAGGAGGTAAAACGTATGAAAGGTAGTGTTAGGTATAAGCGCAAAAATTATTTTGATGAGGCTCGAATCAATGTGGGTGAGGCTATTTCTATGTATGTATGTCGGTTAGACTTGGTAGCAAGGAAGAAGTATGGAGATGAAGGTATAAATGAGAATAAAGAGTTAATGAGGAAGTTTTTGGCGACAATACCTGAGAATTTATTAATTTGAAACAGAAAGGGAAAATGAGGTAGACGCAAGAGATATTGACATGGGATGATATACTAGAGATAATTGTGGATTACGAGTTGGATAGGTGTATGAAAGAAAGTAAATCTGTGATTGTAAGAATTGGAATGGAGGAAAGTGTGCCAGGATTTGTTGTTTTAGAGATGCTGTTATGAGAGGACCGATGAGGGTAGCTGATAGTGCAGTAGATAGGAATGTTAGGGTCAGTAATGTGGGAATACATGTACGGACAAAAGAAGGCTTTAGGCAAGGGACTCCGGTTGGGAAAGATAGGAGTGTTAGTGTACAGACAGGTAGGTCAGATAGTCGTGTCCGTAATGAAAAGTGTTATCGGTGTGGAATGGAAGGTCATAAGAAGAATGATTGTAGATGGGCTCTGGATGCTTGTTTTGGATGTGGGTAGGTTGGGCATAGAATTAGCGAGTGCAAGAAAGAGAAAGGGGTAAAATGTTATCGGTGTAGTATGGCTGGATGTCGTAGTGGATGTTGTAGTAATCGTATGAATGTGATTTGTGGTAATTGTGGGTAGGATGGTCATTATGCTAGAATGTGCAAGGAGCTGCGGGGTAAGTGTACTGAATGTGGTGCAGATAGGCATGTAGCTAGAGTATGTAGGAAGAAGGGATTAAGTCAGCAGGATGTCCAGGAAACTAGAGTGTAAGAGGGTTTAGCTGGGTGAGTCCTCAAGTGTGTGTGGAGTGAATGTGATGCATGTTCGTGAAGGTTTAATGCATGAAGACGTGAATGGTGAAAGAGCCTATGACTACATGAGTGCAAAAGTAAATATTATTGGAATAGATCTAGTTGGTCTGATTGATACTGGTTGTGGTGTCAATTTAATGCTTAGGAATACGTACGATAAGGTAAGAGATGTTTGTGAATTTAGGGGGTGTAAAGGTGAAGTGAAAGGCATCGGTAATTTAAGTACATCTGTGCAAGGAAAGTTATGTGAAAAGGTTATGACTCGGGGGCTGATGATGGAATATAATGATTTTTATGTGATTGAGGGAGTGTTACGAAAACACAAATCAATAGGAGCGAGGAAAACCAGAAAGACGCAAGGGCAAAAATTTCACAATTTTTATTATAACAATAAATGTACTAACACTGATGGCTCACAGAAAGTAACAATTTGATCAATTACAATATGCCATCGATTAACTCAATGAGTCACCTAAAGCTAAAACTAAACCCTACTCATAGTGAGGAAATCATATCTTTAATGTTAAGGGACCCAAAGGCCTTCACCCACCACGCTAACCTATTACTAAATAGAAAGGAAAGAAGTGGAAGAACATACAAAAAGAAACAATAATCCTACCTATGACACAATAATCTAACCCTTAATATTAAAGTACACAATCTTATGACACTCTCATATTAAACCTTCAACAGCTCTGACAATAATTAAATACACAAATATATTGGTCCTATGAAACAGACCGGTACTGATATAGATGAGTCCATTTGCTGCTCATAAATGTGGTCACAGGTAGTCACTCTCATCAGTAGAACTGCCCTTCACAACCGTTGGTGGATATGCACTTTCAGTCTACGGCTTGCCAAAATACAGGGGATTTTCCTCTTACCTGAGAGAAGCCTCCCTACTTGCTCCAACAAGACCACTCTGGTGCTGATACAGTAGATATATCCATCAAAGAGGAAAAAGGCTCTCGAGTCCTGTTCTACAGCAAACTGCCAATGTCCAGGTTAAGCCAGTAGATTACTTGAACCACAGTTGCAAGTCTTATTCCTACACATAGCTTCACAGGTAAACTGCCTTCTACATTAAGAAGCAGCCCAATGACAGTAGATTTTATATATAATCCACAATAGGCAGATCAGCAGCTCCAGAGTCTTCAACGGCCTTGAACTAGACTGGCGAGAATACTTTAGGAGAGTCACAAGTCACCTCTCCTTACAACACCCCCATTCACCACAAAGAAAAATAAACAGTTACAAGTTTGCCAAGCAAGTAAAAATTACTGAGGAAGGCCGCACTTCAAATTGCACTCAATAGATGGCGCCACAAAAACTTAAGCTTTTTCAACCAAAGCAAATTAAACACTACATTTAAACCAAAGCAAATTAAACACTATATTTAACCAAAATATATGTACTAATGTAAAACCAACAGCAAAATACTTAATTTAGATTTAAAAAATTGAAAACAAAATAAAAATGAAAGCCATCAGTGCAAAAAGGCAAACCAACAAGATTTTACTTTAAAATTACGTTACTGCCTGACACCTTCCTCCTTCAACGAAAAAAAAAAATTAATTTGACTAAACAGGAAAAATATATATATTTTTTTTTAACCTTAATACGAAAATAAGAAAGTAAACATGACCAACCAAAACACTCACACTATGACTACTTAACCTAACTGGCCACCCCCCCCCCCCCCCAAAAAAAAAAAAAAAAAAAAAAACAGGGAACTCTGGGATTGCACAAAAATAAGCAAAAACAACCTTAGAATACATTAATAGCCTATACATCATCTGAAAAGAAAATTTAAAAAACCAGGAACGGCACAACAGCCTACACTTCACATCCTAGAAAGTGCATCGAGGATCTTGTTGTCCACTCCTTTTATATGCTGAAAGACCAGGTTATATTCCTGAATGAGAAGTGCTCATCTCAGAATCCTTTGATTCGCTCCCTTCGTCCTATTTATAAATACCAACGGGTTATGGTCCGTCAACACTTCAACCTGGAGAGAACTAGATAGATAAAAAGAAAAATGGGATACGCTCTTCACCAGAGCTATAGCTTCCTTCTCTATGGTGGAATACTTTCTTTCAGCCGGGAGTAACTTTTTACTGAAATAAGATACAGGGTGCATTTCCCCCTCATCATCTCTCTGAAACAGAACTCCTCCAACACCCACGTCACTGGCATCCACCGCTAAAATAAAAGGTTTATTAAAATTGGGAGAGCTAAGAATTGGTTCAGAGACTAATACCGATTTCAAATTAGAAAATGCTTTTTCACACTCTGCACTCCACAAAAACTTAGTGTTCTTTTTCAATAGATTAGTTAAAGGCTGGGCAATGTCAGCAAAATTCTTCAGGAACCTCCTGTAATACCCTAACATGCAAAGAACTTTGCGGACATCACGGACATTACGTGGCTGAGGAAGGTTGGCTATAACCTCAATATTAGCATGTTTAGGAGCAACCTTCCCCAAACCAGCCTCATGACCCAGATACGTCACTACAGCCTTACCAAACTCACACTTATCGATGTTTACAACCAAACCAGGCTTTCGTAAAACCTGAAACAGTTTTCTTAACCTTTCAACATGGGTTTTCCAGTCCTGACTGTATACCACCAAGTTGTCAATATATATTTCGGTACCCTCCAGCCCGCTTATCACCCTATTCATAAGGCGCTGGAACGTACAGGCTGCATTTTTCAAATCAAAAGGCATCACCTTACATTCATACAACCCATTTGGGGTGACAAATGACGAAATCTTACGGGCCCTGTGAGACAATGGAACCTGCCAATAACCCTTCAGTAAGTCTAATTTAGTTACAAATTTGGCATTACCTATCCGGTCTATAAAATCTTCAATCCGGGGAAGAGGGAAACTGTCACTCTTGGTTACCTGATTAACTCTATGGTAGTCAACACACATTCTATAATTACCATCAGATTTCTTTACCAGAACAATAGGAGAGCTCCACGGACTTGAGCTGGGTTGAATAAGATCATGGTCCAGCATATACAGTACCTCCTTCTTAACGACTTTGGCTTTTTCTGGGTTCAGGCAGTAAGGAGCCTGCTTTACTGGACGAGCATCACCTACCTCAACATCATGTTCGAGCCATGAAGTAAGCCATGGAGCCTCTCTAGACACTTCTGGAAAAGCCATTATCAAACATAACAAGTCTTTCTTCTGGACTTCATCCAGATGTTCCATTTAAACATTTGCCTTATTAAAAATCTCAACATTAGTTCTTAAATTCTCTACAGATACATGGTCATCAACATTATCATAAAATACAGTAGCTAGAGGACATGGCATTTCATAAACAATATTTAATGGATTTAGATTTCTACCTTCATATTTCTTTAATCTATTAATGTGAAAAATTATACTCTTCCTAGTAGAACCTGGAGAATCTAATTCGTAATTAAAGTCAGACACCTTTTTTATTACCTTCCATGGACCTTTAAATCTGTTTCAGAAAACTATCAGGGTCCATATCTAAAACCAGAACCAGATCTCCAGATTCGAAAGAACGACTAACTGCCTTACGATCATGGAATGCTTTCATACTAGCCTGGTAAGCTTCCAGATTACCTTTGGCAAACTTCCAGGCACCACTCAATTTATTTTTCAAATTAGATAAAAATATATTTAGATTTTGAATCTGTTTTCGTCCCCCAATCAACACTTCAAATAACACTTCTAAAAGACCTCAAACCATGTGACCATACACCAATCTGAAAGGAGAAACACCTGTAGATTCATTTGGGTGAGTTCTTATTGCGAATAACGCATAAGGTAGTTCCTTATCCCAACTACTCTCCCTTTCATAACAGTACTTGCCAATTATACTTTTTAAGGTTTGGTGGAACCTTTCCACAATCCCTTGACTTTCAGGATGGTATGGGACACTGGTGATGTGCTGAATGGCCAGTTCAGTACACCTGGCCTTAAAGTACTTGGAAGTAAAGTTAGTACCACAATCTGATTGAATGGTACAAGGTAACCCATAACGACAAAAATATTCTACTAACTTTTCCCAGACAGCTTTTGACGTTACTTTCCTAAGAGGGAAAGCCTCTGGGAACCAAGAAGCCCTATCCATCACAGTTAATAAATACATATATCCCGATTGAGTTCTAGATAAAGGACCAACAACATCAATGACAATCTCTGCAAATGGTTCACCAATTACAGGGATGGGTTTTAATGGAGCTTTTCGCAATACCTGATTAGGTTTACCCATGACCTGGCACGTTACACAAGTTCGCAAGAACTGCTTAATATACCTTCTCATATTAGGCCACCAAAAAAGCTTGGTTAATCTCTTAAAAGTTTTTGTTACCCCAAAGTGTCCCGAGAAAGGATCCTCATGGGCTAACTGCAGCAATTCGTCTCTGAATTGTTTAGGTACCAAAATCTGCTTATGATACTCTGAGGATTCCATAAGAGCAGAACGGCTTAATCTACACAATAATCCTCTCTCCGATACAAAACATGGCTTAGAAATATCATCCCCCTCAGTTATTTCAACATCAAATTCATCATGCTGAGCTTTCATAAAATCAGCCTTATTCCATGCTCTAACTACCTTACTACTACCACTACTTCCTACAGACTCGAGCCTTCCTACTGCTACATCTACTTGTACAGGGTCTAAATGTAAATCCTCTCCGTCCATCAAGAGGTTATGCCCTTTCCTCTGGGAGCGAGTAGTTACAGAAATGGGTAATTTATTTAAAGTTAAAATGGGAAACAATTCTTGTCCCTCCACATTACACAAGTCATTTCCTAGGATACCATCTATCCCAGGAATAGGTAGTTTATCAACAATGGCCAGATTAATATTCTTTACGACACCCAATATGTCAATCTCTCCTTCAACCACAGGAGCCGACACAACAGTGTCCGGAAAACCACTTAAAATAATATAGTTAGCGATCTTCACGTTAAGAGGTAACCTACTTCTTAACAATAAAGATCGAGCTGCACCTGTATCCCTCAAAAATTTTACATTTATAACTTCCTTCTCAAATCTCAGCTTACCTGGCCAAATATACTTATTAAATGACAGTCACGTGGGGGAATCATTCTCTTTATTACCTTTGTTACCATTTTCTTCATTCTCTACAGATTGTTAAGAAGCCTTAACATTATTCACCACAACAATAGGAGAAGTAGTCTGTCTCTGTAAATAACTCTGACGAGCAAAACAATTAGCTTGGATATGTCCTGTCTTATTACACCAGTAACAGGTTCTACTACTCCCCACACCACTTGTTTTAGTACAACTAGGATGAGCATTATTAGTTTTTGCAAAATTCCTATTTACAAAATTACCACTGGGATTACTGTTTGGTCGATTTTTGACCTGAAAATTGGAATTTGCTTTAGAGTTAGAGTCAGCCTGGAAATTAGAGTTATTTTGGTTAACGAACACTCTTTTTACTCTCCCAGTTACCCTTGACCACAGGAAAATTACCCCTGACGTTCTCAGTACCAACCTTATGGGTCAATATAAATTCATCACTCAACTGAGCAATTCTGGGAAAAGAAGTCACTTTCAAGTCTTCTAAATGAACTCTTAAATCTTTAGCACACGATTTTTTAAAATCTTCAAACAATATCAACTCTTTCAAGGCCGCCAAAGTAGTTACTTGGCGACTCTTTAGCCAATCATCAAAATGCTCCTGCTTTACACGAGCAAACTCCACAAAAGTCATGTTCGGGGTTTTGTTAAAATTCCTAAACCTCTGCCTGTAGGCCTCGGGAACCAAATCATAAGCTTTTAATATCAAAGCTTTCACTTTCTCATAATCCCGAGATACTTGCTCCTCTATGGCATTATAAACCCTCTGAGCCTTGCCCAGTAAGCGACATTGAATCAACACTGTCCAGACCTCCCTAGGCCAAGACAACCTAGAAGCTACCCTTTCGAAAGCATTAAATAATTTAGGCACATTCTCCTCGGTAAAACAAGGTACAAGTTTTAGAGCATCCCCAAAACTAAACTTTTCCCCAATATCTTCATGGATACAGATACTCTCACACTTCTTACCTTGCTGGATCATGGCCAACTCTAACTGCATGCTAAGCATTGTTCTCTCATGTGCTCTGATTCTCTCAAACTCCCCGAACTCTAACTTCTTTAGTTCCAACATGTTCTGGAAATCTTTTACTAGTTGCTTATTTTCCCCTTTGACTGAACGAGTAGGAACAGCTGGAGACACATTATCAGTACGAGGAACCCCCTCAGTCTGACTTATACCATCAGGCAGACTGCCATACCCTTCAAAAATCAGTCCACATTGAGACGGATCCTGAAAAAGACTCAATCCTGGAGCCCCTTCTACATCAGACTCACTCATGCTTTCACTAGTTAATTCATCAGCAGTTTTTTTAAGTTCACACAGCCTATTCTTCACCAAATTATATACGTCCATTTTCAATTCCCTATTTGTCAGGTACTCTCAAACTTCTTACCTTGCTGGATCATGGCCAACTCTAACTGCATGCTAAGCATTGTTCTCTCATGTGCTCTGATTCTCTCAAACTCCCCGAACTCTAACTTCCTTAGTTCCAACATGTTCTGGAAATCCTTTACTAGTGGCTTATTTTCCCCTTTGACTGAACGAGTAGGAACAGCTGGAGACACATTATCAGTACGAGGAACCCCCTCAGTCTGACTTATACCATCAGGCAGACTGCCATACCCTTCAAAAATCAGTCCACATTGAGACGGATCCTGAAAAAGACTCAATCCTGGAGCCCCTTCTACATCAGACTCACTCATGCTTTCACTAGTTAATTCATCAGCAGTTTGTTTAAGTTCACACAGCCTATTCTTCACCAAATTATATACGTCCATTTTCAATTCCCTATTTGTCAAAGAAATGCCTAACGACCTAGCACAAGCTTTCAAATTTTCTTTAGTCAGAGCACTCAAATATCTAATACAATTCTCAGAAGCCAAAAATTCGGCAGGGATAAACTCTACATCAGACATAATGAAAAGGAAAAGAAGGAAGGTGATGAGGCACAACAAAAATAAATACTGAAAAATCTCACCCAGAGCACAGTCTGGTAACTCGCACCACAGATTGAGTTTGTCCTGGATCCTGTCACGGTCGCCAAAATATGTTACGAACTCCCTCTAGGAGGAAACCATAACTGGTTCTTTTATCTTATTCACAAATCCAGTGACAAAAACACAAATCAGTAAGAGCGAGGAAAACCAGAAAGACAAGGACAAAAATTTCACAATATTTATTATAACAATAAATGTACTAACACTGATGGCTCACAGAAAGTAACAATTTGATCAATTACAATATACCATCGATTAACTCAATGAGTCACCTAAAGCTAAAACTAAACCCTACTCATAGTGAGGAAATCATATCTTTAATGTTAAGGGACCCAAAAGCCTTTACCCACCACGCTAACCTATTACTAAATAGAAAGGAAAGAAGTGGAAGAACATACAAAAAGAAGCAATAATCCTACCTATGACACAATAATCTAAACCTTAATATTAAAGTACACAATCTTATGACACTCTCATAAACCTTCAACAGCTCTGACAATAATCAAATACACAAATATATTGGTCCTATGAAACAGACCGGTACTGATATAGATGAGTCCATTTGCTGCTCATAAATGTGGTCACAGGTAGTCACTCTTATCAGTAGAACTGCCCTTCACAACCGTTGGTGGATATGCACTTTCAGTCTACGGCTCGCCAAAATACAGGGGATTTTCCTCTTACCTGAGAGAAGCCTCCCTACTTGCTCCAGCAAGACCACTCTGGTGCTGATACAGTAGATATATCCATCAAAGAGGAAAAAGGCTCTCGAGCCCTGTTTTACAGCAAACTGCCAATGTCCAAGTTAAGCCAGTAGATTACTTGAACCACAGTTGCAAGTCTTATTCTCACACGTAGCTTCACAGGTAAACTGCCTTCCACATTAAGAAGCAGCTCAATGACAGTAGATTTTATATATAATCCACAATAGGCAGATCAGCAGCTCCAGTCTTCAACGGTCTTGAACTAGACTGGCGAGAATACTTTAGGAGAGTCTCAAGTCACCTCTCCTTACAACACCCCCATTCACCACAAAGAAAAATGAACAGTTACAAATTTGCCAAGGAAGTAAAAATTACTGAGGAAGGCCGCACTTCAAACTGCACTCAATAGATGGCGCCACAAAAACTTAAGCTTTTTCAACCAAAGCAAATTAAACACTACATTTAAACCAAAGCAAATTAAACACTACATTTAAACCAAAGCAAATTAAACACTACATTTAAACCAAAGCAAATTAAACACTACATTTAACCAAAATATATGTGCTAATGTAAAACCAACAGCAAAATACTTAATTTAGCTTTACAAAATTGTAAACAAAATAAAAATGAAAGCCATCAGTGCAAAAAGACAAAACAACAAGATTTTACTTTAAAATTACGTTACTGCCTGACAGGGAGTAAAGGACAAATATTATGTCTTGTTAGGTTATAATTTCTTGAAAAAAATTTGATATGATTGCACATCCTATTGTAAATAAGATAAAGATGAAAGTTAAGGCTAAATTTGGTGGGGAGTTTTATTTGAATGGAGATGGTAGTCTATGTACGAAGGTATGGAAAGGTGTGCCATTAATAGCGAAAGAAGGTGTTAAATTGTCAAAATATTCAAGTGAGGTGGTCAGTGTAAAAGTTGCTTGGCCGAATAGTTTAGGAATTGCCAATGGTGACAATTGTGAATACGTAGTGGAAGGTTCGAAAGCATGTAATTTAGTGAAAGCAAATGTGCATGCGTATGATGGCATTTTGAATTTGCAGGAGCCGAAGGTGTATGTGAGCTTGTTGCTGTCTGTAAGGAGGAAGAGAATACCGGGTATACGAGAGGGTGATTGCATGCGATGTATGTATATGTTGGTCAATGTAGAGGAGGCAAGGTATGTTAAACTGAAAGATGTTATGACTGGTAAGATAAGCAGGATGACGATTTGGATTGTGAAAGTTTGAAACAAAGAATTAATGTAGATGAAAATATAAGTGAGGAGGACAGGGAACAATTGTATAGGATGTTATGGGATAGACGGAGAGTTTTGAGTTATAGTGACGAGGATTGTGGGGGTCAAAACTGCCTGAATTTAAGATAGTTCTAAGTAATGATACCCCTATATATCAGCGTCCCCGGCATTTTTCTCCAACTATTGCCAGAGAAATAGAAATGCAGTGCCAGGAGTTAGAGCCAATGGGTGAAATGGAAAGGAGTGAGAGCTGCTAGAGTAGCCCCAATGTACCTGTAAGAGAGCCAGATGGAAGTTTACGTAAGTGTATTGATAATTGGAAGGTGAATGAAGTAACTGTTAAAGAACGTTTCCCGATGAATGTAGTGTTTGACTGTGTGTATAAGATGCATAGTATGAAAGTTTTTACAAAGTTAGATTTAGTTAGGGGCTATTACCTGGTGCCTCTGGCAGAGGAGAGCAGGTCCATTATGGCATTTTCAAGTAGTAATTGTCGCCATCAGTTTAGAAGATTAAGTTTTGGCCTTGCAAATGCCCCTGCTGCCTTCCAGAGGGTGATGGATGTTGTTTTGGCTAGGTTTGATCGACATAAGGTCACTGTTTTTATATATATTTTAATTGCGAGTGAGACTGTTGAGGAACACAAGCAGTATTAGAACTGTTGATAGAAGTTTGTGTGAAAATTAAGCTTAAAAAGTGTACATGGTTGGCCAGGGAGGTAGAATTTCTTAGGCATGTGGTGAGGGAATTTAGTATAAGGAAGAGTGATAAGTTTGTGAGCAAGGTGAGAGAATTTCCACGTACTTGTACGGTGCGTGACCTGAGAGGTTTTCTTGGGTTGATTGAATTTGGTTGGAAGCTTGTCAGAGATTGTTCGGGAATAGGGAAGCCTTTGAATGAGTGGACAGGTAAGAGAGATAGTACGAGACTGAAATGTGATGAGTGTATGAAAGAAGCATTTGAAAAGTTGAAAGAGGAGGCCGCGAGAGATATCACTTTGGCCTTTCTCAACTATAGTGAGCATGCCCGTATGCTAGAGTTCTATACTGATGCTAGTGGGATTAGTAAGGGTAGTTGCTTGGTTCAAATGCAAATATTAAATGGAGATGAACAGTTGAGAGTCATAGTGTATGTAAGTAAAGCATTTAATAAGGCTGAGAGGAAGTATTTCACGATTGAAAGGTAGTTGGCTACGATAAGGATTTGTGTAAAAGTGTTGAAGGTATTTTTGTATAGGGTGAAATTTATTGTGCGTACTGACCATCAGCCCCTTATGTACATGATTAAGAAAGAGACTCTGAATGCTAGGGTTGCGAGGACAATAAAGGATTGGAATGAATTTGACTTTAAGCTAGAATATGTTCCTGGGAGTAAGAACGTGATAGCAGGTGTGATGTCGAGAATACCATGGTAAGATAGGAGATAGTAGCGAGAATGATAGTAATTTTGAAAGGTTGACGGAAGATTAAGTGGTTGTATAAAGTTTTGAAGGGGATAACATGGTGCACAAATGTATTTTGAGTAGGTTTAATAAGTTGAAATTAAAAGGTTTGAATAGGGATATACCTGCTAGTGTAGATGAGCTGAGAATGAGTGTTAGGAATGAAGTATCGAAGGATATGGCATATAAGGAGTAGGATAGTGTGCTTGAGGGTTAATTATTATTAAAAGTATTGTTGGTAGTAAGTATGATGTATGGTGTCACTGTTTATTTGTATTTTGGGTGGAATCGTCCGATGCAGTACCAGGCAAATAGGGAGACTGAAAGTGAGTATATATTGAGGTTACAATGTAATGAAAGATGTCGCGAGTTGTTGAGTGAGAAGAAGGATTTCCCAAGTGACTTGAATCTGAGTGGTATGAGCATGGAAGATAGCGAAGATGAACATAGGTTTTACAAGAATGACTATATTGATAGGAGAGTAAAACTTTGTATGCATGGTGTAAAAGGAAGAATGATGACCTATGTGGGTATAAATGAGAATTAATATTGTGGTTTAATTGATACAGGCGCGCAAGTGTCAGTGAATATGTCTGTTATCAATGAAATAGAGCGGTACAATTGGGAAGTGAAAAGGCAATGTACGAGTGTGAGAACTCATGGGATAGGTAAAGGAAGTTTGCTAGTTTGGGGAGAAATGCATTTGAAAGTAAAACTGGGAAGTTTGGAGGTGGAACATAATTTCATTGTAATGGGAGAGGATGAGATACCTAGTTGTTTTTTGATAGGTATGGACTTTTCAAGATTGCATGATCTATCAGTTGATATTGGTAGTGGTTTGCTTCTGAAGAATGGATGTAAAGTAATTGTGATAGAAGATAATAGTGCATTTATAGCGAATTTTGTTGACATGGTTGATATTACGTGGAGTGAGGATGATCTATTGACATAAGAGGATGTGGAAGATATGCAAGATGAATGTATTGAAATTAAAAGGTTTTGTGAAATATGTTAAATAGCATTGAGGTAGAAGAATGGCCATCTGATTTAGAGGTGTATGAGAAAGTTAGTAAGAGACTTATTGTGTATAAAAATATTATTTATTTTCTACATAAAGAAATCGAAGAAGATATATATGTTCCTGTGTTTCCGATACATGCAGCTATAAGTATGTGTATGTTAGTGCATGACAAATATGGGCATATGGGTAAGAATAAATTGTGGGAAGGCATGCGTGAGAGATTGTTTTTGCCTGGGCTGAGTCGTAAGGATGTAGCGACTACGTGTGAAGATTGCCAGAAAGGGAAGTATCAGAGAGTACATGCTAATCCGCCTGGTTTGATATTGCGTATGAAAGAGCCATTTGAAATGTTTGTGACCGATTGCATTTCGTTGCCTGCAACTGCGAGAAGACATGTGGGAATGATTGTTATGGTTGATCACATGAATAAATTTACATATGAAGTACCCATCAAGGATAAACGGAGTAGGACTGTTGCAAAAATGGTTGGCCAAGTGATGTTGCGATATGTGTGTAAGCTTGCGAGAATGTTAAGTGATAATGGCCTTGAGTTGTTGGATGGGAGTTTGAGCAGAAGTGAAGAGAATGGGGTATTGAACATGTATATTCGACTCCCTATATGCCAAGTGCGAATGGGTTTGCTGAAACTACTGTAGGAACATTAACTGAAATTTTGTGAAGGATGAGTACATATGATAATGATAAGGGTTTTTATGTTGGTAGAGCGTTGTGGGCTTATAATGCAACAGTACATAAGAGTACGAGTATGTCTCCATGTAAGTTTGTGTTAAATTTTGAAAAGATAGTTAGACCGAGGTTGGGTGTGTTGGAGGATGATAGAGATGTGTAGAGGAAAGCAAATGAGAGGTTTGAAAACTTTAAAGTTGATGAGAAAGTGATGATAGAAGTAAATGAGAAGGATAGAATGAATGTAAATAAGGTGCATGATAAATTTGAAGGTATATATAAGGTGTTAGAAGTTAATTCGAGTGGATTAAGTTATGTTTTGGGTAAGTTGTGTGTGGATAGTAGTGTGGAAAGAGTTAGGGCACACCACAATCAGTTGCGTAAATGGAAGGAGGCACCCAAGTATATCCAAGAGAATGGGATGAGTAAATGGTTGAAAAGGAACAAGTGTGAACCTAGTATGTATGAGGATTTAGGTCTAGAAGGTAAAAAGTTGGTGTTAGTAGAATATTTGAAAAGAGAGAATACGAGAACTTTAAGTAAGGATGAAAGAGAGGGAAATTTCAAAAGTAAAAGTGAGAAAATAGGCATTGCAATGGTGTAAATGTAAAAGGGAGTGTGGAAGATAAATGTGTTAATACAGATGAATTATAGCTGAGTATAAATGATACCTATAGTGTGTGTGGCTTTTTCTTTTATGATGTAAAAGAAAGTATGACGAATGCAAGAATGAGAGATAGGAGAATGATAAGTAGTATGGAGGAATTTTTCTATTAAAATAGAAAATGGTTTGGATGAATTACTGACGGAAATAAGTGAGATTTAGGACCAGATGATAGTGAGGTAGATGGGATAGAGCATGATATATTAAATGATATGAGTATAGATGGGAATCGGAATAGGACAATGAATGATAGCGATATGAAAGAAGTGAATGAGAGAGTATATGAAGGCCCAGTTTCTCGAAGTAGAGGTCCCTGTTCCCGAATGCGACTGGGTTATAAATAAAATTAGGTAAGTGTTGTGTAAGATCGATTTTGCAAAGTAAGCGGGGAGGAATGTGGGGGATTAATTTTTATTTTCTTTTTATTTTTTGCTTGCTAAATCTAGAGAGAGAGAGAGAGAGAGAGAGAGAGAGAGAGAGAGAGAGAGAGAGAGAGAGAGAGAGAGATTGTGTGTGTGTGTCAGTGAGTGAGAGGTATTTAGTGTATTGATTGTTAGTTGGGAGAACGACTGTTGGTATAAATGAGATTGTTTGTTTATGTTTTAGCAACGTTAGGACAGTGGTGAATGTCCTGGGAAAATTACAATTTTTTATTTGACTGCAACAAGAGGCAGTTGTTTGAATGCTGGATTAATATCATTTTTTTCTTTACCAGCATGGAAGTGTTTTGTTTATTTTGACAACCGTATTTCCTCCTTTGGAGAGAATTTTTATGTGAAATTTATAATTGACGAACTGGCTTGTGATAAGGAACTTGATACGACCACTCAGAATTATATAATTGTTGATGCCAGACAGTGTAGTGTGTTACCCACAGAGCTGTGGCAGTTTGCCGTAAAGGACAGTTCGACTTTTTGTTTTGGTGTCGACATAATATATATATATATATATATATATATATATATATATATATATATATATATATATATATATATATATATATATATATATATATATATATATATATATATATATATATTTATATATGTATATTTATATATGTATATATATATATATATATATATATATATATATATATATATATATATATATATATATATATATATATATATATATTGGTTTTGGTGTATTTTAGTTTTAAGTTTTCTTACGGTTTATTTGATTGTAGAAGGGTTTTGTTAATTATTTTATTTTTAAGGAATACAGTATTAAGGTTATGTTTTGTTTTCATGTCCTCTTTTTTTCCAAGAGTCCCGCTGCTGATAACGTAAGGGGAAAGTTTGTGTTGAGGAGACTATTGTCAGTTACAGTGATTCAAGGATGTAGGGGTTTTTTTGCAACACCCCGCCACAACTTGTGGGTTCACGTCCACCTCATAACACCCCTTCCAGATGTTGAAAATGGAGAAAATGTTCACAGTGGGCAAGTGGGAGGTAATGTCATCAATGTTTCGGAATGTTTTGTTATCTGAATCTGTCTGCATGTTCAAATGACTGTAATCCAAAAGGGTGCAAGAAGCTCTCTTTCTTCATGATGATGTATAATGTAAATGACCATGGGCTTGAGGTTTCTTGGCAAAGGCCAATTTACTCCATTTTAATGAATGTTTGTCAAGCCGCTGTCAAAGGATCTGGAGCCAGATGCGTGTATCTGGCAACCCCTTGGGGCAATGTCGTCTTGATTATTGTGATAAGTACTATGCTTGGCAGGAACTGTGGGCACTTGTCTAAGTTCTGGACGGAAAACTTCTTGGTACTAGGTGAGGAGGTGGGCGTAGGCATCTGTGAGTACGGTAATGCTGGTGTTGAGGGATATTTTGACTTTTTCCCCTGGCATAGATTACCATTCGACATCAAAAAGATTTTGATGCTCCTGCAAGGATGGCACAGAAAAACTTTACTTTCTAAGTTCTCATGTGTCATGGACTATCCCGATTTATACAGTATGTCCTGTCCCCTTGGTATATAAGAGACTTTGTCAATATTGGCTCACTCTTTCATATCACAGACTGAGACCCTGTAATTATTATTTTTTTTTTATCTGTTTATTCTTCAAATAATAATGACTACCTCTAGAAGATCTTTACAACAACATAAAGATATAAATATATGTTTCAGTATAGAAAAGAATTACAGCATGACACTTCAATTTAATAATTTTACAATGATATTAAACAATAGTTTACAATTCTTTTTTTTTTAAGAAAAAAAAATAGGAAATGTGAAAAGTAGGGTATGTTACTTTTAAGGTTTAGGAGCAAAAGAATTCTTTGCAGACTAAGTCAGGTAAATTAAGCTAAAATGCCCATTTATGCAAGATAGCATACACTAGGCCTCTTCAAACATCTTTAAAACTACCCTACTCAAGGTTTATATGCAATTTTTGGTGAGGGAATAGAAGGTTACTGTGGCCACTATGCTTAGGTTAGGTAGGGTATAGGAGGTCATAGGCAAACTCCTATATCTAACTACATTGAATGATTTTTATAGCCTGAATTATATTCCCAAGGATTCATTTGATAAGAAAAATGTCTACTAGGCTTTCAGAAATGAAGAGAGAGAGAGAGAGAGAGAGAGAGAGAGAGAGAGAGAGAGAGAGAGAGAGAGAGAGAGAGAGAGAGAGAGAGAGAGAGAGAGAGAGAGAAACCATTACTTTTTGTACATCTATTATGGTTTTCAGGAAAACAAAATGGTTGTAATGTTACTGACATGTTCATATCCCCTTCTTTTCAAATGAAGAGAATATATAATATATAATCAGGGAATAAATAGGGAGTCTTTTAAAATGATGGAACACGACCGTGAGTGTGTATGCAAACTTTGCCAGGAAATAGCGAACCACTGCATCCATTCTGATCTCTTTTTCCTCTATCTATATCGCAATATTTCCTAATCTTATAATAATCTTTTAGATTATAACTTTAAGTTTTACCTTTGAAAAGGGATATGTTTTATGTCTTCTCCAACAATCCAAAAATACATATCTTTAAATGGATGGAATCATGCTTATCCTGTCTTTTCTTCTTTACTCTAATGCCAGTAAAGTCAAACAAAAGTGAGAAGGACTCTAGCCCATGTTTCCGATATATAGAGAGAAAAAAACATAAGAAGGGAATCGCAATACTGTTCATGCATTCATTGATGAAATAAATTTTTCAAAAGATTTTTATAATCAATATTACTAAGAACAGAGATAACTTTAATGATAATATAGTCGGATGATGAATCAATTTCTGAAGAGAAAAAAAAATACTAAAAGGATAACCTTTTCCCATTAAAAAGCTTCTTTCTTGGGGAAAATTGATTCATGCCTCTTCTAATATCAAGCCACTTTCTTTCATGCACTTAAATAGTCCTTAACATGTGTCACCAAATCCGACTTCACTTACCTGTTTATTCCTGAATTCTTCCTTACTTAACCTAAGATAATTATCTTGATTATTGTTGAAAACTGCTCTAATTGGCCTAATTACTTGATCAGTACCTCCCTGTGGTTCCCTGACCTATACGCAACTTTGAAGCGATAAGCTTGTATTTCAGTAATCCATCTTTTCATCCTAGGAGAATTTATCTTTCTATTGGCGACTTACACAGAAGTCTGATGATTTGTCTGAACTGCAAACACGGTACCCAAAGAAAATGATGAAACCATCTACAGGCTAAGACTATGGCTAAAGCTTCTCTATCACTAGTTGGAAACCTCTGTGTGACAGGTTTCAGTTTCTTTAAAAAGTTTCAAACATGTTTCAAAAGACCATCACTCTCCTGCATCTGTACTGCACCTAAATGATATAGACTAGCATCAGAGAATAACTGAAAACTCTTTATCATTAGTGCTTTTACCAGTACTGGAGCTGTCATCAAATTCTGTTTCAGCTACCGAAAACTGGGCTGATACTCTGATGTCCAACCAAATGGTTCTTTCATTCCTAAAAGATTAGCCAAGGGGACAGCAATTTTAGTAAAATTGTGTATGTGTTTCCTATAAAACCCACACATACCTAAAAAATCTTCTATTTCTTTAACATTAGTGGAAGTTTCATATTTCTTATTGTGCTTATGTTTTCTGGATAAGGCTTGCATCCATCCCTAGATATGATATGGCCCAGAAATTTTACCTCTTCTTAAGCAAAATGAGATTTCTTGATATTCAGCTTCATACTCTTTGCACCAAACACTTTGAACAACTCGCCTAATCACCCAAATAATTCTTCTTAATACTTCAAAACTATGGGCCCTGTCCACATTATCGTCTAAGCAATTCTTGACCCAGCTTTTCTTTATTGAGGAATCTAAGATATTTCCTATTACTCTTGAAAATATGACTGTACTACAACTTTACAAAAAGAGGGGTCTTTTGAATCTATACAGGGAGACCCAATTACTAAAAGTTGTCAAATCTGTAAGATCTTCCTCCAATTCTATCTGTTAGTAAGCCTTCCTCATATCCAGCGAGGAATAAAACTGATTCCCAGATACTGACTCAACTAACTCTTCTAATCTAGGTAAAGGATGAATATCAGTTCTGAGGTGAGTGTTAAGTTTCCTATAATCAGGCACATTGTTTGAGAATTTTCAGACTTCCTAAATAAAACTATAGGACTTAACCAAGCAGCTGTGGATAGCTCATTTATATCTTTGTCCTCTATATCCTCTAATATATTGGCAATAAATTTTTTAGCCTTCTCAGGATATCTATACATAGGTATCCTAACTGGCTTGGATTACTTGAACTCCCATAAATTTTCCTAACTCATTTCTTTCTAATATGAAAATTTCATGATTTTCAATTGCAATCCTCTTCAACTGGGCCTGTTGTTCTTCATCCAGATGTGATCAATCTTGTTGTGCAATTATATTCTCTAATTTCTCCTCTCTAGTGCATACTTGTCCTGGTGCCAAATTCATGCTTTCAGGGATAAGCTTATTCTTAACCTCAACCTTTCTGCATATGAGAGATTTTGAACTGATGTCCTTTTCATCAATCTTTTCACATATATCTATCAATGTTCCTATCCTTAACTTAACTATACCCTTTTTACTATTTACTAGACGTATAAAAACTTCCTTATTGTTATTGACTTTAAGGCACAAAGCATTCATAGCATCAATATGTTTCACTTCTGATTCAAATGCAAATACTGTATCCACATCTTCATTAACGTTACCTTCATACATCATTGCTCAGAAAGGAGGTTAAAAAAATCTTTTTGCTTTAATCTAATCTCATTTACATTGGGATTTGAATTTGGAACTATCTTGAGATTCCGAATTTTCCTTGTGGGGGGTCTCATTTTAGGAAGCCGCAAACTGTACATAATATTATTCCAAACAATGATAATTTTCTTATGATCCCATGTTAAATAGCAAATCCCAAGTAAATCTGCGCACAAGAATATTTTTGTATCTAAAAGGAGGTCTCGCACAATATATAATAAATGAGTAATAATGCTACGGTTAACATTAACACCAGATAAGCTTATCCTAACACCGGTATAACTGTGTCTGTTACGCCCAATAACTGTTGTAAATTTCTCATCTTAGCAGGATTAAAACCCAAACTATCCACAAAGGATTTCTTGATTATACTGCCACAACTACCTGTATCAACTGAAGCTCCTATCATGCATTCATCAACCACCAAATTCATACTTGGAAATCTGGCGTGACCTTTCATTCATAGTGAACCATCTCCACCTAATTATCCTGGGCAAACCTACATGACCTCTCCTAACATTTGGTTGATAACAACCATACCATATTCACTTAGGGGGATTATGAGGACAATCAAACAGATTATGGGTGGATACTTTCCAAAAACCACAGTAATTTTTAATGTTATTTTGTCTCTTCAAGGACACTTACTCAGTTTTCTTGTTTAATTCGTGGAATTTTCTTGTTAAATTAGCAATTTCATTACATGGAGTTCCTACCAGAGGGGTACCGGTTACTGGGATTAGGGACTTAGAGATTCCTCCCCTTGAAATGGTTAAGACTGTTGTTTTTACTAATACTTATGCCATGATCCCTATTATATTCTTCTGCAGACGCTATGGAATTTTTTAAGGGTATATGATCTGCCAAGAAATCAAGTGATTTACCTTGAGCTTGTGAATTTAAGCCTTTATACATCTTTGTCTTAAGGAAGTTATCTGATGCTGGAATTGGATCATTGAGAACTTCAACTTTAAAGCTTAAATTTTACACTGAAATTTATTAATAAAAGAACTAGGAGGTTTATTAAAGTATTAAGTCATGGCAGTTATCTCTTGTCACGCCTGTAAAAGAGTTGTTGCACTAAAAACTACCGTTTAACGAACCTCTTAATCTCACTTCAAGACAGAGTATTAACATTTACGTGCATCTCAGCAGTGAAGAAAGTAGCTATATCCTGTTAAGCCCTAGACCTTTCAACCTCTATCCTCTTATCATCTGAGCTTGTGTATAACTCTACTTGCCTAAAGAAAGTTTATAACCTATTGTCAGCAGCTACATCCTTAAGGTCTGCAAGTTTAAGGAGATATTCATAATCTGGCGATAAAACTGGTATATCATGAGGAACTGCTACTCAAGTAATATTTAAATAAAAGAATGAATTAGCATTACTGAAATACCCAAATAAAATGATTGGATGAGACAATCTGATTACCTTGCTGCATACTGAAAGGGTTTGTCTGATTAACAGGAAGTTAAGGAGGAGGGTAGGCTGGTGGTGAGGATTGGGGATGGCGTAGGAGGTGGTGTTGGAATTGCAGGGTTATTTGTTGTCAACCAGGCCCTTATAGGTGTTAGGGATATTGTACCCATTGCGCATTAGCTCTTGGTTGTGTGTTTACTGTGTTTGTACATGGTGGGATTGGGGAACTGCATGATAGTGTTCCTGATATTGTACGGATGTGTGTATCTGAGAAAGGACTGTATGGATTTTGTGGAGTATTTGGTGCAGACACTACTGGAGGTTGAGCGCCATTAAGTGTTTGTATAAAGTTTTGTAATGTCCTCCAAATATTAGACATCTCCCTGTCCATATTTTGAAACTGTTTTGTTAAATTCCTTATCTGTGACCAAACTCCCTGTTGGGACTGTGTACGATTCTGTGTTCCCATTGAAGCTTGTCTAACTTCGTTTTCAAAATCTATTAGTTTTGTGAGGTAGTCATCAGGAGGACTGTCCATTTTGATAATGTAATTTAACAATAATTATCTAAACAAAGTAATCTCCAAATATGTAAATAATATCAGGCATATTCAAAATTACATGCAAAGTATAAATTATACATAGGATGATGCAGTTCAAACAAAATTTATATAAAAATATACAAATATCATAAGTGTGACCATCAATATTTAGGCTTCATGGGTAAGTGGAGTCAATAGCATTAGGCTATTGAACCCACCGCTGCCACTATATGAAACCCGGAATTTTGACTTTTTTCCCCCTGACATAAATTTTCGTTTGACCACAAAAATTTTGATGTTCCTGCGTGGATGGCACAGGAGAACTGAAGGTAGCAGAACGATTGATCCTACATTCAGACATCCATGACATCTAGAAAATCTTTATAATAATATGAAAGAGAAAAAAAATACTTTTTTTGGGGAAAAACCATAACAATTATATTTTCTCTCTTTTATTTTATTATGAATATCTTCTTGAGGTAGGCATTATTATTCGAAGAATGAAAAAATAATAAATAACTGTAATTATTAGAGGAAACCCGTCTGCGAGATGAATTTAGGGAAGAGTATAAAAGCCCTTAAGCTCAATAAAGAAAAATATGGACCAAGTCTCTCTAACACCCCCGGAATGGGACATACTGTTTTAATCAGGATAGTCTATGACACAAGAGAACTTAGAAAGTAAAGTTGAATAATACTATACTCAAATGCCCTTGAAGCCAGCAGGTAGGACTCACGGTTCCACTACCTTCTCCAGTTCACCTGTACCATCCACGCAAGAACATGGAAATCTTTGATGCTGAATGAAAATTTATGTCAAGGGAACAGGAGTAAAAAATTCCCCATGACATTGGGAGCGACATCAGAATGGACTGGGTGAAAAGGTGTCGACAAATATTAGTCGGCCTTGACTAACCATTGGTGAACAATATCAATAAGGAGAAGGAAATGGGAGAGGAGATGGCAATAGGAGAGGAGATCCAGACCAGGGTTTGGCTAAGTAACATTAGCAACTAAAAACTTCCAATGATATTTGGTACTTGTAAACTATAAAATGAATTTTTCGTACCCATAGGTGGGGATCGCAGATCTGTTGGCAGCTACAAGGCGGATGTCAGTATGCTTAGAATGACCACATCGTGTCTTGAGGAATGTATGCAGTAAAAGAAAAAGGCAACCACCATTATGTACCGAAAACCACACGCCCATACCTGCATCATGTAAAAGGAAAGAAATAATGATAGAGGAAAGTCATCTCCACAAGCAAAGCCTACTTACAAGGGTTTTGGTTACTGACAGCTGCCTTGAATCTAGAGTGGTAGTAGCATAACAACAGCCGATAAGTATCAGTATGTGGGTTAAGAGGTCGTTGGTTGGGGTGTGAGAATTGGGTGGCATATGTGGGTGGTGGGCGTCTTTATTGACGTTCCGGCAGGTCACAGGGTGGACGTCAGTGTCCCACCACATTCACATCACCTTTGGTCGATGTTAGATAGTTGTTCTGTTCATCAGGAGTGGAGGCGTTGATTACGAGCTTGAAGCTAGTGAAGTCGCTATCAAAGAAGGTGGTGACTTTGGTCATATGGTGAAAAAATCGACATTGGGGATGGGGGCGCGTAAGGGTTCAGGTATGCGTTGTGCCTAAATAGAACGGAGTAGGTTCATCTCCTGAGGAGAGTCATCTACGGCAGGCTGCAGGCAAGCAATACTGATCATTTCCCTAAAGGAGAGCCAACCATTGTGTTCCCACAATTACTGTTAAGAAAGCTGCGAAACTTTACTACATGTGCAGCTGTAAATTATGAGTACTGCTGCAGGATGTATTTTTTGAAGTCAGCCTACTCTGTAGTGGCGTCCACTTGGTTGCAGAGCATATTGGAGATTTCTTGTAACAAGTCCTCGGGTATCACAACGAGGATAGTCTGCTTTACTGCTGTAGTGAGTTACGCTCTTGATACGAATCTGATTTTCAGCACGCTGAAACCAGGGAAACTTTGAGGCGGTGTATAACGAAGAGTCAGGTTTAGTGGGCGGTGTTGTAACAAGTAGGGCACACCAGTAAGGAGGAAGGCGGAAGAGAGATCTTCCTCCAGCGGTCACCAATTAAGCGAGTGGCTTTTTAGGCTGTAACAGAGAGGTAAGAAGACTACAGTTAGCTTTAGTATTGTTGAATATTTAATTGCTTGAAATTTAATACTATGCTTATGATTTTCTACACAATTGGTTTGAAAAAAAGTTTTAGTTAAAATTTCCTTTAAACACTAAAGAAGAATATGTATTTGTTAGACAAAATAAGTGGGAAGTGTGGTTACCTGTGGGTTCCTACAGTATATTTGAAGGAAAGAGATTTGGAAATACCTGTACCCATGATGGACAATAGAGCACGACCTGGCATAGTGTGTCTTCAGTTATACTGGGCAAGTAACCAATTCTTATTACATTTTCCATACAAGTTGGCAGCAACTGAGTGGAGTTTTTCAATACCTTTACGAGAGTGAAGATGTCTTATATATGCCTCAAAACTTTGAAATAAATGTTCTTCCGTAGCTCCTTAATTTCTAAGCTTCTCTATTGAATGGTTAACCCAAAATTTAAAAGATTTTTATGTTCAATAACCCTAGCTTTATATGTATATATATATATATATATATATATATATATATATATATATATATATATATATATATATATATATATATATAAATTGTATATATATATATAAATATATTATATATAAATATATATATATATATATATATATATATATATAATATATACATATAAATATGTATATATATATATATATATATATATATACATATATATATATATATATATATATATATATATATATTTATATTATATATGAATATATATATATATATATATATATATATATATATATATATATATATATATATATGTATATAAATATATATATATATATATATATATATATATATATATATATATATATATATATATATATTTATATTATATATGAATATATATATATATATATATATATATATATATATATATATATATGTATATAAATATATATATATATATATATATATATATATATATTAGATAAAACTCATCATGGATGGTTATGATCGCGTAGCAGGTAAGCCAAGATGAATTAGATAATTATCAGAGGCATTTATGGTCTTTTATTATCTGAAAATCTAAATATAGAATAAATTTGTTCAAATGATATGAGTATGAAATTTTCTCTCTGTTTATGAGTATATGTATGTGTCTATCTAGCTTTATCATTTGCTGTCTTAAAAACAGCAATTTCTTCATAAATTAAAATGAAATTACGCATTAGTGTTGTGTTTTACATCTTTTTGAATCTAGATTTCTTAGCTTTGAAACTTCATCACGTCTTTGTTTCCAACAATTTTGGGGGGAAAGTTTGGCTACAAAACAAGCCAGTTTATACTGTTTTGTACCATGAACGTGCCTTTTTTTTTCAAATCAGCATTTTAGGGAAATTTAAAAAGTTCGAAGTACTTTACTTTCCCCTATGAAAATAGGTTGTTGTTTTTTCTGAAATCCGTGAGAATATTCATGCCTTAATGTTTTTTCTAAACGTGAAAACTTTTATATTACTTATAAATGGAAAGTCTTTTATAATAAACTTATAACAATTCGCTGTTATTTCTTTGCTATTAAGTGAAGGGTGTTGTGGAGTAGCCATTTCTTAGCCATTAAACAATATGTATATATACATACATACATATATATATATATATATATATATATATATATATAAATATATATATATATATATATATATATATATATATATATATATATATATATATATATATATATATATATTTATATATATATATATATATATATATATATATATATATATATATATATATATATATATATATATATATATATATATATCGTATTTCCCCTGTCATAAGAAGCACCTTCTTTCCTGAAAAAATTACCCCCAAAATCACCCTGCGTCTTAACACTAAGAAAAATTTTTATAGGAAAGTTTGACAACCCTCAAAACCCAATTAATCACTTACAAATACTCACTCAACAGACATAAAATATAAACCACCAATTATTATTCATATTTAATAAAAAAATGTTCATATTATGCTTCATTTATTAAAGTGCAATAGCAAGTTATTTGTTTTGGTAATCAGCTGATGACTTGCTA
>NC_090744.1:53948224-53968224 GCF_036898095.1 Palaemon carinicauda | reverse complement strand
AAGCTTTTATATATGAAAGAACTGTTCCAATTTTGTTACTGTTCTTACAGTATTTTATTCTAATTATTCCTTACTTCACATATAGTTTATTCATTTCCTTTCTTCATTGGGCTATTGTGTCCTGTTGGAGCCCTTTAGCTTATGTCATCTTGCTTTCCTGTTTAAGTTTGTAGCTTAGCTAGTAATAATAATAATAATAATAATAATAATAATAATAATAATAATAATAATAATAATTTAACTACTCTCTATGGAGAGCGTTGAAATCACCAACCAACCATAAAGCGGCCTTTCCGTCATCTTCTTGCATGTTACTTATAATGGTAAGCAGACAATCGAAGATAGAATCATTCAAGTCTGGATTATGATAGATTGAATGAAAATAAAGGTTGTTTTGCTCTTCCAAAAACTATTAAAATAATAAAAAAAAAAAAAACAGTTTCTTAGTACTTGGAATAACGAACTCTGAAGAGTGTTTCATTTGGCAAACCAAAGTTTCTGATCACAATGGAAAATGATACTGTCTGCAGGAAACTTCAAGGTCTAGAATTTGGCATATAGTCCACGAATATTGCAATATTCTGGATAACAGTGTCGATATATAGGACATACAGGTCCCGGATTTCCCTCAATGTCTGCAGACAGAATAAGAATCTGGGTAATGAAAAGGCCTGATCATATTTAATAAAGATACTTAACACTAATAATAACGAAAATAGTATATACACACATAAATAGATAAAGCAAATTATGGATATAATTGGTCAACATGGCAGACCCGACTCACAATGAAAGACTAAGTACCATCCAAGGTATCTAGTTCTACTGAAAAGAAGATATTAATTATGGCAACCTCTTGACAAACCACCAGTTATCCATGACTCTTATATTAAGCCTACATAACACACAATTAAAAACGTGAATAGTAGAAAACAGAAATAGTGTACTTAAATGTATTCTGAAGCAAGAGTCGTCTAACCCAAAACAGTGGAAGACTGTTGTATTGAGGCTATGGCAATACCCGAAAATGAATTACTTTGGTTTAATTTCAGTGTCCTCCTAAAAGAGCTGCTTACCTTAGCTAAAGAATCTACCATGAAAAGGGGGAAGTAGCCGCTGTTTAATTTCATTCCAATATTCAACTTCTCGGGGTAAGAGGAATTATTTGGTTACTTGAGTGAGGTAAGTTGTATGACAAAATAGAAGAATGTATATAACAGAATAGGGCAGACAAATCGGCATATGTGTAGACAAAGGGAAACTCAGCCATGGCAAATGCGGGATCCAATATAGTACTATCTCGTGTGTCAAAGAACCCAATAAGTCTCTAATGGTAGTACCTCAACAGGTAGCTGGTGCCTTGGCTAAACTACTATCCTGTTATGTCAGCCGCAAACTTGTATTACCTGAGTCTCATGGCATCCCCATTAAAGCAGAACTTATGTGAAGCAGTGAAACCAGTCCTAGTAAACATTGCCTTTTTTTTTCTCTCTCTCTTTCAAATGCTTCCAATTTCAAAATTAATGGTTTCTCAAAACTTGGCATAAGGAGCTCAGGTGAGTGCCTAATTTAGGAAACAAAAGTTTCTGAGCATATTGAAATATCAAACTAGCATAATGGTAATTATAATAATCATATCAAATCATAATTATAATTATTATAATAGAAATAATTCCCTCTATAGATAAATAACATAATCAAAATAATAATAATAATAATAATAATAATAATAATAATAATAATAATAATAATAATAATAATAATCTTTCATACTGATAAGTGTCTATATCAAGACAATCCAGAAACTAATATTAACAGTATTTATTTTCGATGGGGTAAAAATATTCTAGCAAGATTTTGATGAATAATAAGTTTTTTTTAAAGATAAGTTAATTTCAGTCTCTCTCTCTCTCTCTCTCTCTCTCTCTCTCTCTCTCTCTCTCTCTCTCTCTCTCTCTCTCTCTCTCTCTCTCTCTAAATGATTTTCCATTACAATTCATGAGGATCTATAAAAAAGGCAATTATAATCGTTTCTTTTGTTTTTGTTTTTAGAAAACAGTTAATTTTCATATATAGTTATCAAAATAAGTTCCTAGAGCTTTTATGGTCAATCATTGATACGGAAATAAAAAAAAAAAAGATATGCATATCATTAATGATTAGTAATTACCTTTTCAGTAAAGATTCCGATGAGATGAATTA
The DNA here is from genome assembly GCF_036898095.1 of Palaemon carinicauda. Classification (NCBI taxonomy): domain Eukaryota; kingdom Metazoa; phylum Arthropoda; class Malacostraca; order Decapoda; family Palaemonidae; genus Palaemon; species Palaemon carinicauda. The sequence continues at coordinate 53,966,022 of NC_090744.1, read as the reverse complement.
AATTCAAGATATCGCATTAGCATTTATTTATTAAGGAAATCTGGATAAATCATATATGCATATATATATATATATATATATATATATATATATATATATATATATATATATATATATATATATATATATATATATATATATATGTGTGTGTGTAACATAAGTAATTTCCTCTGCCTAAACACCATTTTATATCTAAATTGTTTATATTATATCCATAGAATTGTGTAAAGTAGAAATTAATTATATGAGCATTTGGTGGATATGATTTACTGATATTTCTGCCATTAAGCTTAAAGATACATACCAAAGGCTGACATAAGTAACCGCCATCAACCAAACACTAATGTGATTGTATTATCGCTTAGCTCAATTGTGATCTCAGTTAGGCCATGAAGTCTTTACATTCCAGATTATATCTCTCATCTGAACTGACTTTATCTTTAAATAAGAAAGAGAGAGAGAGAGAGAGAGAGAGAGAGAGAGAGAGAGAGAGAGAGAGAGAGAGAGAGAGAGAGAGAGATTTATATTGTTCCAGAAAAGTTTTTATATAAAGAAAAATTAAAAGCCTTCCCAATATATTTTTATATAATAATTTATTGTAATGTTGGAATGAAACAAATGGGCAAAGGACGGGCAACAATTATACAAATAACTAAAATGCAGTATTCTGTATTTGTTCAGGAGTAAAATATAAACAAAGATCAAAAAGTTGAGGTTTAAAAATATGTGCGCCTAAATGCCTAAGTCCTTTATATTCCTCCTAACTCAGATAGGAAAATATGACATTTAAAGGAGCAGAAAGAAAATAGTTTCACGGGGTTCAATACTCATGCAAACCTCATCACTTATTCTAAAACGTCAGAGAAAATTTTATAAGAATTACCTCTAACCAGAATTATTATTATTATTATTATTATTATTATTATTATTATTATTATTATTATTATTATTATTATTATTATTATTATTATTATAGTTTCACCAATCCAAAACCAGGTTTTGGTGCAGTCGACCGCGGAATATCCATCCCTTCGCGCGATGATGTTCCAACCAAAGCTACTTGAACTAAAGCGTTGAGTCACTGAGCCGACAAATTTGTAAGTGTGCATAGTCACCCATGAAATGTGTCTATGAAGTACATGATGCTAGTGCGATATGTATTTACAGCATGAACATCGGCAATAATTTGTATTGGACTCTCTCTCTCTCTCTCTCTCTCTCTCTCTCTCTCTCTCTCTCTCTTTGTGTGTGTGAATGTGTGTTTGTGTGAGGTTATAATCTTTACATAACCTGCTTCTCCTACTTTAAATACTGGAAAATGTTGAAGGTAATTTCTATAGCATGGCTATCTAAATATGAGCGAGTTGATGAACCATAGTTGTGTTTGTGTCAATACATAAAGTGTGCAGTGGAGCATGCTGGCGTCTGGCGGGCTCTCACCAGTAAAAGAAAGAAAAAAATTAAACAAATAGACGTCGCCAGCTTATTTCTGTACTAAGCCGCGTGGCTTGTCGGATATTGAATTTGAAACTTGCTTATTAGATCTCAAATGACCAATTTATAGAGTATATACATTCTAATGAATCGAGTGGTTTGTCTTGTCTTAGATCTTAAACTTGCTTTTTAGCTCCCATCAAAATGACCATTTCTTACACATGTCTCATATATAAACCAACGCTGAGCACGCGTCCCACAGGCAATCTTAGCAGAATAAAAGAGCAACACTAAAATATGTTTGCCACGTTTGTTTATTGTTGTACAAGTCTCTCATGTAAAGTAAAGTTCAACTTCCTTTGCTGTGCAAAAATATTTACGTTCAACTTGTGTCAGTGTGTGTTTACTTATCTATAATGTCTTTGACTTGAATCAAATATTTGGTGTATCACTCGTTTGGAAACGAATACAAGGATGTACGTGGATATATCCCGCCCCTATTCCACCAGAGCATTGGTTTTAGATTGATAGGACTATAGCTAGTTGGAAAAGCAGAATGCTATAAACCTAAGAGCTTCAACATGAAAAATAGCCAGGTGAGGGAAGGGAACAAGAAAGTAAGTAAACTGCAAGAGAAGTATTGAAAAATTGAAATAAAGTATTCCCAGAACAGTAATAGCATTGAAATAGACCTTTCATTTATCTACTATATAAAGAAAAGGAAAATAAATGAGCTAGAGCTGTTTCCCCCAGTGTACCCTCAAGCAAGATAACTTTACTCTAAATACAGTGGAAGACCATGGTACAGAACATATGACGCTACCCAAGACTAAAGAATAATGGTTTGATTTTGGGGTGACCTTCCCATAGATGAGCTGCTTATCCTAGCTAAAGCGTCTCTTCTACCATTACCAAGAACAGTGCAGTAGTTAACCCCTTCATCAAAGATTTTTTTCGTAATTTCTGCGTAATCAGATGTATGAGGGAAAAGGAGAATGAGGGAAGAATAGACCAGACTATTCAGTTTATGTGTGGGCAAAGTGTAGGTGTGAGTCGTAACCCGAGAGAGGGATCCATTGTTATACTGTCTGGCCAATCAAATGACCTAGTAACTCTCCAACAGCAGTGTCTGAACAAGTACCTGGTGCCATGGCCAACCTACTACACTAAATAGATTGCTTATAGACAAATACAGATACTAGTCAAACTAAATTGTGTTACCTGTGGGATGAGGTAAGGAAAAGGTTAACGGCAAAAAGCAATTAGTGAAGTTTCACAGTCTCATGCTAATTTATTTATTAAAGAATTCAAAAGGATTTACAACCAAAGTTTTGATTAGTGAAATTTTAAGTTACAGGAGATTTAGCCAAAGTTATATAACCTTGAAGAAAAGCGATCCTCAAATGATATTGTGACGGATCCAGCTATATAATTAAAAAATTCCATTTGCTAAAAGATCAAACCTAAGATAAAATATATATCACATTTTTCTTTATATTATAAAGAAGGGGTCAGCTTCCCTGTAAACACATTGTAAACGAGAGTAATCAGATATTTGTGACTTCCGCCAAGGTCAATGGAGTCATCCATTGACTAAAATCTATCGCTGGTGGAATTTTGATAAAATCCACCAATTTTTGTTTTTACATTAAATTTGAAATTATGAAAAAAGGCAGATCCGGATCTAGAATCTTGATCCGTGTCAGGATTATCTCCAAAATTTAATGGGATCGTCCATGACCTAAGATCTATATGGTGAATATTTCGAAAAAATCCAGCATGTACATTTAACGTAATCCTTTCCACTAACGCACAGAGAGACAAATATTATTTAAAATAATTTAAGATTTGGATCCACATCATAACCAATATTAAATGTTGTCGTCTATGACCTTTTATCTATCTGTGGTGAAAATTTTGTCGAAATCCCTCGAGTAGTTTTGACGTAATCTTTAAGATAGCAAAAAAGCAAATCCGGATGTAGAATCCCGATGGAGATCCAAATCATCACCAAAATTAAATGTGGTTATCCATGACCTAAGATATATACATACATATATATATATATATATATATATATATATATATATATATATATATATATATATATATATATATATATATGTATATATATATATATATATATATATACATATATACATATATATATATATATATATATATATATATATATATATATATATATATATATATATATATACACATATATTATATATATATATATATATATATATATATATATATATATATATATATATATATATATATATATATGTGTGTGTGTGTGTGTGTGTGTGTGTGTGTATGTGATGAAACTTTTGCTAAAAGATCTCTGGGAGTTTTGACAAAATCCCGTTCACAGAAATGGCAAAAAATGTAAATACGGATCCAGACCCAGATCTAGAATCCAGATTGCATATTTTACAATCAGCTTGACATTTAGAACAATGCTCCACCACGTGCCTCTGACATCATATGCTTTTGTAACATCACTGTGTTTACATTCGGTTCTAGGGGTAATATAACATTCAGCGGCAACTGTGAGTGACTGTGTTTTCCTGTGTTTAAAGAGTTTATTAACTGCAATAATGTTCATAGAAGACATAATATATTTTGGGGGGTTCGAGGAAAACATGCTTAATAAATGTGCTCTTAGAACAAATATATTTAGCGAAGAAAGTGCTAGATAAACGTCTAGAAGAGGCAGAAACCCTTTGTTTAAACACAAATACAACTTAAATAAAGAATCATAAAACATTGATTTTGTCGATAAATAGCATTGCTTACTCTTTTTCAATATATACTATGCCCTTGTAAAGTAAAAAAAAAAAAATGTACGGGAAAAAGTGTTTCATAATAAAAATATAAACCGCTGATATTTTACAAGGTGTAATACTTCGGTACATTTGGTAGAGGAACATCTGATTACTGTTCATGAGTGTGCATTTTTCTGAAAACACTCGACCACTAAATGAAAATAAAACATAAAATACATGGATGTTAGAGATAAATTGCATTGATTACTCTTTTTTGAATATATATTATGTCTTTGCTAAGTAGGAAATGTCCGATAAAAACGTTTACAATTACAATAAAGGTTCATAAATCGTTCATTTTCACGAAAAATATCATTGCTTACTCTTTTCAATATATATTATGTCGTTGTAAAGTAAGAAATGCACAAAAAAAAAGGATTTCATAATAAAACTATATGCCGCTGCATTTTCACAAGATGTAAAACTTTGGTATATTTGATAGATGAACAGATGATTACTACTCATAGGTGCTCATCTTTCTGAAAACACGACTATTAGATTAAACTAAAACATAATAAAACATTGATTTTCATTATGAATGTCATTGATTATTTTTTTTTTTTTACATATATCGTGTCTTTGCAAAGTAGGAAATGCACGATAAAAAGGTTTCTTAATAAAATATATACGTATGCAGATTTTAGAAGCTGGTATGCTAGCGACGTCAAAAAAGCATATGAGACCACAGGCCCGGGGGCTGGAGCATCGGTTTAAATGTTGAGCTAATTGTAAATATGCATCTGGATCGAGATCCGCATCATCAGCAAAATTTTATTGACTGGTCCTTGTCCTATGATCTACGTGAGATGAAAATTTCATTAAAATCTTTCAAGTACTTTTGTCGTAATCCTGCCCACAGACACAAAGTCATATAAAGAAATAAACAGACTTGATCGCATACATTCAATGGCAGAGGCAATACATTACAATAATGAAAATAACAACGATTACAATAGTTTAAGAGGAACAAATAAGATCATTTGCAAAATTATTATTATTATTATTATTATTATTATTATTATTATTATTATTATTATTATTATTATTATTATTATTATTATTATTATTATTATTATTATTACTATTATTATTAAATAGGGTACAACCCCAGTTAGAAAAGCAAGGTGATTAAAAGCTCCAGGCATCCAACATGGAAAATAGCTTGCTCAGGAAAGGAAATAATAAACAATAAGAAGTAATGATTTGAAGATAAATTATTCCAGATTCAGTAATAATGTTAAAATACATCACATAATTATCAACAATGAAAAGAGACTTATTTCAAACTATTCAACTTAATAATATATGCTGCGAGTTTGAACTTACAAAATTCCAGCAATTGTACTGCCTGACCAGGAGGATCTTTGTACAATTTGGTCATATGATAAAACATTTACAATACTTTTTAGTATTGAGCCTTATGATGGAGAAGATATGACTGCCATAAAAAACTGCTTAAATAGTACTTCGTAGAGGATGGTACTATCTGCGAAAATCTGACTGTAATACAAAGTTAGAATTATGAAAAATCTTATGCAACATACATATAGAACTGATAGATTAACGGTGTGAGATATTAATATCTAGATCAGGAATAATTGATATATTACACCATAAATTCTGTTTAACAAATTAAGATTAGATTCAGAAGCTAAACACTAGGCTGGATAACAATACACGAAACAAGGCAGAATGTTAGAAGCACTTCTTAACCACCGAAAATCTTAAAAGTTTTTTCTCAATGCGTATTTTTTTTTTTTATGTGTAGTTGAAGAAGAAACATACCTAATGTTATAATACCCGTAATTGTATGTGTGAAGAAAAAAAAATCTTTAGAGAGCCTCGAGCGCTCTTAAAAAACGTTACAAATAATCTGCAATTGTTTTTTTTCTGTTTTTCCTAGTAGGTAGCTGGCAGCAATCCCTACACCTCATAAGTATTATATATGAAAAGACTAAGAATCCTGCCAACGTCTGAACACTCTGTTGAGGCATTTATTTTCATCTGGTGATGCAGACAGATGACTGACTCGTCTTTTAGACTGCAGTTATGGGTGTCATATTTGTAATGTGATTTCCTTTTTGTTTTAGTATTATTACTGACAGTCGTGTTCCCATCACATTTTAATTGCCTTTTTTTATCTTTTGACAGTGAACTTCCCATGGGTAGTGTTACAAGCGCTAGTCCCCAGAAACTAGTAACTACAAATGTACTAAAATATGTATGAGTGGACGTGAAAATAGAAGGGTAGTCAATTTTAAGAACATGCTTACTTACTGTGTTGGTAGTGAACCGCAATGTTGCAGGGGTTTTCCTTAGACTGAAGATTTCTAATGCACCTTGACTGTTATAAAGGAATGCATCATATACATGAAATGACAGTATTTTTAAGGGAAAAAATACTATCTTTGGTCCTAATTGTGGGCATACTAAATAATCTGATCCTGGCGATATTTTACTGTGTTGGTAGTGAACCGCAATGTTGCAGGGGTTCTCCTTAGACTGAAGATTTCTAATGCACCTTGACTGTTATAAAGGACTGCATCATATACAAGAAATGACAGTATTTTTAGGGGGGAGAAAATACTATCTCTGGTCGTAATTGTGGGCATACTAAATAATCTGATCCTGGCGATATTTTTATTGATATTGAAGCGTCCATCATGTGAACGGTTTATTTCTCCCAAATCATTCTTTTTTAGGCTCGTTATAGCTGGTCAACTATCAATCACTATTGTATGAATTCATTTTCTCATCATTGTACCTTTATTCTTTTCAATTGGAAATATATTTTGTTTAAATATATTTCTGTTCAAATTGTTCCCTTTCATTAGATGACACCCATTCCATTCTGAGGTGTTATTTTTTTCTTAATGTTCCAAAAGTTTTCTGAAACTTGAAAAAAATCTTACCCAAATCATACAGTTAAGTCAATGTTCTGAGAATCTATATGCTCAAGATAGAAGAAGGAAATTCTAAGGTTCCTGCTGGGTCCCCTAACCCAGTATAAAATCAAGGGAGGGTGCCCAGAGTAATTTATTCTATACTGTTTACATTTCTCACAGATATCTGGGTATTCTACCATAATTTTTTGTGCAGTGAAAAGTTGGAGTGAGATCGGCAATCAGACACTAGGAAGTTTGCGTGCTACGTCTGACCGCATTCCCTAAACCACTATAATGTATTCATCAAAAATACATTTGCATTTAAGAACCACACATTGAATTTTAAAGGAGTCGTATGTAGTTAGATATATATATATATATATATATATATATATATGTATGTATATATATATATACATATATATATATATATATATATATATATATACATATATATATATATATATATATATATATATATATATATCAAAGAAGATATAATGATATTGATGATCTAGTGTCCTCGACCTACTTACAATCATTCATATAGATTTAATAAAATTCAAGATCATACCTTATCATTTTCAGTATGCACTAATTATAGCTAAATCTTTAATAAGGAATCAGGAATTCGAGATCTAGATTCGGGATATTAAATTCAGGCAACGAGAGTACCATTATATGCATAGGTAACTTACTTGTTTTCTAAGCCAATTCACATATGTGTACATGGTATGAAAAATATTGTGTAAAGAGTACTCACCATGATACAAATGAACAACTACTCCTTGGAATCCATTGCTTAAAAAATCAATAATGATGCTAAGGAAAGACATATACCCCCAAGCAATTTCTGACGAAAGGCACTTGGCACTATAGCTGTATTTTAGTCACAGAATTATTTAAATTCATAAGCAAATAGATTTACTCAAGTTGGATACTTTCATGTTTCCGGTTTTGATAAACGTACTGACTACATTTTTAGTATAATGTAAGATTATTTATGAATCAATAAGTCAAACTTACTAGATCTGTCAGTGGCCTAATTCACTGAAAAGGATAATACTTTTTGAGAGAGAGAGAGAGAGAGAGAGAGAGAGAGAGAGAGAGAGAGAGAGAGAGAGAGATCCATCATAAGGCGACAAATTTATGTTTTGATTTTTCTTTTAAAAATATTTTTTGGAAAGGTTTTATTTTTTCCGTTGACATAAATTATATCTGTAAATTAAACTTAAACTTCACATACAAATATAACTTGCATAAAAAAACATGATTTTTCAATATACTAAAGCCACTCATCATGAAGTCATATCTCCTATGAAATACAAAGGTGCATTACGAGTGACCACATCTCTCTCTCCTCTCTCTCTCTCTCTCTCTCTCTCTCTCTCTCTCTCTCTCTCTGTCAGTGTTTAGAAATCATTTATAAAACAACCGTTCTGGCAAATAAACGAAGAGTGGGTTGAAAAGTCAACTTTTTCTGTTATATAGAAAAAACTGATGACTTGGCTTTTCCTTTTCGTTCATGAATGCAGAAAATAGATGGAAAATTATATATGAAATCTTACTTCATTTCAAAATGTTTAATAAAAAGCGTTCATTTGAAATGTGGAATACTTTAATACTTGAATCAAACAAATATCGTTAATAATCATGTTTACTTCTATCAGAAAGCCAGAAAAACAAACAAACAGACGGACATAAATATTATATTTTCAATGAAACGAAGAACCATTTGGATATAGGAAATGAGATATAGAATACCTATTATATGATCATTTGACTAGAGCAAAAAAAAAAAAAAAAAAAAACACAGTGTTATCACATTTACGTTATTGAGTAGTTGCAAAAGAATACTCGCATTTCATTATATTTATGTTGTACTTGTTTTAGTGATGTTAATCAATTTTCTTCCAGGGAATTTAATAAAAATATCAATCCAAGAATATTCTTGGACTGCAAACTTCCGTTAAGAACATATACTCCTCAGGCAATGATGCATGACAAAATTCCAATGTCTTGCAAGGTCTGAACGTTATGGAATTCATCAAACTAATAAGTATCTATGTTTCGTGATCCAATGGTTCTTTGATCGGTAAAATATTAATACCTTTGACGTCTACTTTTGAATTTAGCATACGCAAGTATCATATCCTACCTGACCTATTCTAGATCCTATGCCTCAATATATATACACGATATAAATTTCTGAGAGAACTTGACTTTGCCCTGAACATAAACATTGACCTTAGTATTACTGAACACATTGTCATTGTTAGGGGATTGTATATCTTAATGAGAGGTCTATATGTTATATACGGTAATGATGTTCTTAATTTACCTTCATCTTCTCGGTAAAATATTAAACTTTACAATTATCTTGATGCATTTGTTTTATTAGCAGATTATGCATGCATAATACGAAGCATATATATCTCGCATAGTGCAATGTCAGATTCCTATCGAATTTATATATCCAGGAATTTGCATATAAAGAAAAATCAAATCAGTGGAAAACGATAAAAATATCCACCAGAATTTGAGATTTAAGAACAAAGCCTTAAAAGAATATTGGAAGTTAATGGGGGTATAGGAATAGATAAAAAAAAAATAATAAATAAATAACAATGAAACAGATTATTCGAGTGTATTATGTGGATTAGATCAGGTTAAGGGGTACATGAAGTTGGTATGGGCATGCTTGCCTCTCTCTGCAAAAGTAATTAGTTCGTCAAAGTTCAAACTGAGCTCCAAAAGGCACAAAAAGATTAGGAAGACCCATATCTACATGGCTGAGAACTATGTGGCGTGAAATAGATAAGATGAAAGGAGAAGTATTGATTTAAAAGCTCACGGTAGAGACAACTGGCGAAATCTAAGCAAGGCCCTTGACATCAAAAGGCGTAGGAGTAGATGATGAAGCTGATAATATATATATATATATATATATATACATATATATATATATATATATATATATATATACATATACATATATGTATATATATATATATATATATATATATATATATATATATATACATACATATATATATATATATATATATATATATAATGTGTGTATATATATATATATATATATATATATATATATATATATATATCTATATATATATATATAGAAGAGACTATGAAAAATGGAAATGGAAGGTTGTTAAAAGGAGAGGAGACAAGGAAAAGGTGGGCGGAGTATTTTGAAAGTTTACTGAATGGTGATGATAATAAAAAGGCAGATATAATTGCTGTTGCCGGTGTGGAGGTGCCTGTGATGGGAGAGAAGAATAACAGAGATTTCAAGAGAGGAAGTAAGGAGAGCACTAGGTGAAACGAGAGTAGGAAAAGCATCTGGTATGAATGATGTGAGAGCTGAGATGGTTGAAGGAAGGGGGTGTGACTGTACTTAAATAGTTGGTGGGATTGTTTAATATGTGTTTTATGTTAACAGTGGTACTAGTAGTTTGGGTTTATGCATGTATTGTACCACTATCTAAGGGTAAGGGAGATTAAGAGGATTAATGATAAAACAGAGAATGCAATCTTAGAAGTACAGGGTGGTTTTAGAAGAGGTAGGGGTTGTATGAATCAGATTTTTACAGTTAGGCAGATATGCGAGAAATATTTAGCAAAAGGTAAGGAGGTGTATGTTGCGTTTATGAATCTGGAGAAAGCGTATGATAGCGTTGTTAGGTAAGGAATGTGGAATTTGATGATGTTATTTGGAGTTGGTGGAAGGTTGATTGCAAGCAGTGAAAAGTTTCTACAAAGGTAGTAAAGCATGTGTTAGGATAGGAAATGAAGTGATCAATTGGTTTCCAGTGAGAGTGGGGGTGAGACAGGGATGTACGATTTCGTCGTGGTTGTTTTACTTTTATGTTGATGGAGTGGTGAGAGAGGTGAACGCTCGAGTGCTTGGACGAGGATTGAAACTGGTAGACGAGAATGACCATGAATGGGAGGTAAATCAGTTGTTGTTTGCGGATGATACTGTACTGGTTTCAGACGCGGGAGAGAAGCTTGGCCCATTAGTGACAGAATTTGAAAGGGTGTATGAGAGAAGGAAGTTGAAAGTTAATGTAGGTAAGAGTAAGGTTATGAGATGTACGAGAAGGGAAGATGGTGTAAAGTTGAATGTCATGTTGAATGGAGAGTTACTTGAGGAGTTAGATCAATTTAAGTACTTGGGTCTGTTGTTGCATCAAATGGTGGATGGGATGCAGATGTACATCAGAAAGTGAATGAAGGAAGCAAAATGTTGGGGGCAGTTAAGGAGTAGCAAAAAATAGAGGGGTATTAGTCTGTTGAGTGTGGTTGGAAAAGTGTATGGTAGAGTACTGATTAAGAGGATTAATGATAAAACAGAGAATGCAATCTTAGAAGTACTGGGTGGTTTTAGAAGAGGAAGGGGTTGTATGAATTGGATTTCTACAATTAGGCAGATATGCAAGAAAGATTTAGCTAAAGGAAAGGAGGTGTATGTTGCGTTTATGGATCAGGTGAAAGCGTATGATAGAGTTGATAGTGAAGGAATATGGAATGTGATGATGTTATATGGAGTTGGTGGAAGGTTTTTTGCAAGCAGTGAAAAGTTTCTACATAGGTAGTAAAGCATGTTAGGATAGGAATTGAAGTGATCAATTGGTTTCCGGTGAGAGTGGGGCTGAGACATGAATGTGTGATGTTGCCGTGGATGTTTAACTTGTATGTTGATGGAGTGGTGAGAGATGTGACGCTCAAGTGCTTGGACAAGTATTAAAACTGGTAGACGAGAATGACCGTGAGTGGGAGGTAAATCAGTTGTTGTTTGAGGATGATACTGTACTTGTTGCAGACGTGGAAGAGAAGCTTGTCCCATTAGTGACAGTAGTTGAGAGTTAATGTGGGCAGGAGTAAGGCTATGAGTTTTACGAGAAGGGAAGGTGGTGCAAGGTTGAATGTCATGTTGAATGGAGAGTTACTTGAGGAGGGGGATCAGTTTAAGCACTTGGGGTCTGTTGTTGCATGAAATGGTGAAGCGGAAGAAAATGTACATCAGAGAGTGAATGAAGGATGCAAAGTGTTGGGGGCAGTTAAGGAGTAGTTGAAAATAGAGGGTTGGACATAAATGTAAAGAGACTTCTGTATGAAAAAGTTATTGTACCAACTGTGATGTATGGATCAGAGTTGTGGGGAATAAAAGTCACTGAGACAGAAATTGAATGTGTTTGAGATGAAGTGTCTAAGGTGTATGGCTAGTGTATCTCGAGTAGATAGGGTTAAGAATGAAGTGGTGAGGGTGAGAACGAGGGTAAGAAATGAGTTAGCAGCAAGAGTGGATAAGAATGTGTTTAGGTGGTTTAGCCCTGTTGAGAGAATGAAAAATGGCTGTTTGCTAAAAAGGGTGATGAAAACAAGAGTTGATGGGAGAAGTACAAGAGGAAGGCTAAGGTTTGGATTGATGGATGGAGTGAATAGCTCTGGGGGATAGGAGGATAGATGTGATAGAAGAAAGAGTGCGTGCTAGGCCCTGCTACTTCCTCTAGTTCCTTAGATGACCATAGAGTTAGCAGCAGTAGGGGATTCAACATTATGAAGTTTAATTTGTGGTGGATAACGGGGGAGGGTGGGCTGTGGCACCCTAGAAATACCAGCCGAATTTGGTTGAGTCCCTTGTCAGGCTGGGATGATTGTAGAGAGGAGAGGTCTTTATTATTTTATTTCTTTGTTTGATGCCGTCTAGCACCCAAAACTGGGGGAAGTGCCTTGGTATATATATATGTATATATATATATATATATATATATATATATATATATATATATATATATATATATATATATATATATATATATATATATATGTGTATATAGGTATATATATATATATAAATATATAGGTATATATATATATATATATATATATATATATATATATATATATATATATATATATATATATATATATATATATATATATATATATATAACTATAAATATATACATATATATACATATATATATATATATATACTATATATATATATACATATATATACATATATATATATACTATATATATATATATATATATATATATATATATATATATATATATATATATATATATATATATATATGAGGGATTTTGAGCGAAGCGAAAAATCTATTTTTGGGTGAGATGGCCATGTCGTCCTGATGGAAGTTCCTATAGGGTAGCTTCCTAGGGTATATTACAACTACGGCGATATTCCCAGAGAATTTACCTTAAGGTACCAGAATTCTAACTCCTGGAGCGAGTATCCCTCATGAAAGGGATATCGCGACATATCAGAGGACGTATTCTAGACACGCCACATGGCAATCTACATCCTGGACAGAGATTTCGTCTCGTAGGAGGTGATTGGCGAGATACGAATTCGGGAAAGAAAAAGGGGAGCCGCTCCCAAGGCTTCCCTATCCTCCGATTCGTATGCGTGCCTGGCGCCAATCCTGGCGCCATCTGTATTCCTTGTAGCGTACACGAGGTGCTACAGATACTGTATGTAGGGAGGGGTCCTACAGCCCTTTCTTAGAAAGGCAAGGGCGGGTCCATCAGGACGACATGGCCATCTCACCCAAAAATAGATTTTTCGCTTCGCTCAAAATCCGTTTTTTGGGCTCAAGCCATGTCGTCCTGATGGAAGTGTACCAGAGCATTACTGTATCTGTGGATTCTCAGAACGTGCCGTACTCCCCGGAGGTAATTTTTTTTTTTCCCGGTCGACTAGACCTAGAGACCTAAGATGTTACCGTTATACATCTTTTCAACTAACTATAAACTATGTTGGAGCTTCCTGCCCCCTACAGGGAAGAGTCCTACTAGACTCTGGAAAAGTCTCGAAGAGTACATATATTATTATTATTATTATTACTATCCAAGCTACAACCCTAATTGGAAAAGCAAGATGCTATAAGCCCAGGGGCTCCAATAGGGAAAAATAGCCCAGTGAGGAAAGGAAATAAGGAAATAAATAACTGAAGAGAACAAATTAACAATAAATCATTCTAAAAAAAGTAATGTCAAAAGAGATATATCATATATAAACTATTAACAACGTCAACAACAAAAATGTCATATATAAACTATAAAAAGACTCATGTCCGTCTGGTCAACAAAAAAGCATTTGCTCCAACTTTGAACTTTTGAAGTTCTACTGATTCAACAACCCGATTAGGAAGATCATTCCACAACTTGGTAACAGCTGGAATAAAACTTCTAGAGTACTGCGTAGTATTGAGTCTTATGATGGAGAAGGCCTGGCTATTAGAATTAACTGCCTGCCTAGTGTTACGAACAGGATAGAATTGTACAGGGAGATCTGAATGTAAAGGATGGTCAGAGTTATGAAAAATCTTATGCAACATGCATAATGAACTAATTGATCGACGGTGCCAGAGATTAATATCTAGATCAGGAATAAGAAATTTAATAGACCGTAAGTTTCTGTCCAACAAATTAAGATGAGAATCAGCAGCTGAAGACCAGACAGGAGAACAATACTCAAAACAAGGTAGAATAAAAGAATTAAAACACTTCTTCAGAATAGATTGATCACCGAATATCTTAAAAGACTTTCTCAATAAGCCAATTTTTTGTGCAATTGAAGAAGACACAGACCTTATATGTTTCTCAAAAGTAAATTTGCTGTCAAGAATCACGCCTAAAATTTTGAAAGAGTCATACAATTTTAAAGAAACATTATCAATACTGAGATCCAGATGTTGAGGAGCCACCGTCCTTGACCTACTTACAATCATACTTTGAGTTTTGTTAGGATTCAACTTCATACCCCATAATTTGCACCATGCACTAATTTTAGCTAAATCTCTATTAAGGGATTCACCAACCCCAGATCTACATTCAGGGGATGGAATTGATGCAAAGAGAGTAGCATCATCTGCATATGCAACAAGCTTATTTTCTAGGCCAAACCACATGTCATGTGTATATAGTATGAAAAGTAATGGGCCAAGAACACTACCCTGTGGAACACCGGATATCACATTCCTATACTCACTATGGTGCCCATCAACAACAACTCTTTGAGATCTACTACTTAAAAAATCAATAATAATGCTAAGAAACGACCCACCCACTCCCAACTGTTTCAGTTTGAAAACAAGGGCCTCATGATTAACACGGTCAAAGGCAGCACTAAAATCAAGGCCAATCATACGAACTTCCCGACCACAATCAAGGGATTTCTGTACAGCATTGGAGATTGTAAGAAGGGCATCACATGCTCCAAGGCCTTTCCGAAAACCAAATTGCAAACTAGGGAATAGATGATTACCTTCAGCAAACCTATTAAGACGTTTTGCCAGAAGACGTTCAAAAACTTTAGATAATATGGGAGTTATGGAAATTGGGCGGTAATCAGTGGGACTTGAGCTACCACAAACACATTTACATAGAGGAGTAACATTACCAATTCTCCAACAAGTGCTAAAAGCTCCTCTTCTTGCTAACTTGCGTAAAATAACAGATAACTTTGGAGCTAAGAAATCTGCTGTCTTTATAAAAAACAAAGGAAAAATACCATTAGGGTCTACACCTCCATAAGCATCAAAGTCCATCAACAGAGCTTTAATCTCACGAGATCGAAAAGCTAAACTAGTTAGTTTAGCCTCAGGAAAACAGGAATGAGGAAGTTCAAGTTTTTCATTACTCTGTTTACTGTCAAAAACATCAGCCAAAAGGGTTGCCTTTTCCTTTGGACAGTGAGTAACTGAGCCATCTGGTTTAAGTAAAGGAGGAACTGTTGCATCTACACCAAAGAGTGCAGATTTAAGGGTAGACCACCATTTATGTTCCTGAGTATGTTGATGGAGTGGTGAGAGATGTGACGCTCAAGTGCTTGGACAAGTATTAAAACTGGTAGACGAGAATGAATACCAGGCAAGCTAATATAGTGGTCTCGCCCTATATTAAGTAAAGCATAGTTTGTATAGAACCACTGCGTCAATATATATTGACCAGTAATCCGCACAATACTTGTATTGGACAAAGGTTTATATCCGCATAGGAAGAAACTAATAAAACCGCCCTCGTCCCTTTATGGGACGGAGTCCTCCCATTAGGGGACTTACATAAACCAATGCAACATAGCTTGCATAACAGAACAATTCTATCAGAATTATCCCAGATAAGATACATAGAATTAAATGCTCAATTATACCAATAAATTGACACAGGTGAAAGAGACGCAAGGTTCTCAAGAACAAGTTTATTGACAGACAATAAACAGACAGGTTAACAACATATATATATATATATATATATATATATATATATATATATATATATATATATATATATATATATATATATATATATATATATATATATAAAAGAGAATAACCCAAAACTTTAAGCATAAGTATGATAGTAAACAGAACTTGTTTATCTGAAAGAAAAACCATTAAACGCCACTTAATAAGATACCGAGGTATCAAGTCATAAAAGTCTGTATTACAAATCAATCACATTAGCGTTAGAAACGCTCGGCACACATGTCTGTACTTATGCTAGGTTCACCTTTGAAAGAAGGAACAGTCTATGTAGGCACTTGGTGCCCTCCTTTAGTTTGTAGTACAGTATGTATCTACACACTCACCCTGGACTTAATCGTCCCAATTAAGACCACTGTTCCTCGCAGAGTTAAACAGTAGGGTTAACTACACGACCCACTGCTACCACAGATCTCTTAAGTTCCTCTACTTGCTTGGCATAGTGGCGAAAGAACACCCTGGAAGACTTCCAGCCCGTGTATAAACGGAGATGTTCAAAATCAATACAATTAAAGAAATTTAGGGATGAGGCAACTTTCCTCGGATCGTGACCTGCGGGTGTACTGTCAGGATCCGCTCTGCGAATAAAATATGTGATTTTCGCTCTGAGTTGATTCAGAGATAAATTTGAGCCTGATGTTTCTCCCCTGAATAGTTGACCACCCTTGAAGTCTGAAGTTCAACGAAGATAGACCTTTAGGCATTCTACTGGACATATAGATGCATCTTCTTTCAGAGGGCAGATTCTCCAGGGACCCCACCTGTTGGTGGGTAACTCATTCTTGGCGAGAAACGTAGGATCCGGAAACAGGTTCAGATCCCCCCATCCAGGAACTGAACACGACCTGCCTCTCTCGAGAGGGCTACGATCTCACTAACCCTGGCCCCGGACGCGAGTGCAAATAGAAAAATAACTTTTTGCGTCAAATCCTTTAACGCACATTCTTCATTGCTCAACAGGGAGGCGAAATGAAGAACTTTGTCTAAAGACCATGAGAAGGGCTTTGGAGGTGCTGAAGGTCTGAGCCTAGCGCAGGCTTTCGGAACTTTATTAAAGATCTCGTTACCTAGGTCGATCTGGAAGGCAAATAAAATGGGTCTCATCAAAGCAGATTTACACACTGAAATCGTGTTAGCTGCCAACCCTTGGCCATGGAGGTGGATGAAGAAAGATAAGCAGAAGTCTGTTGAGATCTCCTGCGGATTCTTTGCCTTTACAAAGGCCTCCCATTTTCTCCAAGATGACTCATATTGCCTTCTAGTCGATTTGCACTTATATTCTTCTAGGAAGTCTATGCTGGCTTTCGAAATCCCGA
>NC_090744.1:53914590-53944590 GCF_036898095.1 Palaemon carinicauda | reverse complement strand
TCTTCCTAAAATCTAAGCACATCCGATCACTGCCATCTTTTTTCTTCACCACTATCAAAGGTGTAGCATAAGGAGAATTTGAGCACTCGATAACTCCTAATTTGAGCATTCTCTCAATCTCCTTATCCATATCTTGCTGCAGAGCATAAGGTACAGGATCGGGTCTACACCTTACAGGACCCTTGCTAGACAGGTTTATCACATGTTCAATCACATTAGTTCTACCTGGTACATCAGTAAACACATTCTTGTATTTTTGTAATATTTTAGCTACCTCCTCCTTTTTATATTCAGATAATTCCTGATTAATTTTAACATTAGACACATCTCCACTCTGAATATCATTCGGCACAACTGTTACCTCATATTCATCACTATCCTCACTAATCACTGCCACACATGCAAGATCATCATTCTCCTGATCATCTGTGAAAAGTAAAGCTCCAGATTTGAGATCCCCACTGCCCTCTGCCTCAACAGACTTAGCCTTCACGTTATTGCCTTCGCTTATCCTATCAAAGTATAACTTATGCATGTTAATGTGGTATTTGCGCTCAACTCCATTAATATTAGGAACAAAATTATACCTATTAACTTTCTTTACCACTTCAAATGGACCTTGCCACTGCACTAGAAGCTTATTGTTACTTATGGGCAACAGTAACAGGACCTTGTCCCCTTCATTTATTTCACTTTTACAAGCATTTTTATCATAGTAACACTGATACTTATCTCTAACCCTCTCTAACTCTTCTTGAGCCAGCCTACATGTATCCTGTAACCTTTCTCTCATGTCTACTACATACTCGTACGTGGTCCTCGTGCTATCCTCAATTGCATTATCTTCATTTTCCCACAGCTCCCTCAATAAACTAAGTGGTCCCCTCACAGTATGACCATACACTAACTCAAACGGAGAGAATTTGGTACTAGACTGTGGAACTTCACGATATGCAAATAATAAAGGATCAATGTATCTAGGCCACATCTTTGGTTGTTCTGTACACATATGTCTGAGCATTTTCTTTAACACTCCATTGAACTTTTCTACTAAACCATTGCACATAGCATGATATGGGGTAGTAGTAATATTCTTAATAGATAACAAACGATTAAATTCACGCATTACTTCAGAGGTGAACTGTGTTCCCCTGTCAGATAACACCTCCTTTGGAATTCCCACTCGACTGAATACCGACAGCAAAGCCTCAGCTACAGTAACTGAATCTACATTCTTCAGAGCTACTGCCTCAGGATAACGTGTAGCATAGTCAACAATGGTGAGAATATATCTTGATCCGTCGCTGGCACGGGGTTCAATCGGACCCACTATGTCTACTGCAACACGCTGAAAGGGTTCTTGAATCAGGGGCATTCTTCCCAACTTCACCTTTTTAACTCTTCCCTTGTCAACCATGCGTTGACAAGCGTCAGACGACCTGCAAAATCTTGTTATCTGCACCGACATGCCTGGCCAATAAAAATTACTTTGTATACGTGCTGTGGTTTTCTGTATTCCTAAATGTCCACTCATTAAGGAATCGTGACCCAATTCTATTACTGCATGACGAAATTTATCAGGAACAACTACCTGATCAGTAATAATGCCTTCATTTTGCACTCTACAATATATACCTTTCTTAATTATGAAGCAATGAGATTTATTTTCATTCTTCACAAAGACCCTATTTGACTTTGCATGCTCAAAAACCTTTTTTAGCGTCCCATCTTCGGCCTGTAATTTCTCTATATTTTCTTTGCATTAAATTTATAACTTCTTTGACCTTAAGCTTTGACGGTCCCATTAACTTTTTCTCTTGCATTTGATTCTGCAGTCGGGTGGTAACAGCACTAACCTCCGTACTCAACCCGTCAGTCGAACCATCAATTGCTCCAATTACTAAATCATAAATAGGATCAGGCATGCAGACAGCTAAGGTTTCGCCCGTGAAATATGGCGAGACAACATCAACAATAGCCTCAGGATATCTAAAAACTTGGTTATTAGCAATTTTAAGGTCAACATACTTACCAGTAAACTTGTGTTTCGGCACTCAAGTCCTTTTAACTAACACCGTGGTACACCCGGGATCACGAAATACATTAACGTTTACTCCTTCCACTGTAAATTTATCCACCATTAACTTGGCCCCATGACCAACCACAGCTGCTTTCTCTGTCGCACCCTTACTCGCAGCTTTACGTTTTGGACCCCCAAACCTTTCAAAACTATCTTTAGTAAGGTGATTACCACGACCACATACATAAAAATTTCGTGTCGTAACCTTCCTATTACTATCGGCATACGTTTGCAATTTACTATCCCCAGTGGTAACTTTACTTGCAGGGGCACCGTGCTTTTCATGACCACCACTTTAGCCATAATGTAAATGGTCCCCCATATACATCTCGGCAAATTTTACAACTTGATCAAATGTTTTCATTTCATGTTCCTTCAAAAATACAACCATATCTTTGTCAAAAGCATTTAAAAATTGTTCTATTAAAATTAAATCAAACAAGTCATCAAATGTTTCTTCGCAATCTGCTAATTCCACCCACCTCTTCAGGTTATTTTTTCAATCTATTCCCAAATTGCTGAGCGGTCTCGTTCTTAAAGAATTTACAGTTATGTAATCTCAATCTATATCCTTCCGAAGTACACTGAAAACAACATAATAAGGCCTCTTTAACACAATCAAAATCTTTAGCTTCAACAGGTGAAAGGTGCTGGTAAGTTTCCAAAGCTTTCCCTTGTAATAATGATGCTAAACTAACAGCCCAAATGTCTTTGCTCCAGCCAGCACTAACGGCTAAACGTTCAAATCTTAAAATATAGGCGTCAGTACTATCAGTTATATCATTAAAAATAGGCAGTTTAAGTAGCAAAGGTTTACACAAACTAGAATCTTTTTCATTTCCCTGCATCTGTAACTTCAATCGTTCGACTTCTAATTGCTGCTTTCGCATTTCCCTTTCTACTGCCCTTTCTTCTCTCACCCTTTCCCTTTTTTCTCTCTCCATTTCCCTTGCCCTTTCTAGTGCCCGTTCTTGAATAAGTCTTTGCTTTTCAACAAAATCCCTTAAATTATCACCTTCGTGACCCTTTTCCTTCCCCAAACTAATAATTTATTTTAAAGTACTCATATCTAAAAGCTTCACAGACCTTATCTGCAATACACCACACAGTCTTGTAAATAAATGAACGGTCCCTGTTCGGGCGCCAAATTGTCACGTGAATTTTATAGTCAAAGACTGATGACTAAATTCACTAGGGTGAAGTAGACCGTTCCCTTTTAACAAGGATCACATACAAGACAAATGGTAAAGAGCAGAAAGGAAACTATTTTCTTTATAACATAGTATTTATTACAAAAAAAAAAAAAAAAAAAAAAAAAAAAAAAAAAAAAAAAAAAAAAACCTTAAACCTAAACAATACCAAACTAACACGCAAATACACATCGAACACACGGCAACGTGTAACGTAATTAAATTTGACCAAGGCAAAATAGTCGGTACAAGACTTTCGGTCAACACCTAAAAGAAAACAGAAAATAAAAATGTTTTACAATGGCAACACCAGTTACACCAAAACTTATGTATCAACACAAAACCACAATACTTTCAAGTCACGTTTCATTAACATATTAAACACTTAATTAACATATAAAGCCAAATTATAAAGTTACCTAAAAGAAACCCACGGAGAGATAAAGCACACGTAACAAAAGGTATCACCACCCAAGACGTATTACGATAAATGCTGTCCGCTCCTAAAACAAAATTACTCACATAAACAAACAAACAATTATACACACTTTCTATATACAATATAGAATAACCATAAAACCTAACAACATGTCACGAAGATTACCTTGTGATTTTTTCAGTGTATGTAAGGACTACTGGACCACGTCCTTATACAGCCCCAATACTCCTCAAAGCAGAGCACCTTTTTGCTTGCCGACGAGCTTCCGACTCCCGTAGTCAAAATCTCGGCTATGTTATCGCTTCGTTAACAAGCCGCAGCGAGTCAATGAGTGAGCAGCACTTTAAATACCTAACAGGCAAACGTCCTAATACATGTCATTACAATACATGACATATACTATCTATACTATCTATCATATATATATATATATCTATATATCTATCTATCTATATATATATATATATATATATATATATATATATATATATATATATATATATATATATATATATATATATATATATATATATACAGTATATATCTAAAATAATAATAATAATAATAATAATAATAAAATGAGGGGTGAATAGAATTATTGCCGTAAATCGCTTTAAAATCATTACTGGAATGGTTCACATTCATTGCATATGTACTTTAAAGAAAAAACAATTCTACTACATCTTCTTACGGTATTTTATCTTCGCTAATGTTTATCCTTTGAGATTCTATCTAAAATGGAACGGTATATTTCATTTCCGATGAATTATGAGCTATATTTCTACATCCTATTATAGGCTATTGTTTCGTCTAATTATTTGTTCGAATATCTCAAAATTAGAGATTGTAGAGCGGAGGTTTTAAAGAAGTAAATGAAATATATGTATAATGAAAAACCATGAAAATATCGATAAATAACTAAAAGGTGTTCGTGAGTTCAAGAGAGCAAATTGTAGAAATGGATATATTCACACATTCCCCCACTCATGCAGAGAGAGAGAGAGAGAGAGAGAGAGAGAGAGAGTATGTGTTTGTGTGTGTGTTTGACGCTATCTTTCGGTAAATTTATATAACCCTTTTAAATCATGTCATTACATTTTTCTTATAACTGAGTTCACAGTTTTAGTGAATAATTATATATAAATAAGATTTTGGAATGATGTTAATCCATATATAAAACTTCCATTCTCAGTAGACACTGCCTATTTAATCTAGATACCACTGTTTATCTCAAGCACTCAGGAAAAATTATCGTAATACTTTTTCTTGATACTTTCATACAATGAAAATCCATACGATAATTTATCTAATATTTACTAAAGTGGAAGCGTGATCAAAACACTTCCTTAATTCCCTTAATTTTCAGTTTAAAAGTAAACCTTATATTTTTATATAATAATTACTTAATGTCCAAGAAATTTCCAAATAGGAAATTTTTCATCAATAATTATATATTGATTTTGTTCTCATGAACTGGTGGAAAAAATATTACTGATATTTTAATCATTGGGAACGGGATAATGCTTGTTTTTGTTATATTGGTGAGATCTGAAACCATTTATCTCTCCCTTTCTCTCTCTCTGATTTATTCTATCTTTCAGTGACCTTTTGATCGATGTTATTCGGTTGATAATTGAAATGAAAATGCATTTAGAAAAATATGTGGATTATTCTGTAATTTCCAAAATCAATATATTTTTTATTTTATTTTATCCTGTGCTCGTGTTTGTGATAACTTTGATAGAGAAGAGAGAGAGAGAGAGAGAGAGAGAGAGAGAGAGAGAGAGAGAGAGAGAGAGAGAGAGAGAGAGCATTTCTTTTATTCAATTGAGAACTAACTGCAAGTTATCACATATGTACTATCACAATTATAGAAATATATAACTAAATTCCCACCAGAAATTTGATGCTCCGATGCAAAACCACCACAGGGAATATTAAATAGGAATTTTAAATTAAGATCCCGACTAACTTTGTGTTACTTTACAGGGGAATGATTTGTTCAGAAGGGTCTTTTTACATTTTATAAGATACAGTAAGAGTTCGAACTTGCGTGTGTTTGCAGAATAGTGGTCCGCTGCTAAACAAACTATCTGGGTTTATTCTTTCAGGTGTGGGTGTATGTGTGTGTGTGTGTGTGTGTCTGTGTGTGTGTGTGTGGATTTCTTGCCCCATTAGACAGATGTCAGCTGAGGTCATTTCAGATATCCGGCAACTTTTTGCTTTCTTAGATAGTTAATCTTGTCCATATAGATACGTAAACCTACATACATACAAATGAATATACATAATGTAGATGCATACGCAACCATATATATGCTTGTGCAAATTATCAATATGCATATACTGTACACATTTACGCATGTATAACCGTATTAGCGTAAACATATAACTACATTCAAATTATTACATGTTTTATATATCAATGCTTATATATATATGTCAAAATAATAAGTAGAGGCAAAGCTTAAACAAACATTACTATATAATAATTGTACCAATAAACAAAGGGTAACTTACAAATTGAAATATTCATTTCGCACAGACAGTTGTGATCTGTGGTACAGTCAATTGTATATTTCAGTAGGTATTTTTTTATAAAGGTTTTTGTATATCTTTGCATATAAATCAACTTTTTTTTTTTAATTCAAAGCTCTATATTTGAGTTATAATCAAGGCTTTCTTTAAAGAAAAATACTGGACTCCATGATGTTCCTTTTCAATGAGTTATTTGAAATTGGTTCATTAAATTTAATTGATCAATATCCTGCAGCTGTCACCAGGAATTTCCAGAGTGAATTCCGTCGTCCCCAAGACTAAACAAGAATTATCTCCCATAGCGATCGATGAAGCACACGTGCAAAATAGCGCAGTGATCAAAGGTGACGAGGGAGTAATTTGCTTGACAGAAGATCTATCAGCCTTTCATTATCGTTTGACCTAAAGTTAGTAATTTACTAGCTAAATCCTGTGCTTTATCTGGCACGGAAGATACTACATAAAGCAGTTGATAACATTAGCAGAAACTGAGTGACCAAGAAATTTTCTTCGGAAGGTAGAATTTCTCTTTACAGTCATGCAGGCGATGAGTAACACATTCGAAGAGGAATAATACAAATTACAAGTGCTAGACAGGAATATCATTACAGATCAAACTCTATTGGAAATGGTAACTTCTCATCAGCGGGACAAAGAACAGTTCAAATCATTCATGGAAGGCGTAAAGGAAGATGATGACAGTCCCTTCTATCATTCAATCAAGAAAAATCCATTTCATTCTGTGGAGGATTTATTTTTGCTTTATTTTTATTTTTTTGTTTTATTTTATTTTTGTTTTTGCCAAATCCTGAGAGAGAGAGAGAGAGAGAGAGAGAGAGAGAGAGAGAGAGAGAGAGAGAGATATTGTATTAGCGAGCGAAAGTAGTTAGGTTAACGATCGTTTGTGGTGAGAAAGACTGTTGGTTTAAATGAGATTGTTTGTTTACATTTTTTTAGTTAGGTTACGACAGTGGTGAATGTTTCGGAGCGAATGCTTTTTTTGATTGACTGCGTCCTGAAGCAGTTGTGTGATTGAATGCTGGATTATATCTATTATTTTTCTTACCAGCGGGGAAGTGTTTTGATTATTTTGACAGTAAGTACAGTTTTGTTTATCTTTGCTTGTCGTGATTGTGAATAATAGGAACTATTTATTATTTATCTTTTATTATAGTGCGATAGTTTAGTTAGCTAGGAGTGTTTGTGTTTTGTTTTTTTTATTTTCAGGCAGTGATTCCTCCTTGGAATTACTTATTCCTTTTAAGAACATTTTGTTTTGACTGAAGATAGTGTTGATGGCCTGGATTGTTATAAAGGATTTCTATTTGACTGCTCTTTGAAACGAAAGACCTATTGATCACCGGACTTTGAATTTCTTTTGTACCTGGTTAATACGTATGCTGATGATGAATATGATGATGATGATGATGATTATGATTACGCTCACGGCTTAAATCAATGAATACATTTTGTATTGACTGAGTGTCAGTGTTGCCATAGTGTGGCGTTGCAACCGAGTTGTTGCGTGGGCTTGAAAGGACTGTTAGCCCTTGTGTGGACGAAGGTGTCCACACACCTATATTATATGTTAAAAGTGTTTTTGTTTGTTGGTTTTTTTTTGTTAGTTTTAAGTTTTTGTTAGTTATTTTGAGATTTTGACTGCAGTTTATTTTAGTATTAAGTGATTATTATGGTTATAAGTGTGGTTGCTGGTGTTTTTCGTTAAATATTCTAGAATATAAGGAAATATAGTTTTAAGGTTATGTTTAGTTTTTTTACCTTCTGTTAAAGAGTCTGGTATAGATAACGTAAGGGGAAAGTTTGTTTTGTTGAGACAGTTGTCTGTAGGTGTGATTCAGGGTGTGGGGCTTGTTTTTTTAACATCCCGCCACATTATTTTGGCGCCCGAACAGGGACAGTCGAGGTGGGATTGAACCAGACTCTTTCACAAAGGTTATATTTAGGATTTAGATTTAAGGTTAACGACAATGGAAGGTAAATTAAAGGCTTTGGAGGAGGAATTGCGGCATTATAAAGAACGGGAGCAGATGTTGATAGTTGAGAAAGAGAGGTTGCTAGTAGAGAATGAGAGGTTGAACTGGGAGAATGAGGCGATGCAGAAGGAGCTTAGGGAGTTGAAGGGAACTGTAGAGAGAGTGGAAGAATGTGTTGAGATGAGGATGAAAGAGAATGAAGAACGAATAGAGAAACGAATGGAAGATATGATGGGGCAAGTCATGGGGATGATGAAAACTATAATGGGTGAAGGTGCAGTCGGAGGAGTGTCCTCAGCTTCGGGTAATGGGTTGGTAGTGGAAGAGAAGGTTAAGGTAGGTGATAATGGGAAAGGAAGTGATAGTGATAGTAGTAATAGTGATGGTGATATTGAAAATAAGGGAATTAGGCATAGTAAGGATGAACAGAAAGGTGAGAGGAAAGATGAAAGGAAAGGTAAAAGTGATGTGAAGAAAGAGAAGAAAAAGCATCAGGCGGATAGCAAGGACGATCGTGAATGGGTGAAAGTGGTAAGTAAGAAAAAGGGTAAGAAGGGAATGGTTAAGGATAGGAATTTAAGTGTGGAAGTGGATTCATTGTATTCAAATGAGGAAGAAGGTAACAGGGGAGTAGACAGTGATGATAGCAGTGAGAATGAACGTGATGTGTGTAAGACTGTGTTTATGAGAGAGGTACCTCGGTGTGAAAGGTTCAATGAGCATAGCAGTAGGGATGTATATGATTTTTTCAAGGAGTATGAGAGGTATTGTCAGGATAAGTATGGTGATAGTAAAAGAGTTTGGGCTAGGGAGTTAGGAGAATATTTGACTGGGTATTTGTTGACGATGTATGGAGTGATAATGAGTGTAGGGGACGTTGATTATGAAAGTGTGAAAAAGAGAATAATTGAGCAGGTAAAACGTATGAAAGGGAGTGTTAAGTATAAGCGTAAGAATGATTTTGATGAAGCACGGATGAATGCAGGAGAAGCGATATCAATGTATGTATGTAGGTTGGAAACTTTAGCTAGGAAGAAGTATGGGGATGAAGGTATAAATGAGAATAAGGAGTTAATGAGGAAGTTTTTGGCTACTGTACCCGAGAATGATGCTGAGTTTGTTAATTTGAAACGGAAGGAGAAAATGAGGTGGACGAAAGAAAGATTGACATGGGATGATATTTTAGAGATAGTTGAGGATTACGAGTTGGATAGGTGTATGAAAGAAAGTAAATCTGTGAGTGTAAGAACTGGAATGGAGGAAAGTGTGCCAGAATTTGTTAGTTTTAGAGATGCTGTTATGAGAGGACCGATGAGGGTAGCTGATAGTGTAGTAGATAGGAGTGTTAGGGCGAGTAATGTGGGAATACCTGTAAGGACAAATGAAGGGTTTAGGCAAGGGAATCAGGTTTGGAGGGATAGGAGTGCTAGTGCGCCGCAAGATAGGTCAGGTAGTTGTATCCGTGAAGAGAAGTGTTATAGATGTGGGAAAGTAGGACATAAGAAGAATGAATGTAGATGGGCTCTTGGTGCTTGTTTTGGATGTGGTGAGGTAGGGCATAGAATTAGCGAGTGCAAGAAAGAGAAAGGGGTAAAATGTTATCGGTGTGGTATGACAGGGCACATAGCGAGTGGATGTCGGAGTAATCGTACAAATGTGATTTGCGGTAATTGTGGTAAGGATGGTCATTATGCTAGAATGTGCAAGGAGCCACGGGGTAAGTGTACTGAATGTGGTGCAGATGGGCATGTAGCTAGGGTATGTAGGAAGAATGGAGTAAATCAGCCAGGATGTTCGGAAACTAGAGTGTAAGAGGGTTCAGCTGGGTGAGTCCTCGAGTGTGTGCGGAGTGAATGTGATGCATGTTCGTGAAGGTTTACTACATGAAGACGTGATGGGCGAAAGAGCTTATGACTGCATGAGTGCAAAAGTAAATTTTAATGGAATAGAGCTAGTTGGTCTGATTGATACTGGTTGTGGTGTCAATTTAATGTTTAGGAATGCATACGATAAGGTAAGGGATGTGTGTGAATTTAGGGGGTGTAAAGGTGAAGTGAAAGGTATCGGTAATTTAAGTATGTCTATGCAAGGAAAGTTGCGTGAAAATGTCATGATTGGGGGGCTGATGATGGAAGATAATGATTTTTATGTGGTTGAGGGAGTAAATGACAAATACGATGTGTTGTTAGGTTATAACTTCTTGAAAAAATGTGGTATGATTGTACATCCTAATGTAAATATGATAGAGATGAAAGTTAAGGGTAAATTTTGTGGGGAATTTTATTTGAATGAAGATGGTAGTGTATGTACGAAGGTATGGAAAGGTGTGCCGTTAATAGCAAAAGAAGGTGTTAAATTGTCAAAAGATGCGAATGAGGTTGTCAGTGTAAAAGTTGCATGGCCGAATAGTCTGGGAATTGCCAATAGTGACAATTGTGAATATGTAGTGGAAGGTTCGGAAGCAAGTAATTTGGTGAAAGCAAGTGTGCATGTGTATGATGGTATTTTGAATTTGCAGGAGCCGAAGGTGTATGTGAGCTTGTTGCCGACTGTAAGGAGGAAGAGAATACGGGGTATACGTGAGGGTGATTGCATGGGATGTATCTATACGTTGGTCAATGTAGAGGATGAAAGGTATGTTAAATTGAGACGTGTTATGACGGGTAAAATAAAGCCGGATGACGATTGGGACTATGAAAGTTTGAAAGAAAGAATTAATGTAGATGAGAATATAAGTGAGGGGGAAAGGGAACAATTGTATAGGATGTTATGGGATAGACGGAGAGTTTTGAGTCGCGGTGACGAGGATTGTGGGGGATCAAAGCTGCCTGAATTTAAGATAGTTCTTAGTAATGATACCCCCATATATCAGCGTCCCCGACATTTTTCTCCGCCTATTGCCAGAGAAATAGAAGAGCAGTGCCAGGAGTTAGAGCAAATGGGTGTAATAGAAAGGAGTGAGAGTGCCTGGAATAGCCCTATTGTACCTGTAAGAAAGCCGGATGGAAGTTTACGGATGTGTATTGATTATAGGAAGGTGAATGAAGTAACTGTTAAAGAACGTTTTCCGATGAATGTAGTGTCTGACTGTGTGTATAAGATGCATGGTATGAAAGTTTTTACAAAGTTAGATTTAGTTAGGGGCTATTACCAGATGCCTCTGGCAGAGGGGAGCAGGCCCATTACGGCATTTTCAAGTAGAAATTGTCATTATCAGTTTAAAAGATTAAGTTTTGGCCTTGCTAATGTGCCTGCTGCCTTCCAGAGGGCGATGAATGTAGTTTTGGCTGGGTTTGATAGACAGAAGGTGACTGTTTTTATTGATGATATTTTGATTGCTAGTGAGACAGTTGAGGAACACATGCAGTTGCTTGAAGCAGTATTAGAACGGTTGATA
Organism: Palaemon carinicauda; assembly: GCF_036898095.1. NCBI lineage: Eukaryota > Metazoa > Arthropoda > Malacostraca > Decapoda > Palaemonidae > Palaemon > Palaemon carinicauda. The sequence goes on along the minus strand of NC_090744.1, from coordinate 53,932,952 downwards.
GAAGTTGGGGTGAAAGTTAAGCTTGAAAAGTGTACATGGTTGGCCGGGGAGGTGGAATTTCTTGGGCATGTGGTGAGTGAATCGGGTATAAGGAAGAGTGAAAAGTTTGTGAGTAAGGTGAGAGAGTTTCCACGTCCTCATACGGTGCGTGAGTTGAGAGGGTTTCTTGGGTTAATTGAATTTGGTCGGAAGTTTGTCAGAGATTGTTCGGGAATAGGGAAGCCTTTGAATGAGTGGACAGGTAAGAGAAATAGTACGAGACTGAAATGGGATGAGCGTATGATTGAAGCATTTGAAAACTTGAAAGAAGAGGCTGCGAGAGACGTCACTTTGGCTTTTCCCGATTACAGTGAACATGCGAGTATGCTAGAGTTATATACGGATGCTAGTGGGATTAGTATGGGCGGTTGCTTGGTTCAAATGCAAAGAATAAACGGAGATGAACAGTTGAGAGTGATAGCGTATGTAAGTAAAGCATTTAATAAGGCTGAGCGAAAGTATTCCACGATTGAAAGGGAGTTGGCTGCGATAAGGTTTTGCGTGAAAGCGTTGAAGGTATTTTTGTATGGTGTGAAATTTATTGTGCGTACTGACCATCAGCCCCTAGTGTACATGATTAGGAAAGAGTCTGTGAATGCTAGAGTTGTGAGGACAATAGAGGATTTGAATGATTTTGACTTTAAGCTAGAATATGTACCTTGGAGTAAGAACGTGATAGCAGATGCGATGTCAAGAATGCATGGTAATATAGAAGAGAGTAGCGAGAATGATAGTAATTTTGAAAGGTTGCCGGAAGATTTAATGGTGGTACAAAGTTTTGAAGGGGATGACATGGTGTATAAATGTATTTTGTGTGGGTTAAATAAGGTTAAATTGAAGGGTTTGAATAGGGATATACCTGCTAGTATAGATGAGCTTAGAATGAGTGTTAGGAATGAAGTATCGAAAGAAATGGCATATAAGGAGGAGGATAGTATGCTTGAGGGTGAATTGTTATCAAAAGTATTGTTGGTAGTAAGTATGTTATATGGTGTCACTGTTTATTTGTATTTTGGGTGGAATCGTCCGATGCAGTACCGAGCAAATAAAGAGATTGAAAGGGAGTATATATTGAGGTTACAATGTAATGAAAGATGTTGCAAGTTGTTGAGTAAGAAGGAGGATTGTCTGAGTGACTTGAATCCGAGTGGTATGAGCATGGAAGATAGCGAAGATGACCATGGGTGTGATAAGGATGACCCTATTGATAGGAGAGTAAACATTTGTATGCATGGTGTAAAAGGAAGAATGATGACGTATGTGGGTATAAATGAGAATGAATACTGTAGTTTAATTGATACAGGTGCGCAAGTGTCATTAGTGAATATGTCTGTTATCAAGGAAATAGAGCGGTACAATTGGGAAGTGAAAAGACAATGTACGAGTGTGAGAATTCATGGGATAGGTAAAGGAAGTTTGCTAGTTTGGGAAGAAGTGCGTTTGAAAGTAAAACTGGGAAGTATGGAGGTGGAACATAATTTTATTGTAATGGGAGAGAATGAGATGCCTAGTTGTTTTTTGATAGGAATTGACTTTTTAAGATTGCATGATTTATCAGTTGATATTGGTAGTGGTTTGCTTCTGAAGAATGGATGTGAAGTAGTTGTGATAGAAGATAATAGTGTATTTATGGCGAATTTTGTTGGCATGGTTGATATTACGAGGAGTGAGGATGATCTACTGACTAAAGAGGAGGTGGAAGAAATGCAAGATGAATGTGAGGAAATTAAAAAGTTACGTGAATGTATGTTGAATAGTATTGAGGTAGAAGAATGGCCGTCTGATTTAGAGGTGTATAAGAAAGTTAGTAAGAGACTTATTGTGTGTAAGAATATTGTTTATTTTCTACATAAAGGAATGGATGAAGATATATATGTTCCTGTGTTTCCAATGCATGCAGCAGTAAGTATGTGTATGTTAGTGCATGACAGATATGGGCATATAGGTAAGAATAAATTATGGGAATGCATGCGTGAGGGATTGTTTACACCTGGGTTGAGTCAGATATGTAAGGATGTAGCGACTACGTGTGAAGATTGCCAGAAAGGGAAGTATCAGAGAGTGCATGCTAATCCACCTGTTTTGAGATTACGTATGAAAGAACCATTTGAGATGTTTGTGATTGATTGTGTTTCGTTGCCTGTGACTGCGAGAAGACATGTGGGAATGATTGTTATGGTTGATCACATGAGTAAATTTACCTATGCAATACCCATCAAGGATAAACGGAGCGAGACTGTTGCAAGAATGGTTGGTCAAGTGATGTTGCCGATGTGTGTGTGTAAGCCTGTGAGAATGTTAAGTGATAATGGCCCTGAGTTTGTTGGAAGGGAGTTTGAGCAGATGTTAAGAGAATGGGGTATTGAACATGTGTATTCGACTCCTTATATGCCAAGTGCGAATGGGTTTGCTGAAAGGACTGTAAGAACATTAACTGAAATTTTGCGAATGATGAGTACATGTGATAATGATTGGGATTTGTATGTTGGTAGAGCGTTGTGGGCTTACAATGCAACAGTGCATAAGAGTACGGGTATGTCTCCATGTAAGTTTGTTTTAAATTTTGAAAAGATAAAAAGACCGAGGTTGGGTGTGTCGGAGGATGATAGAGATGTGTGGAGAAAAGCAAATAAGAGGTTTGAAAGCTTTAAAGTTGGTGAGAGAGTGATGAAAGAAGTAATTGAAAAGGGTAGAATGAATGTAAATAAGGTGCGTGATAAATTTGAAGGTCCCTATGATGTGTTAGAAGTTGGTTCGAGTGGATTAAGTTACGTTTTGGGTAAGTTGTGTGTGGGTGGTATTGTGGAAAAAATTAGGGCCCACCACAACCAGTTGCGTAAATGGAAAGAGGTACCTGAGTATATCCAAGAGAATGGGATGAGTAAATGGTTGAAAAGGAACAAGGGTGAACCTAGTATGTATGAGGACTTAGGTCTGGAAGGTAAACAGTTAGTGTTAGTAGAATATAAGAAAAGGAAGAATACAAGAGCTTGAAGTAAAGATGAAAGAAGGGGAAATTTTATAAGTAAAAGTGAGAATAGAAATAAGTATGACAAGGGTGTAAATGTGCAAGTGTGTATGTAAGATAAATGTGTTAATACAGATGAATCATGGCTGAGTATGAATGATACCTATAGTGTGTGTGGCTTTTCCTTAGGTGATGTAAAAGAAAGGATGACGAATGCGAGAGTGAGAGATAGGAGAATGATTAGTAGTATGAATGAATCTTTTACTAAAGTTGAGAATGTTTTTGATGAAATGGATGAACTGTTTACAGAAATGAGTGTAATTATAGGGCCAGATGAGAACGAGGTAGATATGATTGTACATGATATATTAGATGATAGGGATTTAGATAGGAATAGTGTTAATGTAGCGAATGATTGTGATAAGGAAGAAGTGAATGAGAGAGTATATGGAGGCCCAGTTACTCGGAGTAGAGGTCCCGTTCCCGACTGCGACTGGGTTATGAAAAAAAATAATGTAAGTGTTGTGTGAGAAGGATTTGGCAAAGTAAGGGGGGAGGAATGTGGAGGATTTATTTTTGCTTTATTTTTATTTTTTGTTTTATTTTATTTTTGTTTTTGCCAAATCCTGAGAGAGAGAGAGAGAGAGAGAGAGAGAGAGAGAGAGAGAGAGAGAGAGAGAGAGAGAGAGAGAGATATTGTATTAGCGAGCGAAAGTAGTTAGGTTAACGATCGTTTGTGGTGAGAAAGACTGTTGGTTTAAATGAGATTGTTTGTTTACATTTTTTTAGTTAGGTTACGACAGTGGTGAATGTTTCGGAGCGAATGCTTTTTTTGATTGACTGCGTCCTGAAGCAGTTGTGTGATTGAATGCTGGATTATATCTATTATTTTTCTTACCAGCGGGGAAGTGTTTTGATTATTTTGACAGTAAGTACAGTTTTGTTTATCTTTGCTTGTCGTGATTGTGAATAATAGGAACTATTTATTATTTATCTTTTATTATAGTGCGATAGTTTAGTTAGCTAGGAGTGTTTGTAAGTGTTTTGTTTTTTTTATTTTCAGGCCGTGATTCCTCCTTGGAATTACTTATTCCTTTTAAGAACATTTTGTTTTGACTGAAGATAGTGTTGATGGCCTGGATTGTTATAAAGGATTTCTATTTGACTGCTCTTTGAAACGAAAGACCTATTGATCACCGGACTTTGAATTTCTTTTGTACCTGGTTAATACGTATGCTGATGATGAATATGATGATGATGATGATGATTATGATTACGCTCACGACTTAAATCAATGAATACATTTTGTATTGACTGAGTGTCAGTGTTGCCATAGTGTGGCGTTGCAACCAAGTTGTTGCGTGGGCTTGAAAGGACTGTTAGCCCTTGTGTGGACGAAGGTGTCCACACACCTATATTATATGTTAAAAGTGTTTTTGTTTGTTGGTTTTTTTTTTTGTTAGTTTTTAGTTTTTGTTAGTTATTTTGAGATTTTGACTGCAGTTTATTTTAGTATTAAGTGATTATTATGGTTATAAGTGTGGTTGCTGGTGTTTTTCGTTAAATATTCTAGAATATAAGGAAATATAGTTTTAAGGTTATGTTTAGTTTTTTTACCTTCTGTTAAAGAGTCTGGTATAGATAACGTAAGGGGAAAGTTTGTTTTGTTGAGACAGTTGTCTGTAGGTGTGATTCAGGGTGTGGGGCTTGTTTTTTTAACATCCCGCCACAATTCTTTCAAAAAGAGCAGACTATGATTATCTATAAGGATAAATTCCTCAAAGACGACTGTGAGATATTTTCTTTAATGTTCATCTGATAGAACAGTCATTACGACTTGCAAGAATTCTTCAAGCACAAAATTTAGTTACCAGGTAAGAGAAGTTGATCTCAGTCTTATATTTATACAAGAAATCGAGTCGAAAACCATAAATAAGTTTGAAAAGGGGACAAAGAAGCAGAAGAATGATGAAAGGAACAAGCCACATACCCGGTAATTGGCAAAGCATCATTCATGATGCAACCAACAAGACGGCCTTTTCCCCTCCTTGTGAAGATGTATGAAGCAGAGACAACAACCACAGTTTATTATAACAAAACGAGTTGCAATTAGAAACACAAGGAACTGGCTGGATGAAGTTAACCCTAGGTGCCATAATGAAGCTTACATGCACATGTTTGTACATGCCATGGATGCAATGACTGATGGAAAACAAAAGTCTATTAGTATTAATGCCATTGACACGGACGTGATAATCATTTCATCATATGTGCTTCCACAACTACATAAGATAGGATTTGACAAAATATGGATTGTCTTAGGCTGGAGGAGTCGATTAGTTTCTGCAATGTCAAGTAATTTCGGTCCTCTGGGTTAAAACGATTAAATCTGCATGATAGACTTGGAAATTATTTCATGAAGTTTCTAAAAGATTCACTAATCTCACCCACCACCAAACAATGATACGTGATCTAGACCTGCGGAGCAGGGAGAGATACTTGTTTTCATGAATGACAGGTGATTGTATGTATGAAGCGAGACTATATCTGTGTGTCTGAAAGCAGATGCTATGCAGCTCAAATCAACCAACACATTCAGTTTTCAGAGATGTGAAACCTATCCGGATAGGCGAATATAGACCAGACAATCATCTCCAATCCAGACAAAAGCAATCCTCCTGAATGGGCATTGATATAGAAAGGAGAGACATGGCACATATGTTGGACAACAGTATCCCTTGTTGCAAAGACTTTCCGGAAACTGACAAAGTGTTCTTGTACGAACGATTGTACACGTGCTTTCAAATCAGTGCTACCCAACACATCATTCTACATCTGCACCTGTGAGCAGTAGCAGCTTGGGAACAACTGACATGATTTGAAACTTTTGGATGCAAAGTTCACCAAAATGAAAAAAAAAGGTGGGGCTGGGGGGGGGGGGCATCTGGAAATAACAGTAGAAATTTTTAAAAAAAATATCATATTGATTTTATGAATATACTTCAGCAGCCTTAAAATCATAGCTACTCGAATCTATTTTACGCAAATTGTACCTGGTGAAAATATTTCTAGGCAAAACAAGTCCTGAGCAAATAATTTGGCAGCTCTGTTTAGAAATGGCAACCATTTTGAATTTCCAACTGGTCAATCAGCCAAAATTGATTAGTAACACTTGGGGACCATGTTTGACCAATTTTAACGATTGTATCATAATTTTCACTATTCCTTCAAAACATCGCTGTTATTGCCTGTAATATAATTGGCAATTCATAAACAGTCTCAAAGGCAGTTCCATTTTAAATGACTAGATTAACTCACAATTGTGTTTGACAATCGTTCTCTCTTTTTACACACTCCAGCAAGGATATGGCCCAGATATTCTCCAATCCTCACTGGTTGTTACAGTGTAATGAATTCCATTACCAGTTTTATCACAATATAGATAAATAAACGGTTGTCTGATATGACCAAACTTTAAGATGCAACAACAACGTATATTATAAAAGAGACACAAATGTTGACTCGACTGACGTAACAAAAGGAAAGGTCACCAAACCAGATTTTTAGAATAAGAAGCTTTTTTCTATCATTTACTTCAAGTAACACAATAGTAAGGTAAATGTTTATGGTAATCCCTGCTCACGAGGGCTCTGGTTTTTACGTCAAACATTTTATATATACTCTCTATTACTTGGCTATCACCTCTGTAGTTCTAAAATGCTTAGATTATTATTAAACATAAACAAAACCATACCCTTATGTACTTCGCTTTGGTACTTGTGAGCACATAGTAAAAAAAAAAAAAAAAAAAAAAAAAATAAAAATGAGCTTGGCCTTCCCACACCGGCAGGATATTACTTCACCCAATACAAGTATTTTTCTTCTGCTATATCTGTTGTTTTATTAATTTCCTGTCGAATACTTCACAAAATCTCCTATTCTTCTGTTACTGCTTCCACAACTGTTTCCTTTAAAACATTTCTAAAACGTTTTTGGTCGCTTTTTTTTATTGATTTTATTGCAATTTGCTAAGGTTTAGCCCCGAGACAAAATAGATTCGTGCAACTATTGACCCGAGCCTTTTATTCTATTTTTTATCATTGTGAAACATACAGGAGTTATTGCTGCAGACTGGGGTTTTTATTTAAAAACATATTCTCAATTATCAGTAACTCACTCTCTCTCTCTCTCTCTCTCTCTCTCTCTCTCTCTCTCTCTCTCTCTCTCTCTCTCTCTCTCTCTCTTGTCATCTGAGTTGATTTAACTGTTCATATTTTTGCAAGGATTTCCCTTTACACGTTTAGATTTATCAGAATTCTTGTCTCTATTCTCATTTTCCCACACGTTTGTCAAGGAAGCAATTATCTTGGTGAATACAAATATTTCCTTCCAATCGCATTTCCTTATTGTGCAACCCAAAACAGAATATAAAGTATATATGTGTTTTTTTTAGTGATTTTTATACCCTTGATGTATATTTCTCCTATTTAAATTTCATTAGAAATAAACACCTGAGAACTATTAAACTACTCTGGGAAAACTAGTTGTCAAGTTTTCATTGATCCACTCAAGATGTGATTCAAATAAAAGAAACCATCCAGAGCCTTATAAAACATTGATGAAATTTGAGAAATTGATAAAAATAAAAATAAAACCCTTTTAAAAACAGATTATTCTAATGGTATTAGTGCGCATTAGACCGTGGCCACGCTTACGCAGTGTCCTCTAGGTATTTTTAAATCGGATTTTCTAATCTTTTGCTGAACCTCCATTCCTTTCCCATTTTTTTCACTTTCCTGTCTATCATCTTTCAACTTTTAAGTTATAGTTTAATTGCACCACAGCTCTGAATGGGCTCCCCTGAACTGACACTCTCTTTTTATATGTCCATTCATTTTCAAAAGATTAGAAACATCCCTTTACAATTAAGAGAAAACTGCTTATTTAAAACGCAAAAAATGTAAAACTTCAAGATAATACCATAGTCATTAAAAAGGACGATTTGAAGGCAAGGTATTGATCTGCAGAAAAAAACAATATATTGTAAAGAACATGAGAGATCTATGCAATTTATGTTGAACGAGAAGTAGAAATAGTGAAATTGTAAGTATGATATCTATAATAATATGCTTATGTTTGAAATATAATGAGTGAACCAAAACTACACAATCATAAAAGCAAACCTTTATACATATTCTTGACATTTTTTTTCCTGCAGTCACTTATTTGTAATCAGCTATTTGGGAAAATATTTTATGTCTGTAGAGAAATTTCATTCAAATTTATTTTCCTTGTGCATTTTCAACAGCCCCATCTATAGCTTGAACTGGAAAGATCATTTGTAATCATTTTCTATAATTATAAATAAATGTCTTTTATATTCTCCATGCTGTATTGCATTCACCCGAGATGCAATACAATTCATTGGTTACTCTTGGACCATTATTCGTATTTCTAATGGTGATTTTTTTATTGTTCTTTGAACATTCTCTCTCTCTCTCTCTCTCTCTCTCTCTCTCTCTCTCTCTCTCTCTCTCTCTCTCTCTCTCTCTCTCTCGTCTGATGTAATTAAAGCGTTAGCAGCTTTCAATATAATATTCTTCCTTTGAGCAGCGAACCGGACTAGAAAAAACGTAGGCGAGTTCCTAAAACGTAAGCATGCATCTGTTCAACTAAGAAGCTAATCGTGCACCCTGTTGTTAGCCAACCGGTGTAGGTCGCTACTAGGGTGAAAAGGAAAAGTGAGAAAGCAAAAAAGACAAAACTATCATGAGTATCTTTGTCAAAGCAATAGTACAGTATGAAAACAGTCTCTCTCTCTCTCTCTCTCTCTCTCTCTCTCTCTCTCTCTCTCTCTCTCTCTCTCTCTCTCTCTCTCTCTCTCTGAAATATTTTATCAATTTTGATTAAGATTTTCAAGTGGCATTATGAGTTTCTGACTAAATTGAAGTGGCACATTGCTAGGAACCGTATAGGCTTCTTATCAATAAGTTTTATTTCACATTTGAGATTTAATCTAGAGAGAAACAAAAACAAACCTACTTATGGAGAGCTAAGGTCATGAATGGTATAGATAAAACTGTTGTAATCTAAAAAAAGAAAAGAATATTTTATGTGTATAATTATTTGTCATTATTTTTTAGTATAAATATGTTAAACGGCATGATGAAGCTTCATAGTTAAGGATTACATTTCTTTAAGTGTATTTTTTTCTCACTAAATGCCTTTTTTTCTATTTCAAAGGATTGTGCCGAAAAGGTTGAGCCCCAAGTCCCTTAATACTATTTTTGGAATCCAATCGACTCTGTAACCTTGTCAGAGATTTATAGACTTGTCGAATGCAAAGCAGGTTAAGATCGACTGATGATCTAATAGATATAAGGTACTGATGCAACCCTTGGCCATGATGCTCCTATTACCGAATCACTTTCTCCCCATACATACAAAATCCTGGACACGTGAAAACACACGCATGTGTGTATTATTTGGTGCATTATACATGATTTTCCAAAAAATGATTTCATCGTTTTGAAAGTTTTGATATTTATTATTCAACTATGTCGGCCACACATGTATTTTACGTATGACCTATTTTCCACTAGATGCATTCGTTCATTAAAAGCAATAGTTTTTCTTACAAGATTTGTAATACATATAAAAAAAACCTTCAAGTCTATTCCTCTTATAAATGCCTCTGTAACATCCATTTTAAAACTGTTTTTCTTGCACTAATAAAAACTATCATTATATACTCGTCTATTCAGTGAAGATTCATTATCTTTTCACCAAAAAAAAAAAAAATCATAAGGTGTCTTTTATTTTACGGAAAACTGAAAGACTTCTTAATGCTATGAGTCGAGTTATTTGGTATAAACAGAAATAAACAAATATCAACGAGCATCCATGCTTACCACGAGAGATATATGTAAACAAAAGTTTAATGATTTAAAGTAAAACAGTAATCAAACAATACAATGAATTGAAAAAGTTAAGAAATAAATGGCTGGGCACAAAATAAGCGTGATACAATGGGAAAAAAAATCCGCTGCTTTTAGTATTTGAAAGTAAGCCTTTACCACTTGCCAACTACAAAGCATTAGAACAAAAAAGTTTAAGGATTAGAAATATATGGATCACCGTTCTTGTTGCAAGTAAAAAAAAAATCAACAGTATATGACTATTCTCTGTTTGCTGTGAGAGGATCGAAATGGTGGCTTGGCGATATACATCACGGTAATAACATATTTCCACCACTTGCCCTGTGAAAAAAACGATATCCAGCCTTTCCCCCAAGGAAACTTACTTGAGATTCCATAAGGTCAAGGGTCCAATTGAGGGAGTCCAGCCATCGGCCGGACAGTTGGGATAATAAAAACAATCCGAAATAACTGATGTTATTTTCTCAGACTGGATGAAATCTTGTTCTTATCTGTATGTATCTATAACTTATGACATGATGCAAAACAAAAGAATGATTGTTGAGTGATCTTAATAATTACAAAAAATGCACAGACAAACACGCATCACACAAATGTAAACACACACAAATCACACATATATACAGGTACACACACATGCAAACGCCCACACACACACCACACACACTCAAATCTATAGGAAGAACAGTAAATGGGTAGTAAGAATAGATGATATACAAGAATAACAGAGCATTAGTAGTAAAAACAATAAATATATGAATAGGATTTAGCTTATAAATCAGGAACAGACGATAAACCCTCAAGATATTCATCTATTGAACACACACACACACACACACACACACATATATATATATATATATATATATATATATATATATATATATATATATATATATATATTATCTATATATATATATCTATCTATCTATCTATCTATCTATATATATATATATATATATATATATATATATATATATATATATATATATATATTTACCGATATATATATATATATATATATATATATATATATATATATATATATTTACCGATATATATATATATATATATATATATATATATATATATATATATATATATATATTTACCGATATATATATATATATATATATATATATATATATATATATATATATACGTATATGTATATATATATATATATATATATATATATATATATATATAAATATATATACAGTATATATATGTATATATATCTCTCTATGTCTATCTATATATATTATATATATATATATATATATATATATATATATATATATATATATATATATACGTACACACACACACACACACACACATATATATATATATATATATATATATATCCTCATCACACATGTATATACGAATGAACTTCCTCCAATTTTTGGGGGTGGCCAACATCAAACAATTGAAAAAAAGGGGACCTTTCCTTTCTACTTTCCTCCCAGCCTGACAAGGGACTCAACCGAGTTCGGCTGGTAATGCTAGGGTAACACAGCCAATCCTCCCCTGTTATCCACCCCACATGAAGCTTCATAACTCTGAATCCACTACTGCTGCTACCTCCGCGGTCATCCAAGGTTATGGGAGTAAGCAGCAGTGCCTACTGGAACTCTGTCATAATATCTCGCCATTCATTCTTATTTCTATCTCGCTCTCTCACCTCTCTCACAACAATCATCCTATCACCCAGAGATTCCTTCACTCCATCAATCCACCTAAACCTTGGCCTTCCTCTTGTACTTCTCCCATCAACCCTTTCATTAATCACCTTGTTTAGCAGACTGCCATTTTCCATTCACTCAACATGGCCAAACAACCTTAACGCATCCATATCCACTCTAGCTGCTAACTCATTTCATACAACTGTTCTCACCTTCACTACTTCGTTTTGACCCTATCTACTTGAGATATACCAGCCATACTCCTTAGACGCTTCATCTCAAACACATACAATTTCTGTCTCTCGTCACTTTCATTCCCCACAACTTCGATCCATACATCACAGTTGGTACAATCACATTCTCATACAGAACTCTTTTTATATTCATGCCCAATCCTGTATTCTTTACCACTCCCTTCACTGCCCCATATACTTTGCATCGTTCATTGACTCTCCTATGTACATTTGCTTCCACTCTAACATTTGCTGCTACTATAGACCCCAAGTACTTAAACTAACCCACCTCATCATATAACTCTCCATAAAACATGACATTCAACCTCGCACTACCTTCCCTTCTCCTACATCTCATAAACTTACTCTTACCCACATTAACTCTCAACTTCCATCTATCACATACCCTTCCAAATTCTGTCACTAATTGGCCAAGCTTCTCTTCTATGTCTGCAACCAGTCCAGTATTATCCTCAAACTATAACTGATTTACCTCTCATTCATGATCATTCCCCTTTACCAGTTTCAATCCTCGTGCAAGCACTCGAGCATACACCTCTCTCACTACTCCTTCAACATTCTGGCTTAACATCCAATGTGACATCACATATCCCTGTCTCAGCACCACTCTCACCGGAAAACAATAGCTTACTTCATTTCCTATTCTAACAAACACTTTAATACCTTTGTAGAAACTTTTCACTGCTTGCAACAACCTTTCAATAATTCCATATAACCTCCTCACATTCCATGTCGCTTCCCTATCAACTCTATCATACGCTTTCTCCAGATCCATAAACGCAACATACACCACCTTAACTTTTGCGAATTTTTTCTCGCATATCTGCGTAACTGTAAAAATCTGATTCATACATCCCCTACTTCTTCTAAAACCACCCTGTACTTATAAACCTGCATTTTCTGTTTTATCCTTAATCCTATTAATCAGTACTCAGCAATACACTTTTCCAATCACATTGAACAAAGTATACCCTTGAATTATATATATATATATATATATATATATATATATATATATAGATATATATATATAGATATATATATATAGATATATATATATATAGATATATATATATATATGTATATATATATATATATATATATATATATATATAAATTTATATATATAGATATATGTATAGATATATATATATATATATATATATATATATATATATATATATATATATATATATATATATATATATATATATATTTATATGTATATATATGTATATATATATATATATATATATATATATATATATATATATATATATATATATATTTATATGTATATATATATATATATATATATATATATATATATATATATATATATATATATATATATATATATATATATATATATATATATATATATATATATATATACATATTAATAACAGAGGTAATATTCTAAGGAAATTCGATTGAAAGTATGCATCTACGAAATATAATTAAGCACAATAGATACTAATATCAAAAGATAGATAATGGAAATATTGGAGAAAAGGTTAAAAGGAGAACAATTGGTAAGAATACTAGATAGAATATAAAACCAGTGAATAGATAATAATAAAATCAGATTCCTAGCAAGAAAAGCGGAATTAGTAATAAGAATTAAAAAAAGGACTAAGAAAAGATATCTGATAGTAAGGACAAAAGATAGTCATGACGAAAAAAAGTTTTTATATAAGTAATAAGAAGAGGTTGAGTAATAAAGCAGAGAATATTCATGACAAGTACAAAGGATGTGTTTATACTGTAGAGGATAGATAATAAGGATACATGGTAGAAAGATATCATAAAAAGGAGTTAATTTGTAAGAACAAACATTGGAAATTGGGGCTAAAGAGTAAAATGACATTGATGATAACAATAGAAGATACATACTAGGAGATAAGCGTAAAAAAAAAAAAAAAGAAAGAAAGATAAAAAGTAAGTAATATTAGAAAATATAAAGTATGAATAGCGGATAGCAAGTGTAGGGTGTGTGTGGTAAGAATATTGGGTAGATGCTAACGGCAAAGGAGAAATAGCAAGAACAGAGAATAGATTATCAGGGCAGATTGTAGCCAATAAAAAAGTAGATAAATTCCCGGAACGGAGTTCAGGTAGTATTAAAGTCAAATTGTTATAAGGAGAGTCATGGATAGTAAGAACTGAGATTATGTTCTAAAAATGGAGTAAAACAAAAATAACATTGTTTCACTCATATGAGAGAGAGAGAGAGAGAGAGAGAGAGAGAGAGAGAGAGAGAGAGAGAGAGAGAGAGAGAGAGAGAGAGAGGCCTAGAATTTGTACTCGTTGAATATTGAGCTTTGTTTGCATTCTTATGTTTTCCCGTTCATATTTAACTCCACCGCCCCCTTTCCCACAAAAAAAAAAAAAAAAAAAAAAAAAACATTGCTGAAGTTACAAAACTAAATATTGTGATACGGATTTATTGAATCATCAGTGCATTCTATGTGAGTGTAAGTCGCAAACATACATACATACACACACACACACACACACACACATATATATATATATATATATATATATATATATATATATGTATGTATGTATGTATGTATGTATGTATGTATGTATGTATGTATGTATGTATATATATATATATATATATATATATATATATATATATATATATATATATATATATATATATATATATATATATATAATAAAAACTCTCAAGGAGAGAAGAACAAGAATTTTCTGTGGTTTAAAAATATAGACATTGGAGATATTATTCATTACAGTGTCCTTAATGGCTTTTTCATCTTGCTGGTAATTACAGTGCATTATACCAGTATAGTAAAAGTTTACCTTTGTTGTGCTGTTGGTGCATGTCGCACTGTTCCGACACATATCAGATGTAGATGGATTTCTTGATTCCTCGATGGTGTCATGAATAGGGATATTTCTTTAAATAAGAGAAATATATGCAGATAAACATTAGTGATTTCGTGAACAAGAGCAATAAAACAGAGAAAAATAAAGAGTTAAAGCCAGTGCATATAGGAAGTTGTTTTCTTAAGTTCTATTGGCCAAGCAGTTTGGCCAGGAAGCGGGAGGTCGTGGAAATTACAAGCATTACAGCTCTGATAAACATTAAACCCCTTTTGAATGGAAGTGGTCACCAGAAGTACAAGTATATAAACAGTGTCACCGGAAGTTTACACGTCACGACTACTATTATTATGGTAATCTTGAATAACTGAAACACAAGAGAGGACAGTTTAGTCATTTATTGGTCTTTGGGAAGTTTAAGAATATCATGTTAGGGTATAGAGTAAAAGTACTTACTGATCATTAACCTGTTTGTGACCTTTTTAAACGAAGGGCATTATCAATAATTAAAGAAATAAAAAAATTTAAAAAAAAAGTTACAAGAAATGTTGTAAGTGACTTACAACTAAATAAGAATTCTAGGCTAGAATTTTAAATTGATTAAATATATACATACAAAGATTGGAGTGAAAATGCTTGTTCGAGCCCAACTATACCTAACATATTAACCAACAAAGTACTAACAATAGCTCATGCTTCCAAGTTAGCTGCACATTCAGTAATCGAAGATTCTGCATGTAATGATGAGTTTTTTTGGTGGCCTAACAAAGACGTTAAAACAGTTTAGATACCTTTAAACCATATATTTATGAAGGTATGTTAGAGATAATAATTGGGACTGAGCGAACCCCCGTCAGGATATTGTATAACAAAGGTTGTAGCGATAGTGTGGTGACACGAGGAATACACCCGTTGGTGGAACAGTTTCTCAAAGGGGACTCGGTTATTTTGAAGGGAATAGGCGACGAGGTTACCCCTATTTGCCGTTTAAAACTGTCATGTGAGTTAGTGACAGGTAATATTGACGTCCTGCTGGGTAATGAGGTTGGTGGAGCACCGCTTCTGCCTTGTCCCGTTGTAATGGAGACACCATTGAAGTATAGTCTTACGACTGAAACCGAGAAGGATTACCCGTATCTGTTTACTAGTTGTGTGATGACTAGGAGTATGATGAAGAAGGTGTCTGCTGAAGATGAAAAAGAAATTGAACAAGCGATGAACTTGGAGCATTTTTTTTCCGAAAAGGATTTCCTTGATGGTACACAAAGGAGAACCCCCGAGTAAGCCCGAGTGAAAAGGAACAACCGACGAGTGGACAAGAAAATAAAAAAGAAACGGGCCTGTAAGAAATTGTAAACTCAGCGTCAGATGTTGGAAAAGTGATTAAGAAAAGGCTGATAGGATTACAATGGAAGGATGCAACATTAACAGAGTTATTGTTCCATATGTTGGACGAGACAGAGGCAGAGCAGTCTCCGACCTGTTTGTATCATAAGAATGGGTTGCTTATGAGGAAGCATTGGCCTGCCAATAACCCTGGGAATGCGGAATGAGGGATATATCATCAGATATTAGTTCCCACACCGTTGAGAAGACAGGTCATCGCTGTAACGCACGAGGTGGCACATATGGGGTAAAGGACGACAACGGAGAGGATAAGGGAACACTTTTTCTGGCCTGGCATGCATAAGGATGTGAGCCAGTTTTGCTGTGCTTGTCACGTATGTCAAATAGCTGTAAAGCCGAACGAGTACATTAAGAAAGCTCCCTTACACTCGATAGAAGTGTGAGGAGAACGCTTCAGCAAGGTAATGATCGACATTGTAGGACCTTTAACAAAGACGTAAAAAGGTTACGAATATATGTTAACCTTGATGTGTTCAGTAACGAGATACTCAGAAGCCATACCTGTCAGGAACATCCGTGCCAAAATAATTGCAGAGAAGTTACTAGACATTTTTACTAAGTTTGGTATACCATAAATCATGAACAGACAGGTTGGGGTAGGACGGCAGGTGTTGATCCACGCATTGATAAGGAGATTCAATCTCGCCAACGAGTTCCCAGAAATATTCTGGATTTTAGAGGAGAGCAGTTACTGATTAATTATCTGTTATCGAGATACCAGACAAAAGGAAAAATCTAAGGAAGACCATATTAAAAATGAAACCGAGACTTAGGGTAGCGGATACCTTATCCAAGTGGATCCATTGGATAACAGGATTGGAACTTTTGCATTACAAGAGGATAATGAAGGAAATTTTCTTATGTCGTCGAAGTTGAAGAAGCAGCAACGAAGTGATTCAACAGTCGAAAAAGGAACTACTAGCGTTAGTCACAGCAATATTCAATTTTGAGGTCTATGTGAATCAATCACGAAATAAAGAGAAAGTTCCACTTTTGTGAATCAGATGAAAAATAATAATGAAAGGCTAACTAGGTGGTCATTATGTTTGCAACCATATTGTAATAATGTAATGTATATATCAGGTAAAGATAAGATGGTTGCAGATTATCCATCTTGCGCTGAATCGATGGATACAGGCTCCGAATACATTATCCTTTATATAGGGGGAGTTATCTTATGAAGTTGATATAATGTAGAGAAAATAAAAAAAAAACGTTATTCATGATTTTATTTATATATTTCATTTTTGCATTAAAGAGATTATTTGCCAGCCCATAAAATAATTTCCTCTGGTGTACATTTGAGTATATTATGTAAATTACATAAGACCTTCATTAATTTTATTGTATTTTTTATTCAGGTTACTTTTAAGAAGTTTTATGTTTGCGAATGTATTGCATTAATGTAAAGCCTATATCAGGTAAGATAGGATGGTTGCAGATTATCTTGGGCTGAATCAATGGATGCAGGCTCGGAATAAATTAGCTATCTTATGAAGCTGGTCTAGTGTAGAGGAACTACAATAGTTTATTCATGATTTTATCTATATATTTCCTGTCTGCATTGAAGAGATGATTCGCCAGCCCATAAAATAAGGTCCTCTCATGGAAAATTAAGTATATATATTAATTACATGTGACCATTATCGTTAATCTTATTGTATTCTCTATTCAGGTTACTATATGTAAATGTATGCTATTTTTAAGAATTATCTTTTTATTTCATGTATATTTGTTACTACTATGAGATTCAGGGCCTCTGTAACACAGTTTTTTGGACTTTGCTCCTTATCAAAGCATCGGATGTAGCGGAAAGTTGACATATGTATATTTTATAACCACACACAAATTTTGTCAGCATTATCAATAACCTAAACACAATAGTTTTAATTTTTATAGAGTAAAAATGATCTAGCCGACGCCATGGCCAGTGATAACGAGCCAAGAGTCGAAAACATTCACTACGTAAGCAATGTAAACACCTTTTGACAAAATTTTGCCCCGCCCATCCACCAGACACCCATTCAACTTCTTCTTCCATCAGCTCTGAAACCCATAACAGTCAAGAATGGCTAACAGGATTTGGAATTGCCCCCGTGGTTGCAAAACTGCATTTGTCTTACGACTTGCAACTTTATACAGTCAAGAGAAAGCCCGTGGCCATATTTACTATAGCCTGAATAGGTAATTATTCAGTTTCTAGTTT